>NW_027507748.1:633412084-633947084 GCF_037356315.1 Lithobates pipiens | reverse complement strand
TATGCCTAAGGGTCAATGCACATAAAGGTTCAAACTGGAGCTCCAGACAAAATGTATTTTTTTTAACATTTGGATAGGGAGAGAAGGGTTTGAACTATTGTATTTTTTTGTTTCTGTTATGTCCCAGTTTGGGAGGGTGGGCAAGGGAGACAGAGAGAGCCATACAAATATGATAGAAATATTAACCCTCCCGCGCTCTATTCAAAACTATAAAAAGTATTGTCTGGACTAACACTTTAACCTCTGTTTTAGAAAGAGCAAGAAGCCTACTAAACAGACACATTTCTATATTATTACCTTTCCAGGTTGACTTGTCCAATTTTTCAATGTCACTGAAGAAAGAATTGGGCAAGAAGTGGAAGGCACTGCCAGCATTGCTTAACTTATATAATAGCAATAGCAATACAATAGCAACTGAATCACGTTTTCCTGTTGGCCCTATTGATATCCCCCACCAAAACCCACCAGCCAACGGACATCTGTTTGTCATCTTATGCTGTGTACACACGATCAGAATTTTGGTCGGAAAAAGCTCTGATGGCTTTCCCGACGGAATTCCGACAGGATTTCGCTCAAGCTGTCTTGCATACACACGGTCACACCAAATTCCGACCGTCAAAAACATGGTGACGTACAACACGTAGGATGGGACTAGAAAAAGGAAGTTCAATACTCAGTAGCCAATAGCATCCATCTCGTAGTTGAAGCTGAGCATGCGTGAGTTTTTGTGCATCAGAATTGCATACATACGATCGGAATTTCCGATAGAAAGTTTTTCCATCGGAAAAATTGAGAACATGCTCTCAAATTTTTGCTGGCAGCAATTCAGCCAGCTATATTCCGAAAGAGCATACACACGGTCGCATTTTCCGCTGAAGAGCTCTCATTGGTCTTTTGCTGGCCGAAATTCCGATCGCGTGTACGTGGCATTAGACATAAAATTCCCCTCAATATGGTTAAAGAAGGCCATTGCATATCTGTGGACTGCTTTGAGTTCCTGGAATATTACCTGACAAGAACCCCAGAACCAGGCTGTTTGTCTCACAGCTATGCTTGGGTAAAAAGCAGGCTCCCTGAATGGGTAGATCTCGGCATGCACTTCAGGGATTAACATTAATGTTAGCGTACCTAATATACTAAGCAATGATATCACACAGTTCCTGTGGAAAATCCAGCAGGAAGAGAAAGATGAACAAGCGATCTTGACCTTCATCAGACTGACAAAAAAACACAATGGCTAGTAGAAGAATACAGTCTGAAGGCCACAAGCAGATTCCATAGGTGAAGTTTAATGAGGTGAGTAATCTCAATAATGAGATATTGCGAGAACGTTTCACCCTTCAGATACATCTTGTGCTTTAAAGGTAGAAAAGATGTGGGTTAAAGGTTTAAATCTAGAATAAAATGTCACTATTGTCCAAAGCAACCAATCATATAACAGCTGTATCACACAATGTAGAAATTCAGGCTGTTATGGTTTGTGAGGTGTATGGTAATCCACAGATGGAACCAGCGTTCAAACACATATTTGAAGAAAGAAAAAAAAAAAATCACCAATTCACCTGATTTTGTGAATTGTTTTGGTTATCACTTTCTAGGATTTTGAGCTCAGGCACTTTAATTTCCCTTAACTTCCATTAATAAACCCTTCTCTGACCTTCATAGATATTGATGCATATCAGATATTTTTATCTGTATCTACTTCAGCATTTACAATTCAGGAAGCTGTAAGTGAATAACATGCAGATCGTTTTACATAACATTCATAAAGAGCTTCCCCAGTATACAATAGACATGCTAGTGTCTCTAGTACAATACAAAATGCCCTTTAACATTTATACTCAGGGATTTTTGTAGCTGGAACGTGGGGGAACGCAGTTCCAGCACCTTCCGCACTGAATGTATGTAATAGCAAGGGGTGCTGAAGGGTTTAATGAGGCTGGCCGCTGGGAGATCTATTGTCACTGTGAGGATCTATTGATATGGGAGAATCTATTGTTTGTCTTAGAGGTCTATTGTTGCTAGTTGGGGATCTATTCTTGTTGGGGGGGGGGGGGTAAATTGCCACTGCAGGGATCTACTGTTGAGGGAGGGGGTCTATTGATGCTGGATGCTGGGAGATCTGTTATTGCTGGCAGATTCCTGTCATTGCTGGTGACAATGTCTTGTTGTTGGGGGTATGTTGTTGTGGAGGGTCAATTGTTATTAAGGTGTCTATTTTTCCTGGCTCCAGGGAATATAGTTTACTACTTTTCATGTTAACAGAAGCAAATTATACAAACTGCTTAGCCTAACATGAATATATTTGTTTCTGTATTCTCCAAAGAGGACGGTACAGGGAGGTGGGTAGCGAGTGGAACCAAGGGATGGTGCTCAGAGGTGGGTAGGGAGCACAAGGGGTGACTCAGAAAGGGGGAATGCCTGCACCCATTCTCTGAAAAAAAATAATCCCTGTTTATGCTCATTCAGTTTTCCCATAGTGTAACTAATCCCCACTGCAAAGGTTGCAGTGCCCCGTTTGTCTAGGGCATGATAAATAGAGTGATAGAGTAAATAATAAATCTATAAAAATAAAATAAAATAAATAGAGTCTAACTTTTTTTCTGGTCCCTGCAGACTTCCTCCACCTTGCCCCCCAAGGTAAGTTTTCTTTGCAGCCTGACCAGTTTCTCTCTGACATTATCCTATACAATGCAGGACCAGCAGTGCTGCATTGTACATGACATCACTGAGGGCCCACCCACTACTCAGGACATTAGGCAGCAACCTGACGGAGATCAGAGGACCCAACTC
This sequence comes from Lithobates pipiens, assembly GCF_037356315.1. NCBI lineage: Eukaryota > Metazoa > Chordata > Amphibia > Anura > Ranidae > Lithobates > Lithobates pipiens. Next base: position 633,944,291 of record NW_027507748.1, on the reverse strand, counting down.
TGTCCTGATATCATCATCTTGTAATCAACAGATTGGGAGAGAGTGGATCAACATTCTATGCCAATCAGTGCTCCTGCTTTGCAAATCTAAGCCAATAGTTTTAATATGCCAACTTGGCTGGAATTCAGCTGTATCCCTTTCAGATGTTGTACGGTTGACAGAGCATTAACAGACTTGCGACACAAACTAAGGTGACAGACTCAGTCAACACAACTAAAGATAAAAAATGAAAGCAAATATTTTTTACAGTCCGCTACTTACCACCAATGTTGGGGGGGGGGGGTTATTGTTCCAGCCAGCCACTGACCACCAGTGCTGAGGAGGGTTATTGTTCCAGCCAGCCACTAACCACCAATGCTGGGGAGGGTTATTGTTCCAGCCAGCCACTGACCACCAATGCTGAGGAGTGTTATTGTTCCAGCCAGTCATTGACCACCAGTGCTGAGGAGGGTTATTGTTCCAGCCAACCACTGACCACCAGTGCTGAGGAGGGTTATTGTTCCAGCCAGCCACTGACCACCAATGCTGAGGAGGGTTATTGTTCCAGCCAGCCACTGACCACCAATGCTGAGGAGGGTTATTGTTCCAGCCAGCCACTGACCACCAATGCTGAGGAGGAATTTTTACATCCAGCCACTGGCCACTAATGCTGGGTCAGGAAAGAAGAGAATTAATGGACTTTAAATGTACCACTAGGGTCCTTTAAAGTCAAATTGGGACCCTAGTGGCACCTTTAATGTCCATTAATTCTCTTCCTTCCCTTTTTTGCAATTACTCTTGGATATGGTGCCACACACAGCGAATAACATCTCTACATTTTTGCAAATGTTGGGTCAGGATTATTGTTCCAGCGAGCTACTGACCACCAATGCTTGCGGGGAAGATATTTTTCCAGCCAGCCACTAGTGGCCACCAATACTTCTGACCAAAGTATTCATTGTCTCAATAGATGTTGATTGCTAAAGTAGTCACTGAATGTTTGATGAGGTTCTTCCTTAAAGTAGACTAAAAAGCATATGTGATGGAAAATTACAGAGCTGCAGATTGAAAAGGAAAGGTCATTTTTAATAACATTACAATATGACTTGAGTCGAAATTGTATAAGCTATATTATTTTATTAATTTATTTTTTGGAGTTACCCTTTAACCCTGCCCCTTTAAGCCTTTAAAACCCCTGAATCCCCCCCCCTCCCCATTGCTTGTGTAATCTGGTCACACCCGCCCTTTGGTTTAGAAAATTTCCCTTGCTTAGGTGCTTAGGGCATGCATCATTCAGCTGTCCATATCAAATTCTTTAGACATCTTTCAATCAACAGTTTTATACCAATGAAAGCAATAGAAAAATGGTTGGAATAGACACTTCCAAAAACATAAAATTCAGTTCTGATTCTAGTGGCATGTCCTCGTCACTTTGTTTCAGGCTGTTTACAATAAGCAATGTCCCATTCCAGTCAAGGCTTACAGCAGATGTTACTCAGTTGACCTTTGGCTTCACCCCATGCAGATATTTTCCTATGGGTATCTTGGCTTACGTTCTCCTTGGACAGCATGTTCTGTAAAGCAATAGCAACGAAGGTGTTTCCAGCTGAGTTAAAGCCCTCCGCAGCTTTTCCAAGCAATGAAAGTAGGAATGTGGCCATCGCAGACCATCAGTAAAGGAGAAAAGAAAAAAAGGCTCATGGGCACACAATCAAAAAGCCAAGGAACTGACTGAGAATCAGAAAATGCTTTCAAGTATCTGCAAAGTATCTGCAAAGACTGTAATGTAATTTTTGTTATTCATAATATGCCCTTCTGCTCTATAGCATACATAGAGCATATACAGGCATCATAGGTGTGCGCAGCCTATTGCATTAGGGTGTGCACCCCAAAGCTCAAAAACACACTATCGATGTTCATTCATAAAATGAAAGGTGCTGGTAAATTACATATTTACCGGCTCCTTTTCCCACTTGTCCTAAAACATCGCTTCAACAGCATCCGGCAGGAGAGGAGAGCAAGGAAGCCGGACGCGCTGTAGGAGGAAGGAAGCCGGACGCGCTGTAGGAGGAAGGGGGGGGAGCCAGGGCAGTAGGTGGAATCTGTGCTGCACAGGGTGATTAGGGTATGCCTGGGCACACCTGGCACACCCTGTGTGTATGCCTATGATAGGCATACCCCACTTTTAAGTGCACAATGGGCTTTACTTACTAAAGCTGGAAAGTGCAAAATCAGACTCATTTCTGCATAGAAACCAATGAGCTTCCAGGTTTTATTACCAAAGCTTAATTGAACAAGCTGTGGTTAGAAGCTCATTGGTTTCTATGCAGAAGTGAGCCTGATTGCACCTTTCAGCTTTAGTTAATAACACCCATTATGTACTTAAAAGTGAGGTATGCCTGTACATATTAATATATAAAGAATATAGAGAATTTAAAGCATTTTTTAAATGTTTGTGCTAAAAAAAATAAGTCTCCGTTCACACGGGCGGTCAGGGGGTGGTAAGAACAGGTGGCTAATCTGCGTTTTTGCTGCCTCGGACCACGCACCTACAAGCAGATTTGGGGGAGATTTACTAACACTGGAGCACACAGAATCTGGTGCAGCTGTGTATGGTAGCCAATCAGCTTATAACTTCAGCTTGTTCAATTAGGCTTTGACAAAAAAAAAAACTGGATGCTGATTGGTTTCTATGCAGAGCTGCACCAGTTTTAGTAAATAACCCCCATGACACCTTCTGGGTGACTACACATTGCCTTGGCAGTGAGGCTGCAATTTTAAAGTGTCATGCTGAGTTTCACAGGCAGTGGTGCGTGTTTAACTCCTCCATGCAAGTAAATGCAACTACACTATAAAGCAACGGCTTGTTGCAAAAAAAAAAAAAAAGGCATCAGGAAGCGGCAGTATTACCCCCCCCCCCCAACACCTGCAAACCTACTTTCAACACCACCTGAAAAGCAATCCACCACAGATCCACTGCAGATCGCTTTTCAGGGGAGTGGTAAACTGCTGCTAGTGTGTGGAAGGAGTCAGATGAAAAATATTTCATATAAATATTTCACTCTTACCAGCATGCATTTAGGCAGGCTCACCCTATATTGAAATTAAATTTTTTGGTTGTTAAACATACTATTAGAAGAGTTTTGTTAAATCTGGTCTGTAAGTTAAAGAAAAAATGAATTATACTGCCAGAAATCTAGTGATTCATCAACTTACTATGATTTCTGTCTGTGGATTCCTATCAGTTACACCAGCCTTTTTCAACCAGGGTTCCCAGGGAAAATGCCTAAAAATGTATAAAAAAATTGTATACGAGCCAGCAGATGGAGGAAGCCTGCCTTTTATTTATGCACCATTATGTCTTTCTAGATCAGGGGTGCCCAACCGCTGGCCCGCGGGCCACATGTAGCCGTGGCACTCTCCGATGTGGCCCACCATGTCTTGCTCTGAGATGGCGGGTCGGCAAGCCCAGATTGTGGGTTCCCGAACCGCCATCTCCAAGCATTAGTGCAAAGGACGGAGCTGCGCTAGAGGTGCTTCCTGTATAGCTCTGGCTCCTTCACAGGTGGAGTGATACCAAATGTACTCCGCCTGTGACAGGAAGCATCCGCTCTGCTCTCTACTGCAGCTGCATGCTTCTGTCACAATTATGCTCGGGGGTGGTGGGTTGGGACACAGGAACCTGTGATCTGGGACAGCAGCTACCAGTATCAGTACCAGCCACCAGTATCAGCACCAACCAACAGTACCAGTACCCACCAGCAGTACCAGCCAGCAGTACCAGTGCCAACCAGCAGTACCAGTACCAACCAGTTGTACCAGTCATCAGTACCAGTACCCACCAGAAGTCCCTGCCAGCAGTACCAGTACCCACCATCTGTACCAGTCATCAGTACCAGCCAGCAGTATAAACCAGCAGTACCAGTACCAGCCAGCAGTACCCACCAGTAGTACCAGTACCAGCCAGCAGTACAAGTACCCACCAGCAGTACCAGTACCCATCAGCAGTACCAGTCATCAGTACCAGTACCCACCAGCAGTACTAAGCATCAGTACCAGTCAGCAGTACCCACCAGCAGTACCAGTACCCGCCAGCAGTACTAGCCATCAGTATTAGCCAGCAGCACTAGTACCAGCCAACAGTACCTGCCAGCAGTACCAGCACCTGTTAGCTGTACCAGCCAGCTGCAGGAATCCTGAGGAAGAAGTGAAGATTAAGGTCAGTTGAGGAACAGGTAAACCGCTGTACATCCGTGTGAAAGCAGCCTTAGGCGCCTTTCACACGATCGGTTTGATCGGGTCTGCCTGTCTGTTTTTCAGGTGGACACAAATAGACTCTCCATTCACCTCTATAAAGCGGCATATGTAAACGGACTTGTGCCTGTTTACACCCGCCTATCTGCAATCTGATCTCCTTAAAAAAAAAACAGAAGGGGATCTGTCCCCTTCTGTCTGGGCGGATCAGATGGCGAGAAGGCACATGCGCGCGAAACATGTCAGCCACGGTTGTTATGACAACTGCAAGCTTTACGATCCAGCCCATCTGAGACAACTTCCGTTCTTCTGGGTTCCCGGGTTCCCGGGCTCTGATTGATTGCGGCTTCCAGTTTGTGGCACGAGCGCCCTGCAGGTCTATTGGCTGTGCTGTGTTCCATCGAGGGCTCTCTGCGGGACGCCGTCATATCCCCAGCTACCAACCCGCCGGAGCGGCCCTAGTGTGTGATACACATCCATACCTTGCAGCGTACAGCGTGACGCAATATTTTACAAACAAAGCCATTACCAGGAGCTTAACCCTTTGTGAACACCATACCCTGCTTTACACCTTGGGCTGTTGGTGTACATATTGGAGATCTGAATTCGAGTCAGCTTAGGATGTTAACCCTTGTTCATCTGGCGGTATCGTATATCATTTATGTTAAAACTCTTCAATTCACACAATGATTGGTGTACCATGTTGAGAATATTTTCTGACAATCGTGTGTTTTTAGACTTATAAACCGTCAATAAATGAATATGAATTATGGGTTTTATTAGAGCGCTGCTTTTGTTTTTTGGTTCTGCTCTAATTCATCCAAAAGGTGTTCTATTGGGTTGAGATGAGGAATCTATGAAGGCCAATCAAGTTCCTCCATCCCAAACTCACTCATCCATGTCTTTATGGACCTTGCTTTGTGCACTGGTGTGCAGTCATGTTGGAACAGGAAAGGGCCATCACCAAACTGTTCCCACAAAGTTGGAAGCATGAAATTGCTCAAAATGTCTTGGTATGCTGATGCCCTATTAAGTTTCCTTGACTGGAACGAAGGGGCCAAGCACAACCCCTGAAAAACAACCCCACACCATCAAATGATTTGGACCAGTGCACAAAGCAAGGTCCATAAAGACATGGATGAGTGAGTTTGGGGTGGAGGTACTTGACTGGCCTGCACAGAGTCCTGACCACAACATGACAACATCTTTGGGATTAATTAGAGCAGAGACATCGAGCCAGGCCTTCTTGTCCACATCAGTGCCTGACCTCACAAATGTGCTTCTAGAACATGGGTCTTCAAACTATGGCCCTCCAGTTGTTCAGGAACTACAATTCCCATCATGCCTAGTCATGTCTGTGAATGTCAGAGTTTTACAATGCCTCATGGGATGTATAGTTTCACAACAGCTGGAGGGCCGTAGTTTAAGGATCCCTGTTCTAGAAGAATGGTCAAACATTCCCATAGGCACACTCCTAAACCTTGTAGACAGCTTTTTCAGAAGAGTTGAAGCTGTTATAGCTGCAAAGGGTGGGCCAACTAAATATTGAACCCTACAGCCTAAGACTGGGATGCCATTCATATGCAGGCAGGTGTCACAATACTTTTGAGAATATAGTGTATGGTAGGGCCAATTTAGACTGGAGCCAAATAACCTTCCAGCATGTCTTTACATGGGAGGAAACTCAAGCAGGCACAGGGAGAACACACAAACATCAGATAGGTAGTGCCGTTGTTGGGATTCAAACTGATGACCCTGGTGCTGCTAATGCCCCGTACACACGAGCGGACTTTTCAACATCCAAAGTCCGTCAGACCGAGTCCGTCAGACTATCCGATCGTGTGTGGGCTGCAACGGACTTTAGCTTCGCAAAAGTCTGACGGACTTTAGAAATGAAGCATGCTTCAAATTTTCCCGACGGAACTCCGCCAGACCCGGTCCCCTTCGAAAACTCCGCTCGTGTGTATGCTACTCCGACGGACTAAAACCGACGCTAGGGCAGCTATTGGCTACTGGCTATGAACTTCCTTATTCGAGTCGGGTCGTACGTCATCACGTTCGAATCCGTCGGAGTTTAGTGTGATTGTGTGTGGCCAAGTCCGTTCGGCCGAAAAGTCTGTCAGAACTCCGTCGGAATTCCAGCAGAACTCCGACGGAACTCCTTTGGAAGTCTGTCGGACTTAAGTCCGCTCGTGTGTACGGGGCATAAGTGGAAGTGCTAACCACTTAGCCACTGTGCTGCCCCAGTCTAGGGTGACATTTTATCATCCTAGGGCAGGAACTGTGTTACTGACAGGATCATCGGGTGAAAATACATTTTTTAAAAACTTTTTTGCATGATGCTGGTACAACTAGACACCCAGCTATGCCTGCTGGGTCTTTAGAATGAAAGCCCCTCTCCATAATAAAAGTGCCCATTCCTCCCTTTAATAAGGTGACCAGAATTTTTAAATGAATTCCGGGGACATATTTTTTTTTACTAGTAATGGTGGCAATTAGAGACTCTCTGACTGTTGCATCTGCCGCCCGCCTCACAGCCTGTCAAGTCTTACTCTCCGGGCCCCGGCTACTACTGGGTGGGGAGCCGAGGAAGATAACTCGGCCAGGGAAGGCAAGGAGATGGGCAGGTGGCTGGCTGGGACTTGAGCCAAGGCAGAAGAACATGCGAGCAGGAGTGGAATGGGCATGCACCCGAAACTGAAGAAATATTCTCTCCGCTCCGACCAGCACTTGATCATAAGAAAGGGGCACAGATAATGAAAAAAATACACCCCTACCCCCTAAGCTAGTAGAAGCGACAGAGCCATGGGGGGGGGGTGTAATTCAGATTTTTTTTTTATTCTGCACTGACTGTCTTTGAAATTGCCCCAGCCCCTGTTCAAATCCAATCCAGGGACAAAATCGGGGACAGACTTGGTTCGGGGACAGTGTCCTCAATACGGGGACTGTCCCCGAAAACCAGGGATGTCTGGTCACCCTACCCTTTAACTGATCACAATCATAAGAGTCTTCTCTTCTGTTTACTTCCGAGAGACATGAACACTTCCTATTGGATTCCATCTCGTGGGCTCCTCTTCATTTCAATGGGCTACGTTCAACAAATTTGGCAAAGTAGCTCATGAACCTTTTTGAACTTTGAGCTTTTTTTAGTCATGCAGTTTTCTGTGCTTTTTTTGGGGACAAAAACACACACTTGTTTTGTTATGTTAGTACAGAATGTGTTTTTGTTTTGCATTTTCCATGTTCTTTCCATGCTTTTGTACATTTTCATGGAATGCTATAGTGTCAATATAGCTTCGGGGCTGATAAGCTGCAGCTATTGCTGTAACTGTTTTTTTATGCTGGTTAAAGCTGGTGTTTATTTGTCATGGTTTATGACACCCAACATGAGAAAATGAATGTGAACTGTGATCTACAGGTTAAAGTGACACTGTGGGACAAGATGAAATGCATAGAATGATTATGTATACAAGAAAAACACTACTTGTAACATTATTCTTTGTTATCGAACAACAACATACACTAAGATGTCAACAGCTGTTCAGTTTGTTGCACAAATCTACCTTTGGCCATTTATACAACTGCCTAATTTTCTTCATTTATTAGTCATTTTTATTATGGTTTATACAAGGCATGCATGGGTGTCTGCAGGTATGGGCAAGGTGGGTCAAGTGCCCCCCCCCCCCCGGGATCGGATTGGCACTGTTAAATTTAGCACTGTGGCATCTCTATGGGGGTGCGGGCAGCCCGATCCCAGGTGCCACTCCCTCAGTTAGGTAACACCATCAAGGTGCTGTCAAGCCCCCCCATCAGTGTAACTGCGGGCTCTTTTCCCTGCTCAGTCCAGCAGAGAATTTGGCGGCGATGTGACAGGAGAAAGGCGAGATGCGAGCTGTCAGAGGTTTCCTCCCGCTCTCCCCCCCCCCCCTTCTCCTGTCAGGGAGGAGGGACGGCGAATCTCACTAGGTTCATCGCCCAGCTTCGTGTCCACTCTGTTCCTTCCCCATTGGCCATAACTGAGGGCTAATAAAAGGACACTAGGAGAAGAGAGCATCAAGGGACATGTAGTCGCGAGGATTGGAGGCTCCATTTTCCACAGAGAGGAGGGTACAGCTCAATCAAGAGAGATTGAGAGACTGCAGCCTGGAAAAAATCTGAGGGAGTGAGTGCTACAGGACAAAGAATGAGGAGTATGCTGGGCGGAAGCCATAGAGAGAGCCATGCTTCCCAGTGCCACCAGAGAGAGCCACGCTGCCCAGTGCCACCAGAGAGAGAGCAACGCTGCTCAGCACCACCAGAGAGAGAGCCACGCTGCCCAGTGCCACCAGAGAGAGAGACTGAGCCACTGCCAGGGTACAGACATGCTACACTACTGACCAGACTCGCCCCCGGGGAAACCAGAGTGAGCAATTGTCCAGTCGGAAGTATCACTGCTATAGTTCTGCTGGGTCTGGTAAGAATGCCTATCGGCCATTATCCATTACTTATCCTAGGGACTGTACTACGTCTGCAGTCTCTGACCATGATAATGTGATAATGACATTGACGAAAAGGGGCGGCACATGGGCGACCCTACAATGATGCCCCCCGAAAAAAGTTCTGCGGACGCCCATGAAGGCATGTTCTGTGATGGGATTCATATGCTTATTAGATATTTGCTGTATGGTTGATGCTGATACCAGCGGTGAAATGGATAAAGGGTGACTGAAAACAATCTCTGTATCGCTCTTAGAGAGGAATTTCACTTGTTTTCCAAAAATGAAAAAGTCAGCAGCTATGAATACTGCAACTGCTGACTTTTACCAAGTAATTATTTGCCAGTCCATGGAGCAGTGGTGGCTGGTGGTATATTTTTGGCAAATATACCCCCCGGTTGGTCGATCATCAGCCCTACACTCTTACCCCATCTAGGTCACGGTCAGTGCTTCCTCCGGATGGCGGCTTCACCCTGCGTCTCCTCCTCCTCAGCTTCACGGCGGTTTCCCCTGCGTCTCCTCCCTCCTCCTGCCTTTGGCGGCCAATAGGATCGCTTCTCCTTTAGGCCAATTGGGTGACAGGTCTCAGGACCCGCTTCCTGCTTGGCCTCAGGCTCTAATTATGTGTTTCTAAAAAAGAAAAAACCCTATTGGAATCCAAGCGTCCGGCGCCCTGCATGTAGAATAGGGGGCGGGCGCATGGGTTTGGGGGGCAGCACTCCTGCATCACCTGTGGACAGGCAACCACTGCCATGGAGTCCAGCATTGTCCTTCTCAGCGACAATACTTCACCAGGCTTCTGATCTCCAGGACCACCATCTTGTATTCGGGAGCAGGCTATGACTTCCTGATGTCTTACAGCTGGCTCCCCACTGCACATGTGTAGGATCGCGCAGTGCTATGAGACTGGTCCTGCAGCATCCTGGGATGTGTGATGTGTCCCAAATGGCTGCAGTCGGAGGGGAAGGGAGGTTTAAGAAAGTGGGAGGAGGTACCTGTCAAAAAAGGTACCTGATCCCCAAAAAAAGTTTGAAAATTAGTTGGGGGCTAGGAGAAGGAAGAGAATAATTTTTGGGTGAAGGTATGTAATAAAGCTAAACTCCAGGATTAGAAAATATTGTCTAAATACAAGAGCCATATGTAATCTTACTTAAAGGGTAGCTCCACTTTCGTGGGGAAAAAAATAGCAAATAAAGATAAAATAATATAGCGTATACAACCGTGAGACAAGTCATATTGTAATTGAATGTTATTAAAAAATTACCTTTCCTTTTTAATCTGCAGCTCTGTAATTTTCTGAAAATGCAATGCAATATGGCAACCTGGAGGTGTTCTGTACACAGAATGTGTACTGAACCCACCGCAGAAACATAATTTTCTGCTTGTGTGATTGGCTCACCAATTTTTCCAGAAGTCTGCACTAAGATATAAGTCAGATTTCAGGCATCTCCCGCAACAAAAATTTAATTTTTTGTGAGATATTCCCAATAGGAAATCACGCCTAAAAGGATGTAGGCCCAGCACCTTTCCTCATTAGAGCCCTACAGGTGCAGCAGCTGATTAATAATTATGAAACCCCTCCCATTAGACTCAGTTTCCCACATGCATACAAACACAGGGATTTCTTCAGAATAACAAAACGTAGAAAGCTGCAACAAAGTTTGTTAAAATTCTTGTACATAGATCACCCGAGGGGGATGCTTTTTCCTCTACAAAAGTGGAGTTACGCTTTAAAGAGGAACTTGATTTAAGTAAAAAAAAAGTCAGCTTCAAATACTATAGCTGGCGACTTTTAAAAATCTGATAGTTACAAGTATCTGAGGTCCAGCACTATCTTCCTGCAAGCCTGTTCTTCTTACCAATGGGGGTTGCCTGTGCTGCCATCTTGGATACAGGAGCTGGCTTCAAGAGGAACCACAGCTGGATTCCCACTGCACATTCAAGAGCTTACGCTGCGCTTTATGAATGGTCCTGCAGCCTCCTGGGACATGTGATGTGTCCAAGGAGGCTGCAGAAAGGTAGGGGGCAGGACAAGGGTCATCCTCCTTGCCTAGGCAAGGCTTGCAGAAGTGGAGCGGGAATCAATATAAATCGGCACTTGCTCCCCACCCCCCAAAAAATTGTAGCTCAGTTTTATGTAACTGACCAATGATCTTCAGCCAAGGTGATGGGCCCTCCATTGTTAGAACCACTGTGCTGACAGCTGATAGGGTGCCTAAAGCATACAGCATATCTGGAAGGCCCAGCTACTGTGGGGAACCTCTCCCCAACTGTTACCAGAGTAGGGATGAGCCGAACACCCCCCGGTTCGGTTCGCACCAGAACTTGCGAACGACCCCCGCGTTCGTTACGAACGTTAGAACCCCATTGAAGTCTATGGGACTCGAACGTTCGAAATGGAAAGTGCTAATTTTAACGGCTAATATGCAAGATAGTGTCCTAAAAAGGGTTTGGGGACCTGCCTCCTGCCTCAGGGGACATGGGTCACTGCAAAAAAAGTTTTAAAAACGGCCGTTTTGGCGGGAGCACTGATTTTAATGACGATTAAAGTGAAAAAAAAAGGTGAAATATTCCTTTAAACATGGTGCCTGGGGGGTGTCTGTAGTATGCCTGTGAAGTGCCACGTGTTTCCCGTGTTTAGAACAGTCCCTACACAAAATGACATTAAACGGAAATAACACCATTTATAACTGCTTGCGGTTTTAATGTTATATCTGGTTCCTGCAATATGGTTGAAAATCATTGAGAAAAATGGCATGGGTAGCCCTCCCTGCCTATTACCAGCCTATTTGGGTCTTGTACGCATATTAAGGGGAACCCCGTACCCATATTAAAAAAAGGAAATGCGTGTGGCCCCCAGGCCCTATATACTCAGAACAGCAGTATACAGGCGGTGCAAACAAGACAGGGACTGTGTAGGTTTGTTGTGTTAAGTTGAATCTGTTTGTAATTTTCAACTGGTACATTTTTAAAGTGTAGCTCCAGTCAAAAAAACTATTTTTAAGCTTTTTGGAAAACATAGGGAAGGGTTATCACCCCTGTATAATTTGTTTTGTCGTCCATCTTTTTTCATCTCACTTGCTGCTGTCTCCTTGCGTTTGCAAGTAGGAGATGTTTGTAAGTTGGATGTTTGAAAGTAGGGGCCTGCCCTATATTATAGCGGTATGTACTGGGTACAGAGCACGCAGACAGCACGCACTATCTCCTAACACTACTGACTGCAAGCTCTATTATTAACCACTTGACCACTGGGCACTTAAACACCCTTAATAACCAGACCAATTTTCAGCTTTCAGTGCCCTCACATTTTGAATGACAATTACTCAGTCATGCAACACTGGACCTATAGGAAATGTTTGTCCTTTTTTCACACAAATAGAGCTTTCTTTTGGTGGTATTTAATCACCTATCAGTTTTTTATTTTTTGTGCTATAAAAGAAAAAAGACCGAAAATTCTGCGAAAAAATGAATTTTTCTTCGTTTCTGTTATAAAATTTAGCAGATTAGTAATTTTTTCTTCATAAATTTTGGCCAAAATTCATACTACTACATATCTTTGGTAAAAATAAGTACAAATTGGTGGATATTATTTGGTCTTTGTGAAAGTTATAGAGTCCACAAGCTATGGTGCCAATATCTGAAAATTGATCACACCTGAAGTACTGACAGCCTATTTCCTTTTTTTTTTTCCACAAAATTGTCATATTATCAGGTTATTTCACACACACAGCATATGCATACCACAAATTACACCCCAAAACACATTCTGCTATTACTCCCGAGTACGGCGATACCACATGTGTGAGACTTTTACACAGCGTGGCCACATACAGAGGCCCAACATGCAGGGAGCACCATCAGGCGTTCTGGAGCACCCAGGCCAATTCTGACATTTCTCTCCTACATGTAAAAATCATCATTTATTTGCTAGAAAATTACAGAGAACCCCAAAACATTATATATATTTTTTTTTTAGCAAAGACCCTGGAGAATACAATGGTGGTCGTTGCAAATTTTTATCTCACACGGTATTTGCGCAGCAATTTTTCAAACGCGTTTTTTGGGGGGAAAAAACAGTTTTGTGCTTAAAAAACAAACAAAAAAAACAGTACAGTTAGCCCAATGTTTGAATAAAGTGAAAGATGAAGTTATGCTGAGTAAATAGATATCAAACATGTCACTCTTCAAAATTGCACATGCCCGTGGAATGGCGCCAAACGTCGCTACTTAAAAAATCCCCATAGGCGACGCTTTAATTTTTTTTTTACTGGTTACATGTTTTGAGTTGCAGAGGAGGTCTAGGACTAGAATTATTGCTCTCGCTCTAACGTTCTCGGCGATACCTCACATGTGTGGTTTGAACACCGTTTTCATATGTGGGCGGGGCTTACGCATGCGTTCGCTTCTGCATGCGAGCACATGGGGACATGGGCGCTTTAATTTTTTATTTTTTTTTTATTGTTCATTTTACTTTATTTATTTTAGTTTGACATTTTTTTCCCCAAAAATATATTTTTGATCACTTTTATTCCTATTACAAGGAATGTAAACATCCCTTGTAATAGGAATATGGGGTGACAGGTCCTCTTTACAGTGAAATCTGGGGGTCAATATGACCCCACATCTCACCTCTAGGCTGGGAAGCCTGAAATAAAAAATAAAAAAAAGATTCTGGCTTTGATCGTACTGGCGAGTTGGTAGAAGCACCGGAGGGCGGTGAGGGGTGGGGGGCGTCTATGGCTGGGTATTTCAGGGTATCACCGAGTATGGCTGGGTATCTCTGAGTATGGCTGGGTATGGCAATTTATGGCAGGGTATTGCAGAGTATTGGGGGGTACTCCAGAGTAATGGCAGGGTACTGCAGAGTAATGGGGGTTACTGCAGAGTAATGGGGGGTACTGCAGAGTAATGGCAGGGTACTGCAGAGTAATGGCAGGGTACTGCACTGCAGAGTAATGGGGGGTACTGCAGAGTAATGGCAGGGTACTGCAGAGTAATGGGGGGTACTGCAGAGTAATGGCAGGGTACTGCAGAGTAATGGCAGGGTACTGCACTGCAGAGTAATGGCGGGGTACTGCAGAGTAATGGCGGGGTACTGCAGAGTAATGGCAGGGTACTGCAGAGTATGCACTGGTATTGCAGAGTATTGGCAGGGAATTGAGGGGTTAAATTCGGTGAGCAGCGATGTGGGCACTGCAGATGCAGCCCACATCGCTGCTGACACCGATCTCTTTCCCCTCCGCTGTACCGATCGGTACAGAGAGGGGAGGGAGGAACCGGCGTCATAACATGACGCCGGTTTGTTTACAAGTGATCACTCCGTCATTTGATGGAGCGATCACGTGGTAAACGGCCGCGACGAGCGGCCGTTTACCGCGATCCGTGATGCGCCGGGTCCTGTGGACCCGGCGGTCTCGGATGCTCTCGAGTGCGCGCCCCAGGGGGCGCGCGAGAGCAGAATTCTGGGAGGCCGTTAATTAACGGCCTCTCAGAGTTAAACAACTGCCCTGAAGCCGTTAATCGGCAATGGGCAGTTGTTAAGTGGTTAAAGCTAGATCACTAGCTATATAGGTGAGGTGAATATAGTGGTGTATACTGCGGTCAGGGCACAGACAACAACCACTACACAGCAGCAAGATAGGAAATCAGCCAAAAACGATCGGTGTGTACTGTGTTGAAGGTACACAGTACACCCACTGCTTCAGATGCTAACACACTACACGAGGCCGCCTCAAAGGCGGCCTTATATAGTGTGGGGTGTGCACTACACAGCCTGAGCTATGATTGGCCACAGGCAGGATGCCTGTGGCCAATCATGGCTCTCCTCGCTGCTGGCGCTGCGATTGGCCAAGCATGCGGGGTCACAGTGCATGCTTGGCCAATCATGGGGCAGCAATGCACTGCGCCACCGCAGTGCATTGAGGTCCGCGTGCGCACCACTCGAATTTTGACGCGAACGGCCCAAACATTCGGAATTCGCCGAACGGCCGAACAGCCAATGTTCGAGTCGAACGTACGTTCGACTCGAACACGAAGCTCATCCCTGTACCAGAGTAATCTAGTTTTAGTGGGGTGGACCTTTGTCTATGGACCTTGGATTCCTCCAGCTGTTTCCATGTGTAACCAGGGTTAACCTGGACTTCACTTTGAAGAATGCTGTTTAAAAGGATAATTATAAGCTGTAACTGTTTTTCTGAAGTAGTGGTTCTCAGCTAGGCTCTCTGTTGTTATAAGTCTTATGCCGCATACACACAACCGGACTTTCCAGCAGACTAGGTCTTCCCGACGGACTTTCGGTGGACTCTCCGAACTAACGGACTTGGCCACACACAAATAGACTAAGTCCGTTCATAAGTCCGTTCGTTTTGAATGTGATGACGTAAACGGGACTAAACAAGGAAGTTCAATAGCCAGTAGCTAATAGCTTCCCTTGTGTCGTATTTTGTCCGTCGGACCAGCACACAGACGAACGGTTTTCCTGATTTTAGTCCATTGGATAGATTTGAAATATGTTCTATTTCTAGGTCCCTTTGATTTTTTTTTAAAACGATCAGACTAGCCCACACACGATCGGATTGTCCGATGGACTAATCCCTTTGGACCTAGTCTGCCAGAAAGTCCGGTCTTGTGTACGCTGCATTAAGCCTCATGCACACTGGACGTTTTTGGACGTTTTTATAGCAGCTGTTTTAAGTCTTATGCCGCGTACACACAACCGGACTTTCCAGCAGACTAGGTCCGACGGTCTTCCCGACGGACTTTCGGTGGACTTTCCGAACTAACGGAACTTGGCCACACACAAATGGACTAAGTCCGTTCATAAGTCAGTTTGTTTTGAACGTGATGACGTAAACGGGACTAAACAAGGAAGTTCAATAGCTAGTAGCCAATAGCTTCCCTTGTGTTGTATTTGGTCCTTCGGACCAGTACACAGATGAATGGTTTTCCTAATTTTAGTCTGTCGGAATTGAGTCCGTTGGATAGATTTGAAACATGTTCTATTTCTAGGTCCATCTGATTTTTATTTTTTTTTAAAACGATCGGACTAGCCCACACATGATCAGATTGTCCGACAGACTAATCCCTTCGGACCTAGTCTGCCCGAAAGTCCGGTCTTGTGTACGCGGCATTAGGCCTCATGCACACTGGACGTTTTTGAACGTTTTTATAGCAGCTGTTTTTGGCAGTAGACAATTTTTTCTACAGTCAATAAACTCTCCATCATGTTATCCTATGTGTCCATGCACACATAGGCTGTTATCAGCAGTTTTGGGCAGTAATGTTTTTGAGCAGTAAAAAAAACCCCAAAACTAATGGGTTCTGAGAGACATTTTTCAACTGTAAAAACGCTTTAACGTTGATAAATGTTGATAAAAAAGGTTTAAAAGCATCACTCACCAGCGTTTTTTAATGTTTTTGATCCATTGTAAAAAAAAAACGCTAAAAGACGCTATCGTGGAAAAACTGTAAAAAACGGTAATACGCGCTAAAAAACGCTGTTGCAAAAAACTTTGAAAAAGTTGAAAAACTCACTGCAAAGCTATTGATATTTTTATAATGTTATTTTAATGTCCAGTGTGCATGAGGCCTTATAGAGATAGCGATTGAGCCCCAAAAACATTGCTATGAAGAGTCTCTGTTTGTGCAGCTTTCATAATCTGTTTTGGGTTATTTATTCGAATTTTGCACCTGTTTAGGAAATGTTTAGCAATTTTAATTTACACTCTTTTAAGTTATTCAGCCAGATACCTAATCTAAGTATTACAACAGAGAAAACTGCTGTGGCAAAAATGAAAAAATTAAAAGAAGCTGTGGCCAATACAAAAAATGTATTGCGGGATGAGGCGACACTCGTACATTTCACATGCTTTTACAGGATAATGGCATTTAAAAAAAATGATTAGGTGCTTCAAACAAATAGCACAGACACATTTTCAAGTGAAATTAAGCCCTCGTTTTTTAAACACTTTCAGCAGTTGATTTTATTTCTTATCTAATATGCAGCTTATTCATCTTTTAACCCTTGCCTGTGTTTTGCAGTTTAAGCTGGTGCCATGACTGCTTCCCCAGTTTTTCTTTTTACATTGGCTCCTTTCTTTTGCAGATCCTATGGAGTCGCCCTTGCGTAGCACTACTCCTGAAAGAGCTACAGGAATATTGTCCAAGTCTTCCCAAACTTCTGCACCACAGCCAGGCACACAACAGGCCTGTTCACCCCTTCTTTAAAGGCCAGTCACATACATAGTTAGTAAGGTTGAATAAAGACACCAGTCCATCCAGAGTGTCTACAATTGTCCCCATCACTGTACATTGCACGCTCACATCGGTCCCTACCCTCAAGTAGCCCACAATCCTAGGTCCCCATTTATATACTAGGGCCAATTTTGAACAGAGGCCAATTAACCTACCTGCATGTCTTTGGAGTGTGGGAGGAAACCAGAGTACCCGGAGGAAACCCATGCAGGCACAGGGAGAACATGCAAACTCCAGGCAGGTAGTGTCATGGTTGGGATTTGAACCAGTGACCCTTCTTACTGCTAGGTGAGAGTGCTAACCACTACACCACTGTGCCGCCCCAACAACACTGTGCCGCCTCAACACCACTGTGCCGCCCAGTAGTTGTTTTTGTGGTATTTATTTTTGGAGAACATGGATAGGGTTGAGGGAAATGGTTGGCTACTCCAAATATAATAACTATGTACAACTTAAGGACTTGATCTTCCTTTCTTAGCAAGTTATAATGAAGTCCAGTCCTGAAACAGCAGACTTCAGCTTAAGTAGTGTTACTAGTTTGAGCCACAAGAGCAAAGTCCCTAGAACATAGGAGATTATCTGCACAGAGCTCTTTAGGACACCAGCCCGTGCCCCCTTTAACAGAACACCCACAGCTGACTAAAAGGTACAGAGGGTTAGCTAGAGCAGAAGGTTCCCAAGATCTTTCAGTGTCTGTACTCCCAAGGCCCAAGGACAGATTGTAACCTCCTTCCAATCTTCCAAGCGATACCCTCCAGTGATACCAGACAGATCTTTGGCAGACAGCTCCCCTCAGTCAGCATCTCCACTTGGATCTCAGCATGCCTCCCCTTAGGTCACTCACCTGAGGTCTCTCCAACAGCAGCTTCTGCTTGGAAGGACAGTGTGCCCCCCCTCAGTCTGCATTCCTTCGCTCTGTGACAAGACCCAGAGCTCTGTGTGCTCCCAGAAGAAATAAAGTCTCCCAGCTTGCCATGAAAGCCTGTCTCTCCAGGATAGGCTGGGCTGCATCAATATCTAGGTTGCCCTCTGCATAACTCCACACCTATCATCCAGAATCTTCTCAAGCTCTCTGGATACAGAGGGAGCTATCAGACGTTCTGGTTCAGTTATGTTGTGCGATAGTCATCCCACCACAGGGGTCACTGTGGCTGAAGTTGGAAAAGTGTCAGCTAGAACTTGTGCTTCAAGTGCTCTACAAGTGCACAACTTGCCAGTGAAATGTGCAGCAAGTTAAAGCAGTTGTAAAGCCCACTTGGTCATTTTTACCTACAGGTAAGCCTATAATAAGGCTTACCTCTAGGTAAAATTAATATCTCCTAAACGTGCACTGTTTAGGAGATATTCACCCTACTTGCAGCCAGTGACATCACTGGTGAATGTGCTGTGAAGGTCCAGCATACCTTGCCAGAACTTCAGAGCTTTTGTGCCAAAACTGAAGGCTCCCGTGTGCATGTGTGGTAGTGACGTCATCACGGCTCTAGCCAATCATTGCCAGAGCTCACAAACCTGGAAGAAAGACATGTTGGCACTCTCAGCTGTGACTTTACTGTGCTGGAGGGCTTAGTTCCAAGGTGAGTATTTCATATACTAGCACATTATGCCATTGCCTCACACTGGGTTTTTTTAACATCTGCAGTTTACAACCACTTTAACAAGACTTACAATTCAACACTGCCACAAATTTGTGGTAAGTTATCCTTTGCTATCTGGGCGATGCTTTTATCTTATCCAAAATTACACCCACACTGACTACAGCGTGGCAACTACATTTTCCTATCAAAAATGCACACTAAAGCCCCATACACACTATCAGATTTTCTGCTGATTTTTTTCCTTCAGATTTACCAAAACCATATTATATTACCTTTGGAGATTCAATTTGTATGCAATCAGGCAGGCCCTTGCACTACATGGTTTTGGTAAATCTGAAGAGAAAAATCAGCAGAAAATTTGAGAGTGTGTATGGTGCTTTATGCCCTGTACACACGATCGGATTTTCCGACAACAAATGTTGGATGTGAGCTTGTTAGCGGAAAGTCCGACCGTGTGTCCCCCTGAATATGGGAACAAGGTGGTTGACTTTTTGGGTGCCCGAGCCCCTCCTGCCCCCAAGCATAAACCCCCCTTTCATGGGCTGACTTGATATGTGTTTGGCTAGGGGTTTGCTAGTGTGTGAGAGGGCCAAAATATTTTTTTAGTTTGGGGTGGTATTTTTCACATGGAGGATTCTCATTTTGAGCGTTAACAGACCCAAATGGCCTCCTTGTATGTATTGGGGGGGCTATATTTTGGGGGGGTTAAAATCTTGCAGCTGCAATGTAGATTTGTAAGTTTTCTCTAAAGCCGTACATCTTTGAAGCAGAATTTTGGATACATGCTACAGATACACCACTTTACAGGCAGAGTAAGGCCCCCTAAATTACTAGCTTTTAGCAGTTTTGCATTTTTAATAGCACTTCTTCTTGTTTCATTTTTGGGGTTGTCCAAATTGGTGACATTGATATATGTCCCTCAGGGTGGGACCTGGGCCCCCATACCCGTTTTAACGCCAATAACTAGAATATAAGCCAGCCAAGTGGGGACTCCCAAAATTAACAAGTCAGTTCCCATAGACTGCAATGGTATTTGTTGTATAACTTTTGCCCCTGTTAGGCTCTTTGTTTGCCCCCCTGGACCGGGGGATGTTTTTCCCATCTGTAATTTTGGACAGGGAGGTGGCTTATTTTGTGCTAGCTGCATTTGGGTTGTTCTGGGCATGCTCATGGACTTTGGTTTTATGTTGTGGCTTTTGGTGTGTGAAATGCATTTGTGTTGGTCTGGGCATGCTCAGGGACTTTGTTTTTATTTGGAGCTTTTTGTGTGTGAACAGCACTTGGATTTTTCTGGTTATTCTCAGAGAGTGTGTTTTTGGGTTAGTAATTTAAGGACATCCTTAACAGGTGTACCCACTTTAAAGTTTTGTCTCTACATTGGGTGAACTTGCATTTTGTGTGTTTCATGGACTATGCACGTGTTTTCATTTGCCTCATTAGCACACAAACCGATGTAATATAAAGCTTGCAGATAGCATTCTTTACACTCTCTATCCCTGTGCCACCCAAATAAGTTTCATGCAACAGATTTTCCGGCTGCAGCTTAACTAGTCTCATTGGCATGGCAAAACAAAAAAGGTGTGATTTGTCTAAAAGCTACTTTCCTGGTGCCTTTTTGGTAGCATATACATGGATTGTGCATATGCTACCATGGATAGGAACCAGGAAAGGAAAATTACAGAGAGGTAAGTATTTAATTTTCCATTTTCATGCAGTGGTTCTCGGCCTCAGTCCTCAAGTACCCCCAACAGGACATGTTTGGGGAATTTATCTTAGCTGAATAGCTGTCCAAAATACAAAGCCATTGACTGTGATTTAAAGCGCCCGTGCAAGATGAAGGTAAACCTGCAAACATGGCCTGTTGGTGGTATTTGAGGACAGGGTTGAGAACCACTGATTTAGAGAACTGAGCTAAAATCTAGCTCAAGACAATCCTATTCTAATTGGGGGCATTTGAGGGAAACCAAGTGAGTGTTAAAACACTTACTTGTCTTTTTAATATCGAGCTTTGTGTCCCTTTTCAGAAAATTGTCTTCACTTCCGGTCACATAGCCAAACAGGAAGTGAGGGTAAACCCTACCAATGTCTTCCCTTGGGGACACACAGGTCAATCTAACTAGTGTCCCCGTTAGGCAAATTGCACTCTATCGCTTTGTTGTGTACACCCCAAGTTATTAGGCATTTTGGGGTTTATTAAAGGCAAATCTACTCTGCAATAGTTGTGTCCACCAGCAGAGCGAAGTTGGGTAGATGCCACACTCCCAATTCTGGAGGCATAATAATGGTCTAGCACAGGGGTCTTCAAACTACAGCCCTCCAGTTGTTCAGGAACTACAATTCCCATCATGCCTTGTCATGTCTGTAAATTTTTAAATTTAAAATTTAGAGTTTTACAATGCCTCATGGTATGTGTAGTTCCGGGACAGCTGGAAAATCATAGTTTGAAGATTCCTGATCACTCTAGCATGTCTTGTAGAAAGGTGTTTTTTCATGTGCCTTGTAAAATGCCCAAGAAATATCGTTAGGAAAATACAACAGTATGTTACTGTTCATGGCACATCTAACTTCCACATTTGGAACAATTAATTCAAAATATAGGAAATAAAACAGGCTCTTGCACTAATTTATTTAACATCTAACTGATTGCAACCTTTAAAGATCAATATCTGAAAATATTAATTTATTGGGTTTAGAAACACTTCTCCATTCTTTGTAATGTATTGAAATGTGTAAAAAAAAAAAACAACCCATTTCAAAGATATATTAGAAGTGATAGGAATGAGATTAGCATCAAAAGGGTTAATTAACTGAGTACACCTACTAATTGCCTAACAAGACCCATCCAATGAGATGAAATTAACCAACTGTATTGGGCGTTCGCTATTATCAATGAGAAAACCGCAGTTACCCTAGCATCAGTTACAGTTTACATATGCGGGTATTTATTATTGTTATTTGCGATTCAATGTGCGCTGGTTCGCATGTATGAACTGGTGCAGTGTCTTCGCCTTACTAAATCACCCCCATTGTGCTTACTTGCCTCTGACATTAAAAGCTGTTCAGCAGTGCCATCAACACAGAACTGGAGCAAACCTGACACCCAGGTGCAGTCATCTACTATGCGGTGAAGTTCTTAATGAAGTTCTTAGTTCATCAAGATGTTTACAACAACTCATCTGCCGAATTTCTTCAACAACTGTGTGCATGTGTACTTAGATAAATTGATGTTGGTTTGAAGTCAAAGGGTAGTCACACCAAATATTGATTTGATTTAGATTTCTCCTCCGTTTGCTCACTTTGCATTTTGTAAATTAATTTAAAAAAAAAATACTATATTATAAAATATATTCTTTATAAAATATATGCATTACTTTACATTGCTTTATATTACTTTAGATATAGATATATTTTTAAATCTATGGTATCTGAGACACTGCAAACTTTGTCACTACAGTCTAATACAGTGTTTCTCAACCCTTTTTTCAGTCAAGGCACCCTTTAAAATGATGCACAAGCTCAAAGTACCCCATTCTAAAATGTTAAAAATGAAACTACTAGCTTTACCTAATGTGGCAACATACACACACGTGGGCCATCCAACATTAGAGGTGATTCATTCTTCCAAAGTAAATACACCTTTGCACACTGGAACCGACTATTATTCCAATGTTTCTCTCCCTCACACAGCTAATGTGGCCCCAGTGCTGATGAAGAGAGGCAGGGTAGCGGCAAACAACAATGCTGGAAATAGATTAATCGAAAGAACTTGGACTTTATAGGCACACCCATAGAATTTTAGTAAAAAAATATATTTTTAATTGAATAATGTTAAAAACGGCATGTACATAAAAACAAGGATGCTGTGCAAGCCCCCAATG
Organism: Lithobates pipiens; assembly: GCF_037356315.1. NCBI lineage: Eukaryota > Metazoa > Chordata > Amphibia > Anura > Ranidae > Lithobates > Lithobates pipiens. Next base: position 633,921,857 of record NW_027507748.1, on the reverse strand, counting down.
TTCTCCTTATGAACTGATGAGGACAAGAATTGTTAGGCTGCCGGAGGCAGAAGGATTGTAATGGGGCACAATGAAAACCTATGGCTTTGTGGAACTAAAAAGCAGGGAACCACTTGCTGGATGTATAACATTTTTGGGCAATCTTTAGGCATTTTGCCAAGGCACCCCTGAAGAAAATAGGAGGCACCCTGGTTGAAAAAGGCTGGTCTAATACTGTATCTCAAACCATTGCAGCTGCAGGTGTATCTAAACCTGCTTTCTTATAGAAAGAACCGGCACTCCCTAATTGGAGTACAACAAAAAATGTACTCAAAACATATTGCTTTATGCTCTGTTTATATCATTGTGATCTTGCGTGCTGCATAGGGCACCGCATTCACTTGAATGAGGTGCCCTAAATGCCTTTGCCACTTGAAAAGAAGCTCCTTCTCTATTTCAGGCGACAGGCTTTACGTGATTTTGAAGGGCGCAATTTGTCACAATTGCCGCACAATCCTGTCACGTGACAATTGCGACAGAATCCCATTGTTGCTTAGGGTGCCATGAAGGGATAATGGTACCCAAAGGCGTGTTGCACATTGTGCAGCAATCGCCACACAATTGGAATTGTGGCCAGAATTGTGTTGACTCTTTCCGTGATTCCAAAATGTGAAGTGTGAATGGAGGCTCAATGTTCGCTAAATTAGATGCTGTTCCTAAATAAAAAACACAAAACGCTAGACCATGCATCATGGGATTCAACATCTATCTTTATTAATGTTACTTATCTGTCATAACTGTTACAAAATTATTTGTATCCAGATACATAGTTTGTTACTATATCAATTAAGGGTCACATGCCAATTCAAGTTCTTCAAGGTTTCTACATGATATGTTTTGATCTTCCTGTACCATCACTTTGTGTGAATTAAATAAATTAAAGCTTTGTCTGTCAACACCTAACTCCTACTGATGAGTATCAGGCTAGGTTCACATTGCTGCGATGCGGGAACGCTGCGAATCCGCGGCGTTTTCCCGCATCGCATTACTCCCGCCGGCAGTTCACACTGCCCTATGCGGACGGCTGGGGGTGTCAATGTTATGTTAATGACACCCCCAGATCCGTCGGCATATCGCAGTGCGATCTGCCGACTCGCACAGGAATCGGATCGCATGGTGTGAACCCCCATGCGATCCGATTCCGTTGCGGACCCAAAAAAGGGTCCCGTGCGAGTTTGCTGCGGGACCGCTGCGAGTTCAGCCATACTATCTGTATGGCTGAACTCGCAGCGCTACGGAGATCGGATGTGATTTGCTGTGCGAATCACATCCGGTTCTCCCCCCGCAGCGGTGTGAACCCAGCCTCAATAAGAAGTGATGAGCAAATGTGCCAGAATTCACTATGCTAGCAATTTAGTGGAGCATAGCTCTGTGGTTATTTGCCCCATACTAGTGTGATGACAGCAGTCTTGCTTTTGATATCTCGGGGGAAGACAGCTTAATTTTCATGGTATTTTTATGGGAAGTCCACGCAGTCCACCAAGCAATCTTGGTTTTAAAGTATTCAGCTTTGTTTTGGGTCCAGTATCAGATACGGATACAAGGTACACCATTTTTTCAAAGTAAGAAAACATAAATCATAAAAATATTTTTTTCTTTTGTGTTGGTTAAACTGAATGGACCTGTGTCTTTTTTCAACCTACCTATCTAACTAGTCTGTCCAGTATTAAGTAGATAAACAAGCAAGGAAATTCCTTATCCCAAAATAGTAGTTCCTACTTTCCAAAGTTGTCACCATAGGTCTCTTTGTAGAGCAAAATTCTCTGTCTTCTCAAAAGTTTTCAAGAGTCCTGAGAGGCCCTTGTGAAGTCAGTAGGCATAATTGCAGGCCATTACTTCCGTTTCTTAGGTATACACCACACCCTTTTCAAGTGCTCACACAGTTTGGCTTAGTTACACTTGCTATAAAACCAGGGAATGAAGCCACATGTAAGCAGGTTGTCTACAGTGTGTTTTCTGTACTTGTAGGCTGGGGAAAGGGGGAAGATTCAGTTTGGGAAGCTTCCTGGGTCAAGCGGAAGCTTGAGAACGAAGAAACACCACAGTAACTGTAATTTGGAACCAAGAATCAGCATGTAATCAGCACAGGATGCTGGTGTTCCGGTACCAGTCTTTAGGGGTTGCCAACTTTGCACTAGAACCTGGGCAGCCACCTTTGTTAGTAAGTGTAGGTTCTGGCTTTTGTTATGCACATTGTCTGTTCTGCTGTAAGAAGTTGCAGTAAATATTTCAATCTGTCTCAAGCCTGGTCTGAAGTCATTCAAAGGGGTACAGAACGAACAGGGTCAGTAAAGCACATGTGAGGTATGAATCAAAGCCACTACCCAAAGTTTACTCAGCATAACCCATTGCTTAAGAATTCAGTGTAGAACACGTAAAATGCACAGAAAATGATGAGCTTACTGGATTTCTGCAAAGATTAACCTGTATTTTTTTTTTGACTTTTTGAACAGACATAACAAAACACTTTCAATTATATTTTTAGCAGACCAAAAGGAAGCAAGTAATAGACATTCATTGTGTTAGTGATTTCATAAATTTTACTATTGTAAAGCTCAAGAAACTGGATATTGTTTTGGTTACCTATGTAGAGACAGACAACTCAAGCAAATACCCAGGCATGTCTAGAGAAAGAAAAGCGATATCTTAGCTGCTGAACTAGTTTTGGAAGGGTTGCTGACAAGATGACTATTCTTGCCAGTTTCAGCCTACACCCACCATCACATATGCAAGATAAAACTGCAAATGATTAACTATACATTACATAAAAGTGCAATAACTTGCTCTGTACAATGTGAATTATGTCATGAATTATGAATTATGTCATATACATTTTATTATAAAAATTATATTTACTGTACTTGTGGTAGCCTGCACAACAAGAGGTCACTTTGAAGCAAACCTGCCACTACCTAGCCAGTACAGTAGGTACCCTTGGCCATGGCCAACTATTAACTTCCTGCATGGGGTTCTGTGTAAAGCAGGGGTCTCCAAATCTTCCAAACAAAGGGCCAATTTACTGTCCTTTATAGAGGGGCTGGACTATGGCCAGTGGGGGTAAAACATGCCCCAATGTTAGTGAGAGTAAACAATGCCTCAGGCTTCGTGGTCAGTAGAAGTAATAAAATGACAGAACAATATGGTATGTTCAGTAGGAGGAGCAATCATACCCCCTCATTGGTGTTAGTGGGAGGAATAGTGCCCCATCATTGGTGTCAGTGGAAGGAATAGTGCCCCACTGCTGATGCTAGTGGCAGCAATAGTACCTGTTCATTGGTGGCAGTTGTCTGGAATAGTGCCCCATCATTGGTATTGGTGGGAGAAATACTGCTTCATCATTTATATCAGTGAAAGACATTTTGCCCCATTGTTGTCTGTGAAAGGAACAGGGTACCATCACTGGTGTTAGTGGAAGGAACAGTGCCTCATTGTTGTTGTCAGTGGGAGAAATAGTGCCTGTTCATTGGTGTCAGTGAGAGTAATAGTGCCCCAACTTTGATGTCAGTGGAAGGAATAGTGCCCCATTGCTGGTGCCAGTGGCAGGAATAATACCTGTTCATTGGTGTCGGTGGGAGGAATGATGCTACGTGACTGGTGTTAGTGGGAGAAAATGTGTTTCATTATTTATATCAGTGGGAGACATTATGCCCCTTTGTTGGGTCAAAGTGGAAGGAATAGTGCCCCAACACTTCATTGTTGTTTTCAGTGGGAGGAATAGTGAATCATTGTTTTTGTCAGTGGGGGGAATAGTGCCTGTTCGTTGGTGTCAGTGGAAAAAATAGTGCCCCATTGTTAGTGTCAGTGGGAATAACAGTTCCCCATCACTGATATCAGTGGGAGAAATAGTGTTCCATCATTTATATCAGCCGGAGGAATTATGCCCCATTGTTGGAGTCAGTGGAAGGAAAAGTGCCTGTTCTTTGGTGTCAGTGGAAGGAATAGTGCCCCACTGTTGGTGTCAGTGGAAGGAAGTGCCCTACTGTTGGTGTCAGTGGAAGGAATAGTGCCCCACTGTTGGTGTCAGTGGGAGGAATAGTGCCCCATTGTTGGTGTCAGTGGAAGGAATAGTGCCCCACTGTTATTGTCAGTGGGAGGAATAGTGCCCCACTGTTGGTGTCAGTGGGAGGAACAGTGCCCCATCCTTGATGTCAGTGGGAGGAAAAGCGCCCCATTTTTGGTGTAAGTGGGAGGAATAGTGCCCCATATTTGGTGTCAGTGGGAGGATTAGTGCCTCATCACTGGTATTAGTAGATGGAATAGTACTCCAAAATGTTTATCTGTCGGAGGAATTATGTTGTATATTGCTGGAGTCAGTGGTAGGAACAGTGCCCCGTTATTGGTGTCAGTGGGAGGTATGGTGCCCCAATGGCTGGTAAAGGTAAGCGAAGGGCTGCATCTGGTCTGCAGACTGCAGTTTGGAAGAGGATACACCAGTTAACTCTCCACATCCAAGCACTGTAACATTTGACAGCTTGGCTGGTGACATGAAGATACTGATTTTCAAAAAATTTAATATTTCCTTAGCAATTTTTGAGACGCAGCTGATTGGGCTCAAATTCCGCATACACACGACCGGACTTTTCGACATCAAAGGTCCGATGGAACGATTCCGGTGGACCATTCGATCATGTGTGGGCTGCAGCGGACTTTTGATTTGCAAAAATCTGACAGACTTTAGAAATGGAACATGTTTAAAAATTTTCTGACGGAACTCCGCCGGACTCAGTTCCTACCGAGAAATACGCTCATGTGTATGCTAGTCCGACGGACAAAAACCGACACGAGGGCAGCTATTGGCTACTGGCTATGAACTTCCTTATTCTAGTCTGGTCGTATGTCATCGCGTTCGAATCCGTCGGACATTGGTGTGATTGTGTGTGGCCAAGTCTGTTCATTCGGAAAGTCCGTCAGAACTCCATCAGAACTCCGCCGAAGGTCCGTCAGACCTAGTCCCTCGAAAAGTCCGGTCGTGTGTACGAGGCATAAGAAACCTGTTTGGCATTGGAGATTGTACTCTATTAACCTGTGAGTTCACATACTGTACGCTAAAGAACAAAAAAGTTAAAAAGGTAACATAGACAGTGGTTCAGAATGACAAGATTTTGAAGTACAGAACAGTTCCTTGTTCCTTGTAAATAATATGTACAGAGTACTCCTGTTTGCATTATTTAAGTCTGTAGAACAATGTAGCTACAAATAACTGGTCAAAAGCTAAGACAGAAAATAAGAGTGGCTTAGGGGATATAAAATAGAAATCCAGAGGGTCCCTTCACTGATTGTATCATCCATTCATTTGTAAATGCTCACTGCCAGCTTCAAACTTGAAGTTAAAACTGTTAAATCCATTATCAGGTTAATACAATATTTCTGTGTGGTAGGAAGGAGACTCAGAAATACTTTTCTTTCCTACAACCACATTTTTCATACTATTGTCCATTCTTTCCATTCCTTTTGTTGTATGTGAAAACCCACCTTTTGTATTTTCTCTCCTTCATTACTATTGTTAGTCTTACAGCTAAATTAAAATGTCAAAATTCCTTGTTAATATTCATGTTCTCTGCTATCATGGATACAATCAGCACCTACTTTTCATGTAAATTCATGTCTTTTGGCATCATTGCAAAGCATTTTCGGTTTCTTGTTCTACCTCTCCAACTGATATTTCTAGTTTACTCTTTGACTTTCGCAGCACTTCATGACTCCAAAGCACCTTCTCATTCATCATTTATGAACTCTTTAGTGTGAAAGTTTTGTTACCATTTAGAGTCTGTCTGTCAAGCGTACGCAACAGAGGTTAGCATCTAGGGACATTTTCTTGGTAAGAAATATTGGTGCTACAAAATACTATACCGCTGGTATTATACTCCAGCTTGTTTGGCATGCATTATTTCACAGTATTCTCCATTATGCTTTTGTGGTTGTAACCAAACAGGCATGAGGGGGCACATTTGGTGGACGTGTCCAAGAGTGAACAGGCTGTGGATCAGGGTATACGCACTACTATGTACCCTCTTTCACTCTAATTAAAAAAACAATACGAGTCTCTACTTCATAAACCGATTGACTCCCCCTTCTGTTCGGAACATCAGTTGGCTGCCCACCTCTTTACTGCTACTAAATTAACTATTGGCAGGGCTTGGGAAACTCCTACCCATGTGGGGTAGTAAAACACTACATGAATGACATTATGATTAACAAAATATTGACAGCCATCTTGGCAGACTCCCATGATAAGTACCTCTAGACTTGGCGTCCCTGGATCAATTATGCCCATCCATATAGATTTGTCCACCTTATTTTACATATTTGATCTTATGTGTATTGAGAATCCTTGCAACCTTTATCTCTTCCTTCTCTCTTTCTCTTCTTTTCCTCTGGCTTTTTTTCTATTTCCATCCCTTTTTTAATGTCTAATTTAATGGTAAAGGTATGAGCCAGTTTAGGCTGCCACTTTAATAGAAGTAGTCTAACCCTGGCTCTTCTGCTGGAGATGCTTTCCTGACATTTAAACCTGGGTTGCAATTTGACCACTTTTTAGCCTTGAACTCTTTGTAGCAGTCTTTTATTTGTTTGTTAAAGAGAATATTTAGGGATAGAATGTAGTGTGCAAACATCTGCACCCCTTCCAACATCCTATATAACAATAGAGCAAAAAATATGCGCACTTAGTGCAACAGAACCCCTCATGGACTGTGTAGGCAGGACCACATATATAACTGTGTCATTAAAAGTACATTTTTATTGTGAAAACATCAAATAAAACAGACTCATGTCCTAATAATATGACATTACAGCAAACCATCATACAAATGTTGGCATCATAATTGAATGCTCAAAATACCCCATTTGTACCATCAGATACATCAAGGGCTGCAGATACCGGATATGTTCAGTCCTTCAATTCAGCCTCTGTTGGCTTTTCTTTTCTATATGTACAGTTTGCATGCTGTCAATAACACTTTTGTAAAATAAATATTGGTGCTTTTGATATGTAGGCTTTTGTAAATCTGAAAAAATAGGAGCCATTGGATCGACATTTAGGCAGGCTGCTCTTTACCATGCACGTGACCAGCACATGTGACTGAGCCCCCTTCCTAACAGATAGAACTACAGGCAATTAGATGGTTTATATGCCAAGTTCATACCTTGTCCACATTCATGGATGCAGGCCATGGGCCACTGCTCTCTATCATCCTGGTCACAAATCCTTTAACCCCCATAATACCTGGAGCACCTTCTGATGGAATGGTATTACTCGAGTGCAATATCACAGGTCACAGTCCAGAACATTTGGCATTATAAGGTTGAGGCATCTCGTTCATATCATGGATACTGAGTGGTCATTTCACACTTTACAGGTTTTACATGATTCACAAGAGGAGTGCTGTGGTGCCACTCACAGGTCAGGGCACACAGCTTACAGTATGTCCCAACAGGCCAGAGGTCTACACTTGTCCTTCTTTGCTTCCTCCAAGACAGGGGGGTGACACCCTGTGGCGAGGAAACGCGGCTATAGGAGGGAGGGTTCAATCCAAAGGAAATTACCTATCAGGGGAGTGCCTAAAATTAAAGGGAACTCCAACTTAACCCCCTGCCTAAAGGCAGGAAGACAGATAGCCAAGTAACTAGAAGGAGAACTCCACAATGACAGTTTGGATACTTATATTAGTACAGGTTTTCTTCATAACTAAGAAGAGCTGGCAGCTCACCTATGACGTCACAGAAGAAGAGGCGCTGACCGAGGGTCAGCAGAAAAGAAGCTGACAATGCAGGACAATGCTAATGCTGGATCTGCTGAGTGAGTGTGTACCTTGAATGTGCAGGACCTGCCTGCTCTTAGACAATTTTCACCCAAACAGATATCCACATTGGAAGATTTACACTTTCATCTTGTTCTGGTGGCAACTGTAAAGTTTTGGTTTCCCATCACTATTTGCCCATGCAACAATGGTTATCAGGACATGTAGAGAGGGTGAAGCTCTCTAGCAAGGACACAGACAACAATAAAAGCTGACAGAGGTTTGAAACCCTTCCTATTCTATTCAAAATTCTAAGTTTGCCACTGTTTTGTTTAAACAGTCTATCTGTATTGTACAGGGCCGGATTTCCCACAAGGCCACCAAGGCCAGGCCTTGGGGCAGCAGTGGTCCAGGTGCTGCTGCTGCGGTGACTTCGCGGCTTTCGCCCCCTAAAGTCCATTATGGGCACCATAAAAAGATGGGCGTGAACCGACCACGCAACTGCACATGTGCCATTCCAAAGCCGGCCCGGCCTTGAGAAAGCTTGTACGCACTCGGCTGGGCGGTGCATGTGTAGTAACGTGATTGCGTCGCCCCGCGCCATTTTTGAAAAGATTGATGGTCTAGACCACGGCGGCCGAAGACTGTGCAGTACACTCGTCATTGGCATAGGTGGTATGTCCACAGCCTCTGTCCACCTCCTGTGGTATGTCCGCAGCCTCTGTCCACCTCCTGTGGTATGTCCGCAGCATCTGTCCACCTCCTGTGGTATGTCCGCAGCCTCTGTCCACCTCCTGTGGTATGTCCGCAGCCTCTGTCCACCTCCTGTGGTATGTCCGCAGCCTCTGTCCACCTCCTTTGGTGTGTCCGCAGCCTCTGTCCACCTCCTGTGGTATGTCCGCAGCCTCTGTCCACCTCCTTTGGTGTGTCCGCAGCCTCTGTCCACCTCCTGTGGTATGTCCGCAGCCCCTGTCCACCTCCTGTGGTATGTCTGCAGCCTCTGTCCACCTCCTGTAGTATGTCCGCAGCCTCTGTCCACCTCCTGTAGTATGTCTGCAGCCTCTGTCCCCCTCCTGTAGTATGTCCGCAGCCTCTGACCATCTCTTGTCTTTTATCATGTTTGCAGTCTCTGAGGGGATCCTAAAAAGGAGTCAAGAGTGGGAGCGCCACCGGGATGGGGGTTGCGGGAAGAGACAGACATGTGTGGACTGTGGAGAGGAGACTATAGAATAAAACTAGAGCCACCAAGCCGGAGCCATCTAACTGAGCCCTGCAGGGTGCACCTGAGAGGAGGTCAGTGACAGCGCCGCCAGGCCAGTCTGAGGTCTATTGTAGAAGTCATCGATAAAGGACGAGAATGGTGGTGTGTGCATGTGTGTGTGTGAGGTGATCAAATACCACCAAAAGAAATCTCAATTTGTGGGGTAAAAAGGACATCAATTTTGTTTGGGTTCAATGACTGCGCAATTGTCAGTTAAAGCGACGCAGTGCCGAATCGCAAAAAATGGCCCGGTCATTCAGCAGCCAAATCTTCCGGGCTGAAGTGGATAATGAGTGAGCATTGTCCACTTGAAACAAGATGTGTGCTGCTGGTAGGATTGCCAGGTGAAAATAAAAGTAAAAAGCCTGAACAAATGCAACCAGTACATCTAAGGACACTTGTAAGCTGCAGCATACTTTATTTTATTCTTCCTCAGTTTAGATACTGTATGCTTTAACAAGTACAACGTGTAGATAGAGTAGGAAATGAGGGGGGGGGGGTTCCCCCAATGGTCACAGAGATTTCCAGCCAAGTGAGGAAAAGTTGGAATCTCTCTTGGTTTTTGTATTATAGTCTGTGTCCCCAATAGGGAGATTTCCCCTTGCTGTAAAACAGCATGAGAAGAAAGGAGAAATATATTCTAAAGGTATCAGTTAGCATTTAAAATCTCATAGAAATGTCACAGTCAGCATTTCAAACTTCACAAAGATTCCAACATTTCCCGGCTCTATACAAAACCAAAACATTTTTTTGCCTGCAGTCAGGCTTTTAGGCTCTATGCACATGGACCTTCTACATTTATAAAGGGAAAAACAAACTTTATACTTCCAAGATCCATTTCTCATATGTCTAGATGTACTTTTGGCTTACACAAATTTACACGCATTTATCTGCAGGAAACCAGGCTAAACTGTCCCGAGACACACAAAATTCTTATTTGTATAACAGTAACTATACTGAATGTATCTATTCTAGACACAGCTGCATGTCTAGGAGTTCAAACATATCCAAGCATTGCATGTTTCTATATGCATTTAGAAATGAGCTCCATCATAAAGACATCTGCATGGTACACCAGACTGATAGCAGGAAAGGGAAATAATGGTACAATGTCTGACCATACATTAAAGCAGCAATCAAGTAAAAAAAAATAGTAATATCATAAAAAATATGTATCATAAAAATATATATAACAAATATATATATATATATATATATATATATATAAATATAAATATAAGAAGGCCAGTATGGTGGCCTGAATTTATGGGAGGAGCCCGGGGGGTATTTAACCAGCCCACTCGCCTGTGGTCTTTGTCGGTTTCCTGTGCGCAATACTACGTCACTAGGCCGACTGCTCGAGTTTCGTCGCCATTCGGATAACTTCGCTCTACTAGAAGTCTCGTGGTTTTCATTACCGTTCGTGTTTTGTACAACGTCTCTGGCTCTACTGCTGCAGGTAAGGGTCTCGATTGACCTTCCTTTACTACTACTACTTTGAAATCTCGAATCATTCGTTACGAATCCGGGTTATCACTCAAAAACGCACCTTTTTCGTAGCGCCCTTCATTTCACGGGCCTCATTCAGTTACTTGAACAAAACTGCACTATTTTCGTAAACTTGTTGTGTTGTCTGCCTCGTCACCGTGTTCCACAGACGAATCGTTGCCAGTCGCATCACTCGGCACAAACGATTCGTACCTCTGCCACAGCTGGCTCACGTAGGTCATTTCATCATTTCACTCATTTCTGTCACACACTGCGCTCCGATTCGAATCCAGTCGCATCCGCTAAATGCGCCGATTCGTTCCGGTGTGCCTCTAGTTGCTCGGCCTCATTTCGGTACATGCTCCAGAGCCCACTCGCTGCTAAATCGATCCGGGTCTCTGTCATGGGAATCATTTCACTGTCACCTACTACGTTCCGATTCGAAACCAGTCGCGTTTTTAACCGCACAGGTTCGATCAACGTGTCCCAGTTGCGTTGGCCTCATTTCAGTACATGCTCTAGAGCCCGCTCGTTGACGGTCGCAGGCTGCGTCCTCTCCGATTCATAGCTCTATCATGGGAAACATTTCATTTGTCACATAGTGCGTTCAGTTCGAATCCGGTTGCATCCCTGTGCATCGATTCGTCCGGACGGCCCCAGGTATTTTTTCAGCCTCATTTCAGTGCATGCTCCAGAGACCGGTTCGGTTCCAGTCTTAGTTCACGGTCGGCCGATCCAGGCCTCTGTCATGACAGAAGTTGTTCATTTCATTTCACTATCACGCTCCGCGTTCCGGTTCGAATCCAGTCGCATCTCCACATGCACCGATTCGTCCCGGTTCGCCCCAGGTTATTTTTCCACATTTCAGTACATGCTCCAGAGTCCGCTTTGTTGTCAGTTGCACTTGCGACACGACCATTTCGTGCCTCTGTCATGGTAATCATACTTCATTTCACTGTCACTTACAGCGCTCCGACTCGAATCCAGTAGCATCCGAGATGCATCGATTCGGTTCGGCATGCCCCAGATGGAACGGCCACATTTCACTTTCTCCACAGGTTGCTTTTCTGTATGCTCGCAAATTGCAGCACTTTTTTGCGCTCCCGCATTGGACACAGGTCATCCCACACTTTATCCTTCACGCAAAGATACGTCGGATTGGGACAGCAAAAGAAAAAAAAAATAATAATTAAAAAAATAAAAATGACGAGGAATAAATGGTGGTGGTTATGAAAGGAATTTATGACGAAACTGTCTACTCACCGGTGCACCTCACTCGTATTAGCCAACCGTTTACGTCACTCTTCAGTTTACTTGTTAGGCTCCTCCCTAGTTGTCATCTGTCATTTCTCTCTCCAGGTCAGTCAAGTTCAGTAGGTCCACCCTGCACCAGCTTGGACGTTATCTTCCCAGGTAAAAAAAAAAAATGAGAGAGGGGGAAGGCGTAGAAAAATGCGACAGCAACCATGCTGGCATACGTGTATATATATATATATATATATATATATATATATATTGTCACGTGCCTTCACATATACATATATATATATATATATATATATATATATATATATATATATATATATATATATATGTGAAGGCACGTGACAATATATATATATATATATATGTATACACGTTCGCTCCCGCCTTGGCATTCAGCCACAGGTGGATTCGCTTGGTTAAATAGAGAAACAGTCTTGACTTATGTCACCCTCTATAGGTTCCGGTCGTCCATCCTTCGTCTCCAGAGAGATAGGACATCACTCCTAGGGCCCGATTCACCTGGAGCCATGTCCCAAGTCGGCAGCGAAGACCTTACCGCCCCCTTGTCTCCTCGCCCGCCTTCAGTGAGCGACAGCATACAGTCCTACAGGGGTTGGACTATCCCCAGGCTGACAGCAGAGCTGAGACGCAAGGGCATTCCGTTCCCCGCTACCGCTAGGAAGGCAGAGCTTTTCAGGCTCCTCTCTACCCCGCCAGCTACGGCCGGGCCCAGTACCCCACCTCAGGCTTCTCTCCAGTCAATCTCAGTGGCTATTTCTCAACTGCACTCAATGGTGTCGTCCTTAAACAACACGGTCACGGACGTCCAGACCAGAGTGACGCTTCTAGAGGCTCACCCAGCCACAGCCGCCCCTGTTCCAGTTACAGTCCCGCTACCACTGTCGACAGGTAACGCAGGGACATGTCCTGTTGTCCACCCAGCACATCTGGTGCCGGCCGGCATAAGGAAGGACATCTTGGACGGCAAGGATATCAACCTTGCCTCCCTGCTTATCTCAGTCCACGACCTTGCTGAGAACAAGGCCTACACATGGGGAGACGTCTCCGTAGTCCTCAAAGCCAAGGATCCCAGGCTGAACCGCAAACTTTCCATCCCAGAGTTTGCCCTAGCCTTTGGGATGCTTAGAGACGTCATTTGTTCAGCATCCCCCGCCAGAAGGGAAGAGCTGGACTTGTACCTCCACACAGTGGTGGACCTAGGTTACAAATATGGAGGCTTCGCCTTCTACGATTACCATCGTTCCTTTTCCGCCAAAGTAGCCGCTAAACTGGCACAGTTCCAATCACCCACGGACTGGAGCCTGATGGACACCGAATTGTTCTGCCGGCATTTTGCCGGCCTTCGTTCACCTCTGTGTGCCATCTGCCAGTCCTCCACCCATACCGCCCCCTGGTGCGCCAACGTCACGGCTAGCCGCCCGGTAGAGTTCCCCTCCACCTCCGGCACAGGCCAAGGCCCATCAGGCCCTACACCGAAAACTCAAGTGGACAAGTTTGGGCGTTCGGTCCGAACCATGGGGGGTGCGGCCATTTGCAATAATTACAACTATGGCTCATGTAATTTTAGCCAGTGCCGCCTATTGCACGTCTGTGTCATATGTCACAGAGCGCACCCCAGAAATCTGTGTGAGGTTAAAGCTCGCAAGGGCTCATGACTGAGCCGCATAGACGTCCTATGCCTGGGCTTCTACCTCACCATGCACCCCACTCCTTCACTAGCCACTTTCCTCATCGGTGGCTTCACTACAGGCTTCCATACCGGCCTCATCTCCCTGCCCCACACAACCTACGAGTGCGGAAACCTCCGCTCAGCAGCTTCCGACGAGCAGGCCATTGATCAGTTGCTGCAAACCGAGGTGGAACGAGGCTTCGTCATAGGCCCCTTCACACAGCCCCCCTTCAATATGTGGAGAGTTAGCCCTATTGGGCTTGTCAAGGGCAAGTTTTCAAATAAAAATCGTTTGGTGTACGACCTGTCTGCGCCTCGTTCTTCCCATATTCCCAGCCTAAATTCCCTGATTTCTTCAGAAGAATTTTCATTAAAATACGCCTCCGTGGACATGGCGATCCAGGCCATCCTTGAAGTAGGCACAGGTGCGTGGCTGTCCAAAGCCGACATATCCGATGCCTTCAAGCTGTTGCCTATTCACCCATCCCTCTGGTGCTGGCACGGCATTAAATGGAGAGATCAATATTATTTCGCCACTAAATTAACATTTGGCTCCAAGAGCAGCCCCTGGCTGTTCGACACGTTCGCACAGTCTCTTGCTTGGATCCTTCGGCACAAGGCCTGTTGTCAGCAAGTTATCCATTACCTGGATGACTTTCTATTGAATGAACAGCCGGGCATACCTCCAAGGGACCTTGGTAAGTTAAGGACCGTCTTTGGGAATCTCAACTTCCCCATCGCCGAACATAAGGTTGACGGGCCCGCACAATTTATCACCTTCCTCGGAGTCAATCTCGACACCAGCGCCATGCAGGCCAGCCTGCCCTTTCGACAAACTGACCCACATCAGGGCAGTCCTCCACGAATTCACCTGCACCAGGGAATGTACAAAGAGGCAGCTACAGGCGCTACTAGGCATGCTGAACTTTGCCATGCGAATTATTCCACAAGGTCGCTCCTTTATCTCGCGCCTGTTGGTCTGCCTTTCTCAGGCACAAGACCCGGATCAAGTCCTTAGCCTGGATGTCGCAGCTATAGCAGACTTATCAATGTGGGACGAGTTCCTGTCCTCCTTGAACGGTATCTCCCTGTTCATCCCGTCCATCTCACCTCTCTCACCACAGGTAGTAACAGATGCCGCAGCCTCCACAGGATTTGCGGCTATTTTTGGCCACCATTGGTTCGCCGGACCCTGGCCTTCTCAAATACACTTGATCCCTGGGTTTAGTCAGTCTTCATCCCTTTTCGAGCTCTACCCCATTGTAGCAGCCGCCCAGCTCTGGGGTCATACCTGGACAGGACAAACCGTAGGTTTTACCACCGATAACCAGGCCACGGCCGAAATTATCAACAAAGGCAGGTCTAAGTCTCTCTCCGTGATGTCCTTCCTTCGCAGGCTGGTGCAGCTGTCTCTGCGACATCAGTTTAATGTATACTGCACGTTTATCCCTGGAAAGCACAACCTTGCCGCTGACGCACTGTCCCGTTTTAATTTCCTGTCCTTCTTCCGCCAGGTTCCCGGAGCAGATACGGTGTCAGCTCCTATCCCACACTGGTCTCAGTTGACCCTGGACTAGAGCCGCATCTACATGGAGCCACTCGGCTCATCGACCAATCACTCGCAGACAACACTCTGAAAGCCTACCAGGTAGCCTGGAAAGCGTTCAATACATTTCTGGTTGCCTCCTCAGTAGGCACCCCAACTGATGCCAGGCATATACTAGCCTTTACCTCGTACTGCCATAGTCAACTGGCCTTGTCCTTCAACACCATCCGGTTATACTTAGCTGGCATACAGCACTACCTCTCATTACAGGATCCTACCAAACCGTCCATCTTCTCATCTCACGCTATCCGAGCCGTCCTGCGCGGCATTCAGAAACAGCAACCACCACACAAGGTCAAGTGGCTCCCCATCACCAGTTCCATCTTCAGGGACATGTCCACCATGCTTATCAGCTACCCCTTCGGTGTTCTCCCCAGTGTGGTCATACAGGCGGCCATTTATCTAGCCTACTACGGCTTTCTACGGCCCAGCGAGTTCACCCATAACAACACACACAGTCCAGTCCTTCGCAGACGTCATCTGATCCGTCACCAGGACCACTTCATTCTCCACCTCTCGGTTACCAAGACTCAGCAAGCAGGCACCGGCGTAGATATCCACCTCTACAAAACCAACAACGCCTGGTGCCCGGTCACTGTACTTTCACAGTTGCTCTCTCTACTACCCGAGCTCCCGGACTCTTGTCCTCTGTTGCCCTTCCCGGTCAAACCATTAACGAACCACCAGTTCATCAAGCATGTAAGGGTTCTCCTCCACAATTTGCTCCTCAATCCCGGTGAGTACTCCGGTCATTCCTTCCGCATCGGAGCAGCTTCATCTGCATCCCGGCACGGGGTCCCGGACCACGTCATCAAAAGATTGGGCAGGTGGAAATCGGCCTGCTTCGCTCGATACATCCCTAACCCACAGGTAGAAATGTCTCGGGCATTCACCCAACTGGCTCAGTAAAGATAAAGCTGAAAACAATAAAACTCTCTTACCCCTACCTAAGTGTTTTTGCCCCCTTATTTTGGTATACCGTCCATTAGACCAGGGCACACTTTCAGGTCCATTTCATATAGGGTATCTTATGATAGACTTGTATTGCTCAGATACGTATCGGACATAGGGCTTCGGCCATAAGTATAAAGGCCAGTATGGTGGCCTAAATTTATGGGAGGAGCCCGGGGGGTATTTAACCAGCCCACTCGCCTGTGGTCTTTGTCGGTTTCCTGTGCGCAATACCCACCCTCCCATCCCCTTTTTTAGGGCATTTCTCAAAACATTTCTCTTCAAACTCATTTATTTCTAATCACTGGGTATGCCCCCTTATTTTGGTATACCGTCCATTAGACCAGGGCACACTTTCAGGTCCATTTCATATAGGGTATCTTATGATAGACTTGTATTGCTCAGATACGTATCGGACATAGGGCTTCGGCCATTATATATATATATATATATATATATATATACACACACATACATACATACATACATACATACAGTATCTCACAAAAGTGAGTACTTGTAAATATTTTCACTTAGGGGTGTACTCGCTTTTGTTGCCAGTGGTTTAGACATTAATGGCTGTGTGTTGAGTTATTTTGAGGGGGGACAGAAAATTTACACTGTTATACAAGCTGTACACTGACTACTTTACATTGTAGCAAAGTGTAATTTCTTCAGTGTTGTCACATAAAAAGATATAATAAAATATTTACAAAAATGTGAGGGTGTACTCACTTTTGGGAGATACTGTATATGTGGAGAGAGTCCCGGCAATGAGAAATAGGGGAGTAAAATTAAATATTAAATAGTTTGCACCAGCGGCAGCTCCCTTGGGAGTAGAAGCAAATACTCTGGAAGACAAATGGAGAAAAGACAAGGTGCGCCAATCTAAGTGCAGTATATAAAAACAGTTTTAATGAAAATATATTAAAAGGTGACAAAGTGGCTACTCACAAATTATGAGCGAGAATCAGGTATGTAGTTACAAGTATAGGAGTCCATGTGCACTCATGGAGTCTGTGGCTGAAAATCAGTGGAGGTGTCCCAGCGAGGTCTGGAGGAGTTGCCCAGTTGGAGGTGGAGAAGCACAACAGCCTGTGGGTCTTGCTGGTAGTTGACATCTGCTCTACAGGGAGACCTGGGTGAAAAGCTTGGCTGTGTATAGTTCGGCTGCACGCCGTCCATCCTCTCGGATGCCAGAAACTGAAACCGGAGGTCCAACCAGCGTGGAACACACAACTCACTGGGTTCCATAGAGCGGAAGTGTCGCGTGGAAATGTCAGATGACGCGTTTCAATACATCCGCATTTTCTTCAGATCTAATAGCTGTTAGTAATGTCAATCCTTTATAGGCTGATGCCGGTTACTACGTAACAGCGTCAGCTGGATAAAACAAATACAAATACAAAAGGTGGGACGGCCAGAAATATGCTTATAAAAACCATACCTAGAGGCGGGGAGAGGAGCAGCATATGAAATATATAATATATTAAAGAGAAAGAAACATATAGATATCCACATGTGCACATGCATGTAGGTTAATAGATAAAATTGAAAAAATAATAATGAAATATAAAAAATGAATTAATTAACTAATCAAATAATAGTTAATATGAAATTGATAAATTGGGAAATGCATACTGGATACTGAATAATATAAAAAAAAGATAAAAAAATTATTAATTAAACTATATAATAAATCCATGCAAAGGAAAGGGATACTAACCACAATGGATCAACAACTAGGAAACAATCATATACATACATATGGGCACATTCACATGTGTACATACATGCATATATTAAAAAGTTTTTTATTATAGAAAGTCATATATGAAACATGAAAGTCAGTGAGATGTAAAAATAATATGAAAAATACACATATGAGAGCAAGCATGGGACATGTATACACATGTATACATACACATACATATGCACAGGAAAATGCACACATACATCTAAGCACCTCTACGCATACCCATACAAAAATGACGGAACACATAAGTTTATATAAATACACATTAAAAGAGAAAATAACTTTCTGTAAAGGATCTAGGATGCGAACATGTGTATACAGGTGCCCACATGTGGGGACGTGCATAAGTGATGAAACCCATGTTTACGAGGGCAAGCGAATAAATTACCTAATGGAATTATGTGGCAATACTTACCCACCCAAAGGGGACAAGGAGAAGCAAGTCAATATAGTTGAGAACGAAGTGCACTGGGGCAGAGGCAACTGTGGGAATGATAGAGGAAAGAACAAGGAAGGGCAAAGAAGAAAGGAAAGAAAAGGGGGCCAAAAAAGGTCCCTGAACCTGAAAATTATACAACAAAAATGTCCATTAGAAATAAATTATTAAAAATATTTCTATATCTATATGGAAATACAGAAAACAGGAAGTATATCATAATAATAGATGATAATAATGATTATTATTATATAACTGTATTAAACTATATTTCCTCATTGATGCCATGGGGTGTCATAGTGTTCAAAGTATATATCTAGAATGTCTCTTGTCTACATAAACACTGGAACCTCTCTGCTGGAGTAAATTTATTAGGTATGGATTCAATAATCCAAACCTGAAGGTCAGCGATATTTTTCTGATGGTGAATAGCAAAATGATGGGAAGTACTATATAAGGGGTTGCCCGCTTGGACAGCTCATCGGTGCTCCCCAAACCTGGCTCGTAAAGCCCTAATAGTTCTCCCAACATATAGGAGCCCACATGGGCAAGATATGCAGTAGACAACATATGCAGTTGAACAGTTAAAAAATCAGTTAAGGGTGAAGTTTTTACCATTAGCCATGAAAGTTTTTTTTACCATGGGTTATATGGGCACAAGTGAGGCATAGTCCTTTTTTGCAACTATACATCCCTAATAGTGGAATGAGAGTGAGTTGCCTGAGTGTGGTGGATTTATTTTGGATTGAAATTTTTCTAGGGGCAATTTTACTTTTGATATCGGGGGCTCTACTCCAATATGCAAATTTGGGTACAGTGGACAATGAAGATGATAAATGTGCATCCTGAGTCAGGATGAACCAATGCTTTTTGAAAACGTTCCATTTTTTTTATAGCTCGCATGATATTGTATGATATATCTGGTTACTGGTTCAGAATTCTGTGTCTTGGGAATAGGTAAAGTTTCTGTATGATAGCGTGAGGCAGCTTCATTAGTGATATTGGTCGGATAGCCCTTGTCGATTAACTTGTTTTGAAGGGTGGTGCATTGGGATCTATAGTCATCTAATCTGGTACAGTTGGGTCTTAAGCGATGGAATTGGCTTTTAGGTATATTGTTGACCCACCTAGGAAAGTAACATCTAGAGTAATGTAAGAACGAGTTTCCAGAGGTGGGTTCAGTGTAGTGTTTTGTAGCAATCAAATTATTGGTGTGGAATAGTTCTAGGTCCAAAAAGCAGATAGACTCTGGGTCTATGCCTTGAAAAAGTATTCATACCCCTTGATTGTTTCACATTTTGTCATGTTGCAACCAAAAACGTAAATGTATTTTATTGCGATTTTATGTGATGGACCAGCACAAACTGGCACATCATTGTGAGGTGGAAGGAAAATGATAAATGGATTTCAAAATGTTTTTACAAATAAATATGTGAAATGTGTGGCGTGCATTTGTATTGAGCCCTCCTGAGTCAATACTTTGTAGAACCACCTTTCGCTGCAATTACAGCTGCAAGTCTTTTTGGGAATGTCTCTACCAGCTTTGCACATCTAGAGAGTGAAATTGTTGCCCATTCTTCTTTGCGAAATAGCTCAAGCTCTGTCAGATTGGATGGAGAGCATGGAGAGCATCTGTGAACAGCAATTTGCAGGTTTTGTAACATATTCTGAATTGGATTTAGGTCTGGACTTTGACTGGGCCATTCTAACACATGAATATGCTTTGATTTAAACCATTCCATTGTAGTTTTGTTAGCAGTATCGTCAGTGTTATCTGGTGCTCCAAATGGATTAATCCTTAAGGGTATAGTCTGGCTGTAATAGCTGGATGGTGATGTATCCATAGGTTGGGTGGTAAGAAAAGAAAGGGCTATTAAAAGGAAGGCAGGCATCCTTCAGAGTGTGTCCAGAACTCTGCAAAAAAAAACAGGAAGGGGGAGGCGCCGATGTGTAGTAGTAAAATGATTACTTTAATAAGGTTAGTTTAAAAACACTTACAAGATGGTAGAAGATGCATGCTCATAAAAGTAAAGTGTAGTCCTGGCATTCCATATCTGTCTTCAGCAAACTGTTTGCAGGCTTTCTTGTGCATCATCTTTAGAAGGGGCTTCCTTCTGGGACAATAGCCATGCAGACCAATTTGATGCAGTGTGTGGTGTATGGTCTGAGAACTGACAGTCTGCCCCCCCCCCCCACCCCCCCTTCATCCTCTGCAGAAATGCTGTCAGCACCCATATGTCTATTTCCCAAAGACAACCTCTGGATATGATGCTGAGCACCTGCACTCAACTTCTTTGGTTGCCAATGGTGAGGCCTGTTCTGAGTGGAACCATTGTATGGTCTTGGCCACCCTGCTGCAGCTCAGTTTCAGGGTCTTGGCAATCTTCTTAAAGCTTAGGCCATCTTTATGTAGAGCAACAATTCTTTCTTTCAGATTCTCAGAGAGTTCTTTGCCATAAGGTGCCATGTTGAACTTCCAGTGACTAGTATGACAGAGTGAAAGCTATAACACCAAATTTAACACACCTGCTCCCCATTCACACTTTTAACTAACTAACAAGTCACATGACAGCAGGGAGGGAAAATGGGTAATTGGGCCCAATTTGGACATTTCCACTTAGGGGTGTACTCACTTTTGTTGCTAGCAGTTTAGATATGAATGGCTGTGTTGCGTTATTTTGAGGGGACAGCAAATTTACACTTATACAAGCTGTACACTCACTACTTTACACTGTAGCAAAGTGTAATTTTTTCAGTGTTGTCACATGAAAAGATATAATAAAATATTTACCAAAATGTGAGGGGTTTACTCACTTTTGTGAGATACTGTATATAGCTTCTGTTGTGCCCATATAGCTGCTGTTGTGCATTTATATGGGTGCAACAGCATCTATATGTACAAAGCATCTATATGAGCACAATAGCATAAAGATGTAAAGATATAACTCCTATTGTGGCCATACAAATGCTACTGTCTCCTATTGTGCCCAGTGACACTGACCTTGCAGCACTGCTGTGAATTCCACGGGCCGTGGTTCCCAGGACTCAGACTGACCAGGAGGCAGAGTGATATCAACAGCATGCCTGAAATTCCAGCTGGAACTATAGAAGAGGCATCAGAGAGCAGCAGCAGTCAGCGGAGCAGACTCAGAGAAAAGTCTACGACAGCTGTGGCGGACCCTGCAAGGACTGCTCACTGACACCTTGCCGATTCTGCGGGGAGGGGGTTCTTGCCCCTCCTTGCCCCCCCTTGCAGACGCCCATGATTCCACCTATTCTGTATGCTATGCTGAACAAACCTCAATAAGGATGGTTCTTTGCAAAGAAGCTGAAGGTGTGCTGGCAACATATCTTTTATTAGAAATGAGCTCCAAATGAATCTGGACGCCTGTATTTTCATGACCATGTGCATGATTTCTAATATTTATGAAGAGGCTCTACTACCAAACAGATAAACCAACACAAGAGTTTTCAGACTACGGGATCACTGCTGCTTGTTTTCATTGTATTCATTCTATAGTACATGTACAAAGTATGTTTGTTGTACAATGGGAGACAGAAAACACACTACAGTTCACATCATTCCTTTTGCTAAATCAATGTTAGCAGCTTCACGGAGATGGAATATATGCAGAGTCATGGGTTTATGCTTCCAGCACGAAATGTTTTGTTTAAAGCTCCCTTATGCATGAGTTTCATATTGCCAGTCATGACAAGTGCAAGTTCAGTGGATTTGGCATTGACGCTCAGCCACAGCAAGCTGCTTCAGCCAGGACGGAGCCAGGGGAGAGGAGACTTCCTATGAAAGCCCTCTCTGTACAAACTAGTCTTAGGGCCCTGCCAGCTGGCTCTGGTACCCTGTACATGGATTGTCCTTGACTTTCTGGTAAAAATGTCACATACAGTTCTTTCTTTCTGCTTGGGAACAAGAATGTTGGTTTACAACATATCTTTGCATAAGCTCCATTACTTTCAAGGGTCTTTATAAAACATCATATCCATGAAATTCACCCTTCTTTAAAAGGGATCTACATTTTGAACCCATCAACATACAATATTTTTTTTTATCACAAACTAAAACATAATTATTAGAAAAACACATCAATAAATAATTAAGAATATTATTATTATTTTAAACAATCTTGCAGCCTTTTCATGGGCCTCATTTACATGGACACCGAGGCCTATACAGCAGGAACGAGGAGTTTGTTTACGCTCCTGGAACAACAAGGTAGGACAGCCTATGTTAATGAATGGGGATGCAGCAGCTGTAAAGCATAGCTCCCAACTGTCCCCGATTTGAAACAATGTCCTTCTGTCCCTCTTTCCTCCTCATTTGTCCCTCATTTTGGTCTGATCTATAGAGTTGTAAATAACATGCACTTTTTATCTTTCAAAAAGTGTTACCCAGTGCTAAACCTTTCATCCAATTTCTAAATTGCCGCATTTGTAAATTTTAAAAGTCAATATAAAGGAATAGTAGGGGTAAAAAAAAAAAAAAAAATCACTTGTGGCTTTACCTAATCAATTTTTAATCTTTTTTTGTATAATTGTCCTTTAAGGGCACATGCCTGGAGGTGTGCCCTATGCCTATTTTGCTAATAGATCGTTCCCATCTCAACAAGTTGGGAGGCATGGCATGGACACAGATCTGAAAGGTACGCAGGGGAGGGTGCATGGACTTGAAAGCAGAAAATGAGGGGAGTTTATAAAAACTGGAACACCCAGATATGCATGGCAACCAGCTTTGATCTTTTCAAAGCCTAAATCCTACAACACGCGATGAGATTATTGGTCGAAAGATTGTCTGTTTTTTTTTTTTTTTTTAAATCTTTTTATTGAGTTTTCAAGTACAGAATTTCACCCACACACGGTTATATCCTTTTTTTTGTTAACATGCTAGTCTCTATTTCAAAAACGAATAGGCTACTAAATGACAAAAATTCTTGTATGACGAAATAAAAATTTGGAAGTGGTATAATTTATTTATATTGTATTTTCAGACAAAAACTGTACTGATTCAACGAAAATGGTACAAGCTGTTATTGTTTGAGGAAAATGTTCATGTTTGTCCTTTTGGATAATTGTACGATCGATTCAAAAGCGGTATTTTTTGTACAATATTCTGATCTGGTGTATGGGGCTTAATTGAACAAGCTGAAGATAGAAGCTGATTGGTTGTCATGCCCAGCTGTTCCAGATTATATTTGCTCCCATTTTGATAAATTCCCCCCAGTGTGCATTCAGGGCCGCACACCTGCTACTGCATGCCTGTTAAACCTGTATGTACAGGTGTCTCTCCATTCACTAGCATGGGCTGCCTGCATGCAGCTCCAGGCGGCTCTAGATGCATAAACAAATGCCTCATTTGCTCTGTACGGACATCAGTGCCCATGTGAATGCAGCCTAACGTAAAATGAGAACACATTCGGGTCATTATTTATTAACCTACTGGTATTTATAATATATAAAGTAATAAAGTGTAGCATTTAATAGCAAACCACCAACCGGATGTTTGCTCTTAGCAGATTAGTGAAGTCAGGGTAATGAAAAGAATGAGATCTGACTATTAATATGGTCAACTGCAAATCAAGGAAGGAAGGGTAGAAGGCAGGGAGTAAAGCTTCAGGGCTGCTGGTAGGGGGGGAACACCAGTCCTCCTGTAGGGGGCCCAGGCACACAAGGGGGACTGAACCGCAGAGAGAACCAGTCCCCACCTGCAGAAGCTGCTGGCTTCCCCTAAAAAAATAACAATTTGTTCTGCCCTTAGTTCTACTTTAAATCAAGCATACTTTGGGACAGTAAACATTTTCCTCCAGTTTTACCATACCCCTTCCAGACCCTTTCATATTCTATGGTTCTACCCTCTGGTACACTGTTACTGAGAGAAGTGAATTACTTTGTTTAATCAGTTTTAGGAATGCCTAATGTCTGTAATCATAAAAAGTGTCTTCTTGGTTTGTTGGATAGATTGCCTCTCTCTAAATATGCCAAAACCCTGTTACATACATTGTACTTTTGCGCAAAAAAGAACATTTTACTCTTTCTCTCATCTTTCCTCCCATTATATCAACTTAATTATGAGTTGAGAGGTAACACATTAAAATTTGGACTCATTTAGAACCCTTCGATTAAAGCAGAACCAAAGTTTTACTTCAGGCCGGATTCACAATATTGTGAATTGGATGTCCAATTTGCATGTCAGGAGATTGTGACCAGCTCTCCATGGAGTCGGTTCACGCATTTCCGGAGCGGCTCCGGTGCAAATTGCACAGGAGTCCTGTGCGTCCTCTGGTCCCTTTCAGGTCTGAATTCAGCCAAAAATTTGTCTGAGTTCAGACATGAAACGGTGAACAGGAATGCACTGGACCCCTGCTGTGAGCTGCTCCATGCTGCAGTGTCAACCCAGTCTTAAAGCGGGAGTCCGCCGTTTTTTTTTTTTTTTAAAAGCCAGCAGCTACAAATACTGCAGCTGCTGACTTTTAAAATAATGACACTTACCCGCCCGCGATGTCTGCACCCGAAGCCGATCTCTCCATCGTCTCTCGGGTGCTGCCGCTGCCATTTTGGGTATGGGAATCAGGAAGTGAAGCCTTTCGGCTTCATTTCCCGGTTCCCTACTGCGCATGCGTGAGTCGCGCTGCGCAATAAGGATGGCCCCCGCTGTCTCTGGGATCCGCGTGTTTCCCAGCAGGCAGCGGGGGACCTTCAGAAAGGGGCGTAGATTCTGCGGAAAGGGGCGTACCTTCTGCAGAATCTACGCCGGAAGTGGGTGCAGATACCTGTACTGTACAGGTACCTGCACCCCCCTCCCCCCTGAAAGTTGCCAATTGTGGCGCCGGAGGGGGGGAGGATTCCAATGAGCGGAAGGTACACTTTAGGGTGGACCTCCACTTTAAGCTCCATGTCCCTTTGAAGAGAAACCCTGCTCCAGGTTGGCCAGCCAGGGATCCTCTTCAAAAGCACAAACAGGTGCTGGCCCAGCTCTCCGCTGATGCATTAATGGGAGAAAAGTCTAGATAGCTGCACTGACAAAAAAAAGTCTTTATTAAAAAAAAAATATATTGACACAGGTAAAAACCATTAAAAAAAGGCAGTTGAGGAGTGAGATAAGCCGCTAACGTGTTTGCACTATATTAACACTTACTGAAAGCAGCCCTATAGCAGCTGCTATGAAAAAACACGTGAATCATGCTAGTGGGTTACCTCTGTCCTCTACTGCTTATATTTTGATGTTTTTGCCCATTTTGATTGATATTATTTTTCAATAAAGATGTTTTTTCAGCCAGTTGCGCTAGACTTTTCTCTCATTCATGGGCCATGTCCCTCATTGGTGCTGGAATCCTCTGCTGGGTGCCGGCCTTCAGCTATCTTCATCCTAGGTTGAGTCATTCTAGCACACAGCCACCATGTTGGAATATAAACTGAGCTGTGCTTGCACAGCTCAGCGTACATTCTAGCCACTTCGCGCCCAGGCCAATTCTGACATTTCTCTCCTACATGTAAAATTCCTAATTTTTTTGCTA
The DNA here is from genome assembly GCF_037356315.1 of Lithobates pipiens. Classification (NCBI taxonomy): domain Eukaryota; kingdom Metazoa; phylum Chordata; class Amphibia; order Anura; family Ranidae; genus Lithobates; species Lithobates pipiens. The sequence continues at coordinate 633,896,099 of NW_027507748.1, read as the reverse complement.
GAAAATTACATAGAACCCCCAAACATTATATATTTTTTTAGCAAAGACCCTAGAGAATACAATGGCGGTCGTTGCAACTTTTTATCTCGCACGGTATTTGCGCAGCAATTTTTCGAACACGTTTTTTTCAGAAATAAAACAGTTTCATGCTTAAAAAAAACAGTAAAGTTAGCCCAATTTTTTTGCATAATGTGAAAGAGGACGATACGCCGAGTAAATAGATACCCAACATGTCATGCTTCAAAATTGCACGCGCTCGTGGAATGGCGCCAAACTTTGGTATTTCAAAATCCCCATAGGCGACGCTTTCAATTTTTTTACTGGTTACCTGTTTTGGGGTACAGAGGAGGTCTAGAGCTAGAATTATTGCTCTCGCTCTAACGTTCGTGGCGATACCTCACATGTGTGGTTTGAACACCGTTTTCATATGTGGGCGGGACTTACGTATGCGTTCGCTTCTGTGTGCGAACTCACGGGGACAGGGGCGCTTTACATTTTTTTTTTATTGTTAATTTTATTTTTATTTTTTTAGTTTGACACTTAAAAAAAAAAAATTGATGACTTTTATTCCTATTACAAGGAATGTAAACATTCCTTGTAATAGGAATATGGCACGATCGGACATATTTACAGTGAGATATGGGGTCAATAAGGCCCCATATCTCACCTCTAGGCTGGGAAGAATAAAAAAAAAAAAAAAAAAAAAAAAAAAAAACGATCCTGGCTTCCCTGCCAAATCAGCACCGTTAATTTGAATACCGAGGCCGGGCGTGACGTCATAACATCGCGCCCGGCCTTCGAACGATCATAGAGACTCCAGGGACGATCTGGTCCGCTGGAAATCTCTATGGTAACTGGTGGGGGCCGGCGGATCCTGTCACCAACTCACTGATGGAAGCGGTGAGTCGGTACAAGCACCGGAGGGCGGCGAGAGGGGGGGGGCGTCCCCTCCCGCCGCCCGTAAGAATGATCAAGCGGCGGAACAGCTGCTATGATCATTCTTATGGTGCAGGGAATCGCTGGCTGAAAACGCCGATATCTGAATGATGTCTGTGGCCTCAGGCATCATTCAGATATAACCACCGAAAGCCCATGACGTCAATAGACGTAGTATGGGCTCCAAGTGGCTAGAGAAGACTGCAAGTAGGCAGGTAGGTTTCTTTTATTGCAGAAGAGATATTTCATTTCTCTTCTGCAATAAAAAGCCTGCTTGCTTGCAGTTTTGGACAGCGGGACCTTAGTTCCACTTTCAATCTGACTGAACCATTCTATACAGGACTCTGGTTATGTAGTTGTACTGTTGATTCCCTGACATATTTTTTCTCTTATACTGTCAATACTCCTTAAAATGTACCAATAGGTATATCTCTAAACAAAAAAATCTCGAATTTGCTCACATTCAGCAAAGTAATGGTGTGTAGCATTTCTCAGCAACCAACCAGATAGTTGGTGTCAGTAGATTTGTGAAGTTAAGGTGATGAAAATATGAGGTCTGTCTGTTTCCATAGGCATCAAGGAAGGAAGGGCAGGAGATAGGGTGGATGGCTCTATTGGACCATTAGACTATTAATCATGATTAAATCAAGCATACACTTTTGTATATAAAACCTTCTTGACTTTGTTCACACTTGGTGCACTGAAAAACCTGTGCTTAAAGTGAAAATATCATTATTGCAAGGTTCCCCAGGAAAGACTGTGAATAGTTACCTTTTTCACTACCCATGTCAGAGACTACTACTTGATTCAGTAGAAATAGTCTCAGAAACCTGCTAGAAAACTAATGTAGCACTGTCTCCCGAAGGAGCGGCTGATTTTTATTGGGCTTACCGTTACCTTCTTCACCTTGTGCGCGTCTAGGGGTTTCCCGAGGTAGATGACCCAAGAACTGCAGAGACTGACGCCAGATCCACTTAAAGGGATTTTTATTTGCGAAAAATAGTTAACAACACAGTCTCTCAACATAGGGTTAGAGGGTTTGGGTAGAGAAGTCCAGGTACTTTTATCTATAACTTCAATAGGAAAAGTCTCTCACCAGTAGAAAATCCAGAGAATAGCCATTTACAACTGGATCCTCACCCTTGTTGGATAGTCCGTCTCTCACCAGGCCTAGCAGCCAACAGGGTGTTTAAATCAAGAACAAGTCTCTGCCACAGACTTTGATACAGAACACTTGAGTAAAACTGAAAGCTTGTAGAACCCTCGTATGGTACCAGTTTCTTGCAGCCGATCCGGCGATACCACATGAGATTGGATTCACTTGGGTCCTTCATCTTGTCCAGGCTCTTGTTGAGAAGCCAACCCTTGTGTGGCCTTCTCCTGAAGAGTCCTTCCCTGGATAACTTCACAGGTCCTGGGCCTCTCCACCAACCGAGACGGCACCGGACCACCTCCGAATCCTTCTCTCAGTTTCCTCACCTCAGGCTAGCCAGCCCCGAGACGTGTGATCGAGTGGATCCCCACCCCAGGCCATAGGAGTCCTGGGGGTTGGTCAGGAGGACCAGGACCAAACAGTCAGAACATACTTCTGGACCGGAACCCCGAAAAAAAACATGCGACATCCGCACCTTAAGTACCCTCTCCCAGGAAGCACAGCAAGAGTGACACTCCCACTGGGCTGGTTTCAAGAGAGAATAACCTTAATGCACCCAACTAGACTGCGTTCTGCACCCTGCCATGATGACAGCGCCACCTATGGTCAGGCAGAACACCCGGCAGTCCAGCCAGACTGGTGCTGAGGTGTAAATTTAGGATAATTGAACCCAAAACCAAATTGCGGTTCAAGGGTAAAGTTAAATGACAAAAACACATAGCGCATGCTCTTTAGGAGCCGGCGCTACACTAACATTTCCAGTAGCATCGATCTCTTGGGTTCCCCTTACCAATTACTGATTCTTCTTGTTGATTGATCAACACCACCAGAATTGTTGCTTTTCCAGTAGACTTCTGCAGACAACATTCTACTAAACTGAAAGGCGCTTGTGAGCAATGAAAAAAGTGAGTATTTACACTTTTCTTTTATTGGGAAACCTTCCCTAGGGAACTTTATGACTATAGTGACAGGACACTTTAAGGTCCCTTTTACATGGGCACTGTCAGGTGGCAAAACCAGGAGGCTGAGACTCGTTTCTAACTCGCCTCAGCCATCTGTCAAAACTAGGAAATGGCGCCAGACAGCCCTATACACATTTCTGCGGCTCACCAAAAAAATATGGCATGTTGCAGTCAAAACTCGATACCACCTGCCACTACACCCCATAGAGGTTAATGGGGCACTTTCATAACCACATACAATGGACGTGGTTCTGGAGCAGTGAAGAGGGTTTTCAGTGTGAAATCCCTCTTCATACCGCTGTAGGGGAAGCAGTTTATGCATTCCCTAACCACGGCCTATCCACTGCTGACAACATGATCCACTGTGGTTCACAAGTCAGCAGCTAGGTCTATCAGAAAGAGGCCGAAGAGCATTAGTATAGGTTTATTTTTAACCAGTTTTAAAAGAACTTGGTCTGCTGACTTGAATATAAATGTAGGTCAACATAGCTTAAGGTTCTGCATTCAGTGGGTGTGAACTACACTTGTAAAATTGTGTGTATAGTGTATTGTCCAGGAAAATTTTTTGTAATTATTGCAGTGCTTATCTTAAAATATATTTTTATATTACATTTTAATATGTTCTTTTTTAATTTTGTTATTGTCTTAAATTCAGAGATTTGTACATTGGTCATTAAAGATGCAATAGTTTAGCAACAGCAATACTTTTCTCTTAAAGCTGAACTCTGGAAAATTGATAAATACACAGATGAAATACATACAGTATCTCACAAAAGTGAGTACACCCCTCACATTTTTGGATGGACAAAAAATACTAGATATTGGGCAGGTAAAACAGCTTCCACATACAGTATCTCACAAAAGGCAGTGTCAGGTCACCTTGAGGCGAGGTGACAGATGCACACCGTAGGGATCAAGAGTGCACCGCAAGGTTGTGGACCCTACGGCTGACTGCTGCGGATGGGAGACAGGTCCCACCGGGGTTAGAGCGTAAGATTCCCTGGGGTGCGGAGTCTAAGAGCCAGCAGGTGTTCACCAGAGCCTTGAGTGGTGAGGATGGACTTGCCTGCAACTGGCTCCAGGTCCAGCTCACACCCACAGTAGGCAACAGGAGGATAGGGATGGTGAGGGACAAAGCCAAGGTCGGGGACACAAGCAGACAGGAATAGTCAGGGACACGCCAAAAGGTCAGGATCACAGGCAAACAGGGATAGTCAAAGACACGCCAAAGTCGGTAACGGAACAACAGAAGAGCGCACGGCAGGTAACAGGAAGCTAAACACACAAAGGAATACACAATGGTTGATCAGCACTGTTGGCTTGCAGTGCACAGGTTAATATAAGGTTCCCTGATAGGGCCTGGGGTGGAGCCATGCTTAGAGGAGAGGTTATAAAAACCACCAGGTGGAAGTGGCTGGCCTCTTAGTCTGAACACAGGGGGAGGTAAGCAAACAGGAAGATCACTGCATAACCATGACAGTCAGTACACCCCTCACATTTTTATAAATATTTTATTATATCTTTTCATGTGGCAACACTGAAGAAATTACACTTTTCTACAATGTAAAGTAGTGAGTGTGCAGTTTGTATAACAGTGTAAATTTTCTGTCCCCTCAAAATAACTCAACACACAGCCATGTCTAAACTGCTGGGAACAAAAGTGAGTATACCCCTAAGTGAAAATGTCTAAATTAGGCCCAATTAGCCAATTTCCCTCCACGATTTCATGTGGCTCTCTAGTGCTACAAGGTCTCAGGTGTGAATGGGGAGCAGGTGTGTTAAATTTGGTGTTATCGTTCTCACTCTTTCATACTGGTCACTGGACGTTCAACATGGCACCTCATGGCAAAGAACTGAAAAAAGAATTGTTGCTCCACATAAAGATGGTCTAGGTAATAAGATGAATGCCAAGACCCTGAAACTGAACTGCAGCAAGGTGGCCAAGACCATACAGTGATTTAACAGGACAGGTTCCACTCAGAACAGGCCTTGTCATGGCCGATCAAAGAAGTTGAGTGCATGTGCTCAGCTTCATATCCAGAGGTTTTTCTTTGGGAAATAGATGAGTGCTGCCAGCATTGCTGCAGAGGTTGAAGGGGTGTGAGGTAAGTCTGTCAGTGCTCAGACCATATGCTGCACACTGCATCCAATTGGTCTGCATGACAGTCGTCCCAGAAGGAAGCCTCTTCTAAAGATGATGCACAAGAAAGCCAGCAAACAGTTTTCTGAAGACAAGCAGACTTAGGATGTGGATTACTGGAACCATGTCCTGTGGGATGAGAATAAGTTAAACTTATTTGGTTCAGATGGTATCAAACATGTATGACTGAAACCAGGTGAGGAGTACAAAGACAAGTCAAGTATAGTGGTGGGAGTGTCATGGCCTGGGGCTACATGAGTACTGCCGGAAAAAAGCAAAGGAAGAGGCGCCTCTGGGTGTAGAGATAACATACACTTTAATTATAAAAACGTATTTAATACAGGCAACTCACATTTTGAATGTGGTCGATGAGCATTCAGTCACTTTAACCACTTTCAGACCGGACCATTTTGCTGGTAAATGACCAGAGGTCTTTTTACACTTTGGCACTGCGCTGCTTTAACTGGTAATTGCGCGGTCATGCAATGTTGTACCCAAACAAAATTTGCGTCCTTTTCTTCCCACAAATAGAGCTTTCTTTTGATGGTATTTGATTGCCTCTGCGATTTTTATTTTTTGCGATATAAACGTAAAAAGACCGCAAATTTTGAAAAAAAATGATATTTTCTACTTTTTGTTATTAGAAAAATCCAATAAACTCAATTTTAGTCATACATTTAGGCCAAAATGTATTCAGCCACATGTCTTTGGTAAAAAAAAAGTCAATAATTGTATATTTATTGGTTTGCGCAAAAGTTGTCACATCTACAAACTAAGGTACGTTTTCTGGAATTTACGCAGCTTTTAGTTTACGACTGCCTATCTCATTTCTTGAGGTGCTAAAATGGCAGGGCAGTACAAAACCCCCCCAAATGACCCCATTTTGGAAAGTAGACCCCCTAAGGAAATTGATAAGAGGCATGTTGAGCCCATTGAATATTTTATTTTTTTGCCTCAAGCGATTGAATAATGACAAAAAAAAAAATTTTTTTTTTTTTTTTACACAAAGTTGTCACTAAATGATATATTGCTCACACATGCTATGGGCGTATGTGAAATGACACCCCAAAATAAATTCTGCTGCTTCTCCTGAGTATGGGGATACCACATATGTGGGACTTTTTGGGAGCCTAGCCGCGTACGGGGCCCCGAAAACCAAGCACCGCCTTCAGGCTTTCTAAGGGCGTAAATTTTTGAGTTCACTTCTCACTACCTATTACAGTTTTGAAGGCCATAAAATGCCAAGATGGCACAAAACCCCCACAAATGACCCCATTTTAGAAAGTAGACACCCCAAGCTATTTGCTGAGAGGCATGTTGAGTTCATGGAATATTTTATATTTTGCCACAAGTTGCGGGAAAATTACAAACTTTTTTTTTTTTTTTTTTTTTTTAACAAAGTTGTCACTAAATGATATATTGCTCATGCATGCCATGGGCATATGTGAAATGACACCCCAAAATAAATTCTGCTGCTTCTCCTGAGTACGGGGATACCACATATGTGGGACTTTTTGGGAGCCTAGCCGCGTACGGGGCCCCGAAAACCAAGCACCGCCTTCAGGCTTTCTAAGGGCGTAATTTTTTGATTTCACTCCTCACTACCTATTACAGTTTTGAAGGCCATAAAATGCCAAGATGGCACAAAACCCCCACAAATGACCCCATTTTAGAAAGTAGACACCCCAAGCTATTTGCTGAGAGGCATGTTGAGTCCATGGAATATTTTATATTTTGCCACAAGTTGCGGGAAAATTACAAACTTTTTTTTTTTTTTTTTTTTTTTCACAAAGTTGTCACTAAATGATATATTGCTCACGCATGCCATGGGCATATGTGAAATGACACCCCAAAATAAATTCTGCTGCTTCTCCTGAGTATGGGGATACCACATATGTGGGACTTTTTGGGAGCCTAGCCGCGTACGGGGCCCCGAAAACCAAGCACCGCCTTCAGGCTTTCTAAGGGCGTTACAGTTTTGAAGGCCATAAAATGCCAAGATGGCACAAACCCCCCCCAAATGACCCCATTTTGGAAAGTAGACACCCCTAAATTTAGGGGTACACTAGTGAGACTAGGTAATAAATGGCGGGTGCCCTGAAACTATAAAAAAATAACTAACCAACCAGCGTCACCTGTAACAGTTATATGGTGATCACTGGTGAAAGGGTTAACTAGGGGGCAATCAGGGGGCTTTATGCGGTAGTATATGGGGGTCCCTGGCGCTATAAAAAGCTGCAGCGAACCTAAATACCTACCTGCCTAACTAGCGTCACCTGTGACACTAATACGGCGATCAGAAAAACGATCGCTTATTAGGCTGGGTTCACACTGGAGCGATGCGGGAACGCCACGAATGCGCGGCGGGTTCCCGCATCGCATGCCTCCCGGCGGCAGTTCACACTGCCCTATGCGAACTGCTGGGAGTGTCAGTGAAATGTTACTGACACCCCCAGATCAGTTCGCATATCGCAGTGCGATCTGCAAACTCGGATCGCATGGTGTGAACACCCATGCGATCCGATTCTGCTGCGGGCCAAAAAAAGGGTCCCGTGCGAATTTGCGGCGGGTGCGGCGGGTGCGGCGAATGGCTGAACTCGAATCGCACAGAGATCGGATGTGATTTGCACTGCAGTGCGGTGCGAATCACATCCGTTCTCATAAACCGCTGCAATGTGAACCCAGCCTTAGTGACACTGGCGACGGGGGGTGATCACGGGGTTAAACCTTTATTGGGGGGGTTAGGGGGGTACCTTAGAACTAAAGGGGGCTAACCCTAACTGCCCTAACAGTTATTAGTCACAAATGACACCCGCCGGGTGATCAGGGGGTTAAACCTTTATTAGGTAATAAATGGCGGGTGCCCTGAAACTATAAAAAAATAACTAACCAACCAGCGTCACCTGTAACAGTTATATGGTGATCACTGGTGAAAGGGTTAACTAGGGGGCAATCAGGGGGCTTTATGCGGTAGTATATGGGGGTCCCTGGCGCTATAAAAAGCTGCGGCGAACCTAAATACCTACCTGCCTAACTAGCGTCACCTGTGACACTAATACGGCGATCAGAAAAATGATCGCTTATTAGGCTGGGTTCACACTGGAGCGATGCGGAAACGCCGCGAATCCGCGGCGGGTTCCCGCATCGCATGCCTCCCGGCGGCAGTTCACACTGCCCTATGCGAACTGCTGGGAGTGTCAGTGAAATGTTACTGACACCCCCAGATCAGTTCGCATATCGCAGTGCGATCTGCAAACTCGGATCGCATGGTGTGAACACCCATGCGATCCGATTCTGCTGCGGGCCAAAAAAAGGGTCCCGTGCGAATTTGCGGCGGGTGCGGCGGGTGCGGCGAATGGCTGAACTCGAATCGCACAGAGATCGGATGTGATTTGCACTGCAGTGCGGTGCGAATCACATTCGTTCTCATAAACCGCTGCAATGTGAACCCAGCCTTAGTGACACTGGCGACGGGGGGTGATCACGGGGTTAAACCTTTATTGGGGGGGTTAGGGGGGTACATTAGAACTAAAGGGGGCTAACTCTAACTGCCCTAACAGTTATTACAGTCACAAATGACACCAATGCAAAAAAAAAAAAAAAAAAAAAAATAATGACATTGGTGTCACTGTGACTGGGGGGCAGGGGTAATTGGGGGGGTGATCGGGGGGTAAAGGGGGGGTGTGAGTGTGCCTGGCATGTTCTACTGTGTGTGTGAGTGTTGGTGCAACTTACTGATCCGCTCTCCTCCGTGTCGGAACGAAAAATACCGACACGGAGGAGAGAATACATCACTTCCTCTCCTGTGTTTACATTACAGGAGAGGAAGTGATGTCACCGGGGATTTCTATTCGTCGGGAGCGATCGCGAGGGGGTGGCCATGAATGAATGGCCGTCCCCTCGTCCGGGATCGCTCCCGTACGAATACCGACCGCCGCAGGCACCGGGCGGGGGCCCGATCGGGCCCCCGACCCGCGGGAGGCAAGGGACGTACATGTATGTCCTTATGCCTGCCCGTGCCATTGTACCGACGTACATCGGCGTGCGGCGGTCGGCAACTGGTTAAAAGCTGAGCATGGATGTGGTCATCTGATAGTCCATCAAGCTGAGGCGCTGTAGCCGCTAGCGGCCAGGAAGTGGCACAGACGCTGGCCGTGGAGCGCAGTTCAAAGCAGAGCGAAGTCTGGAGCGCCGGCTTAGAGAGATGACATCATGAGGTGGGTGCGACCGGTTTCGTGAGCGTACAGGCTGAGGTTGTTTGACAGCCACACTCCTTCATCAAGCAAGTGGGACAACAACAAAGACTGATATATATATATAGGCCATGCACAGGAGGAGGGGGAAGAGGCACTTAAAATGCAGGTGCAGAGGATTACAAATCTTAGTTGCAAAGAAAAAAAAAAGGGTGTCAGCGAGAACATGAAATAGGATATAAATGAATTGGAAATGGAAGATGAATAAATGAAATAAAAAATAATATTATAATAATTAAAAAAAATTAAAAAATGTTTTGATTAAAATAAATAAAATAATAAAGATGATGAATGTAAAAATAAAACTGAAAATCAAATAAATATAACAATGGTACCGCAAACATTCAAGACTCATGGGTAAATACAGAGACAGCAATAGATAAAATGATATACACACTATATCATAAATAAATTAAAGTTAAACCGACGTGATATGGAGAAAAGGCAGGGAGGAAAAAGGAACAATATAAAAATAACTGGCATGAGGAATAAAAACTAGTTGTATAAAAATCATGTATTAAGAAGTTACTGCTGATGCTAAAATATAAATATGTATATAGGTTAAAAAATGTACACATATAAACATATATGTACATATGCACATAAACATATAGAAACTATAAAGTATGTACGAGGCGCATTGGCTACACAGAGGTGGATGCATCTGAAGCTCTGTGCACACATATAATAAATATATATATATATATATATATATATATATATATATATATACACACATAGATACATATATACATACACACATATATACACATACATATACAAAAACATGTGCGTGCGCCTTTAGTTAATGATGCACGCCAATGATTTTGTTACTATTTTACATCTTAAGGAGAAGGAACGTACATAAAACACATGCACGCACATATATACACGCGCGTGCAATATATGCGCTCACATACCCATGAATATACATGCGCGCACACGCGTGCACCACAGGGCAACCATGCACAACAATGTTTTCAGATCTATTTATAAGAGGAGAAACGCATATTGGAGATTTGGATTTGTGTATATCATTTATCTATTGCTGTCTCTGTATTTACCCATGAGTCTTGAATGTTTGCGGTACCATTGTTATATTTATTTGATTTTCAATTTTATTTTTACATTCATCATCTTTATTATTTTATTTATTTTAATCAAAAAAAAATTATTTTTTTATTATAATATTATTTTTTATTTTATTTATTCATCTTCCATTTCCAATTCATTTATATCCTATTTCATGTTCTAGCTGTCACCCTTTTTTTTTTTTTTTTTTTTGCAACTAAGATTTGTAATTCTCTGCACCTGCATTTTAAGTGCCTCTTCCCCCTCCTCCTGTGCATGGCCTATATATATCAGTTTTTGTTGTTGTCCCACTTGCTTGATGAAGGAGCGTGGCTGTCAAACAACCTCAGCCCCTACGCTCACGAAACCGGTCGCACCCACCTCATGATGTCATCTCTTTCCGCCGGCGCTCGAGACTTCGCTCTGCTTTGAACTGCGCTCCACGGCCAGCGTCTGTGCCACTTCCTGGCCGCTAGCGGCTACAACGCCTCAGCTTGATGGACTATCAGATGACCACATCCATGATCAGCTTTTAAAGTGACTGAATGCTCATAGATCACATCCAAAATGTGAGTTGCCTGTATTAAATACGTTTTTATAATTAAAGTGTATGTTATCTCTACACCCAGAGGCGCCTATTCCATTGCTTTTTTTCACAGACTTTGGAACATGGTTTCTGTCCTTCACTGATGGCAGCCCTGGATATGGAGCTCCTGGTTTTAAATGCTTTCCTTTGTTCTACTGGACAGTAGCTTTTATATTTATAATCATACGGATCTTAACATAATAGGGACTCTCATTCATATAATTGGATTTTTGGTTTCAATTGGTGAGAGACTGGTGGACATTGGGAAAAATCTTTGACCCTGTTTTTGCGCATTTACTTGTGTAATGAGTACTGCCGGCACTGGGGAGCTACAGTTAATTGAGGGAACCATGAATGCCAACATGTACTGTGACATACTGAAGCAGAGCATGATCCCCTCCCTTCGGAGACTGGGCTGCAGGGCAGTATTCCAACATGATAATGACCCCAAACACAGCTCCAAGATGACTACTGCCTTGCTAAAGAAGCTGAGGGTAAAGGTGATGGACTAGCAGTGGCGGAATTATCAGGGTCGCAACAGTCGCAAGTGCGACTGGGCCCTGTAATTCTCTGCCACTTCAGGGGGCCCACCGGCAGCCCGCCCGCCGCCCTCCGCCCGCCGCCCGAGGGGCCCACCTGACTGTCCGGCCGGGGGTGTGCGTGTGCTGTTATTAATTTTCGCTTGTCATGCCGTGGTGAGGGGGGGGGGGCTTCCTTCACCAGCGTGAGAGAAAGCGTGAGAGAATTGCTCGTTTGGCTCCGCCCCCGCCTATCCAGAGCGACTGAAAGGGAACAGCCAATTCAGTGAAGGCGGGGGAGGAGCTCTCTGAAGCAAGGCTTTCTTGTAGGAACGGAGGCACGCTTCATGCAGGACTTGATCACTTGATCAGCATCACTCTGCAGGATTCTGAGGAGGGGGAATCGATCATCATCGATTGATTGGCGGTAAGTCGCCATCCCCCCTCCAGATTGTGCCAGCCTGCCACCCCCCTCCAGTGCCACCACCTGCCCTCCAGTGCCACCAGCCCACCATCGCCCCTCCAGACTGTGCCACCCCCTGCCCTCCAGTGCCAGCAGCCCACCACCCCCCCTCCAGTGCCACCACCACCCCCCCCAGACTGTTCCACCCCATCCCCCTCCAGACTGTTCCACCCCATCCCCCCCCCCAAACTGTTCCACCCCATCCCCCCCAGACTGTTCCACCCCATCCCCCTCCAGACTGTTCCACCCCATCCCCCTCTCCAGTGCCACCAGCCCACCACCCCCTCTCCAGTGCCACCACCACCCCTCCAGACTGTGCCATCACCACCCCTCCAGACTGTTCCACCACCCCCCTCCGGACTGTTCCACCACTTCCACTCCAGACTGCCACCACCGCCCCTCCAGTGCCACCCCTCCCTCCAATGCCACCACCACCCCTCCAGTGCCACCATAGTGCCACCAGCCCACCACCCCCCTCCAGCGCCACCCCCTGTCCTCCAGTGCCACCAGCCCACCACCCCCCCTCCAGTGCCACCACCCCCCCCTCCAGACTGTTCCACCCCATTCCCTCCTCCAGACTGTTCCACCCCATTCCCTCCTCCAGACTGTTCCACCCCATCCCCCTCCAGACTGTGCCACCACCTCCCTCCAGTGCCACCACCCCCCCTCCAGTGCCACCAGCCCACCACCCCCTCTCCAGTGCCACAACCCCCTCCAGACTGTGCCACCACCCCCCCTCCAGTGCCACCACCCCCCCTCCAGTGCCACCACCCCCCCTCCAGTGCCACCAGCCCACAACCTCCTCCAGTGCCACCACCACTCACCTACCCGCCGTCACCACCCCTCCAGACTGTTTCACCACCCCCCTCCAGACTGCCACCACCACCCCTCCAGTGCCACCACCCCCCCTCCAGACTGTGCCACCACCACCCCTCGAGTGCCACTAGCCCACCACCCCCTTACTGTGCCACCACCCCTCCAGTGCCACCAGCCCTCCACCCCCCCTCCAGACTGTGCCACCACCACCCCCCCTCCAGACTGTTCCACCACCACCCCTCCAGACTGTTCCACCACCACCCCTCCAGACTGTTCCACCACCCCCCCTCCAGACTGCCACCACCGCCCTCCAGTGCCACCCCTCCCTCCAATGCCACCATCCCCCCTCCAGTGCCACCACCCCCCCTCCAGTACCACCAGCCCACCACCCCCCCTCCAGACTGCCAACACCACCCCTCCAGACTGTGCCACCACCACCCCTCTAGTGCCACCACCACCCCTCTAGTGCCACCACCACCCCTCTAGTGCCACCACCACCCCTCCAGACTGTGCCACCACCCCTCCAGACCCCTCCAGACTGTGCCACCACCACCACCCTTCCAGACTGTGCCACCACCACCATCCCTCCAGACTGTGCCACCACCACCCCTCCAGACTGCCACCACCACCCCTCCAGACTGCCGCCACCCCTCCCTCCAATGCCACCATCCCCCCCTCCAGACTGTGCCACCACTCCTCCAGACTGTGCCACCACCACCCCCCCTCCAGACTGTTCCACCACCGCCCTCCAGTGCCACCCCTCCCTCCAATGCCACCATCCCCCCTCCAGTGCCACCACCCCCCCTCCAGTACCACCAGGCCACCACCCCTCCAGACTGTGCCACCATCACCCACTCCAGTACCACCGCCACCCCCTCTCCAGTACCACCACCATGCCACCCACCTCCAGTACCACCGCCACCCACCTCCAGGACAACCATGCCTCTCCAGTACCATCGCCACCCTCCTCCAGTACCACCACCCACCCTCCAGTACCACCACCATGCCACCCACCTCCAGTACCACCGCCACCCCTCTCCAGGACCATCATGCCTCTCCAGTACCACCGCCACCCACCTCCGGTACCACCGCCACCCCTCTCCAGGACCGCTACCACCTTCAGTACCACCACCGCCACCCACCTCCAGTACCACCGCCACCCCTCTCCAAGACCACCATCCCCCTCCAGTACCACTGCCACCCCTCTCCAGGACCACTATCCCCCTCCAGTACCACCACTGCCACCCCCCTCCAGTGCCACCATCAGCCCCCCTCCAGTACCACCACCACCACCCACCTCCAGTACCACTGCCACCCCTCTCCTGGACTACCACCGCCACCCACCTCCAGGACCACCATCCCCCTCCAGTACCACTGCCACCCCCCTCCAGTACCACCACTGCACTGGTGACACAGGTTTCACTCAGGACACAGGCTGCACAGAAATGTTTTACTTTGCTCTACAGTGGAAAAAAATATAGTATCAAAATCATGCTTTTCGGGGGGGGGGGGGGGAGGCCCTTCCTGATTTCTTGCATCGGGGCCCTGAGGTTTCTAGTTACGCCTCTGTGGACTAGCCAAGCATGTTTCCAGACCTAAACACTATTGAGCATCTGTGGGACATCCTCAAACAGAAGGTGGAAGAGCGCAAGGTCTCTAACATCCACCAGCTCCATGATGTCATCATGGAGGAGTGGAAGAGGACTCCAATGGCAACCTGTGAAGCTCTGGTGAACTCCATGCCCAAGAGGGTTAAGGCAGTGCTGGAAAATAATGGTGGCCGCACAAAATATTGACACTTTAGGCCCAATTTGAGCATTTTCACTTAGGGGTGTACTCACATTTGTTGCCAGTGGGTTAGACAAGAATGGCTGTGTGTTGGGTTATTTTGAGGGGACAGCAAATTTACACTGTTATACAAGCTGTACACTCACTACTTTACATTGCAGAAAAGTGTCATTTCTGCAGTGTTGCCACATGAAAAGATATAATAAAATATTTACAAAATTGTGAGGGGTGTACTGACTTTTGTGAGATACTGTATGTGAGAGCTGTTTTACCTGCCAAATATTTTGTATTTTTTGTCCATCCAAATTGAGATTTTTACAGCTCTGCCCTTGCTGGCAGGACATGAGACCTGTTTTTTCTTTGTTGGCAGTTAACACTTACATATCTTCTCCCTTCCCTGGCCTGTGACTTGACAGTGAAAGAAGAAGCAACAAGCTGATAAGCTAATTTCTCTGTCACTCTGCTCTCTTCCCATAGCAGCTTGCTCTTTGTTAGCACATGAGCACAATTGACTTGTCCTGTCTGTGTTGTGCTGTGCAGTGTATTGCAAAAAAGCTAGTACCAGGCCAAACGTTACACATCCCTGACTGCTGCACTATCTCCATACAAAGTGCATAGGTCAGGAGTACTTACCACATCGCACAGAGTGCTCCTCTACCCCAAGTAAAAATCTTCCCCAGTAAAAAGTATCCCCCAAAAAGTGCCTCCCCCCTCAAACAACCTGCCCTCCCTCAAAGGAAAAATTCTCCAATGAAAATCTCTCCCTTTAGTCCTCTAGTCAAAATCATTCCTCTCTCCTCTCGCCCAAAAGCACCCTTCCCACCAAAGCTACTGTCTGTCACACACTTTTGCACCCCATACCCTGCACACTCCCTGCCCACCTCCTTCATCACTTACCTCTGCACTCGCCACAATCCTTTTTCACCGCTCCATTATGCACCCACTGCATCTGTCTTCAGCCCCTTACCCTTGCATCTTTGTCCATAACCACCACTCACCTCTTCACCCCTTTTCCTCCTGTTTTCCCCTGCAACTCTAATTCACCGATTGGCTCTGAACCCCCTGTCCACTACTATCCTGTGCACCCCTCCTCCACTGCTAACTTCTGCAACCCTTGCCCACCTCTGCACCCACTGTCCAGCACTGCTCACCTATGCGCTTCATACACCCCTTTTTCACCACTGCACTCCCCACACACCACTTTCAACCTGTACCCCCACACACCTCTTTCACCACTGCACGTTTTGCATTGCGCTGTGCCCCTCCTTCACCTGAACACACATCTGCTACCACTGTGTCCCCTTCATCCTCACACACCTCTGCCACCACTGTATCACCTTCATCCTCACACACACCTCTGCCACCACTGCATCACCTTCCTCCCCACACACCTCTGCCATCACTGCATCACCTTCCTCCCCACACACCTCTGCCATCACTGCATCACCTTCCTCCCCACACACCTCTGCCATCACTGCATCACCTTCCTCCCCACACACCTCTGCCATCACTGCATCACCTTCCTCCCCACACACCTCTGCCATCACTGCATCACCTTCCTCCCCACACACCTCTGCCATCACTGCATCACCTTCCTCCCCACACACCTCTGCCACCACTGCATCACCTTCATCCCCACACACCTCTGCCACCACTGCATCACCTTCATCCCCACACACCTCTGCCACCAATGCATCACCTTCATCCCAACACATCTCTTCCACCAATGCATCACCTTCATCCTCACACAATTTTGACACCACTGCATCACCTTCATCCTCACTAGGGATGAGCCAAACATCCCCTGGTTCAGTTCGCAGAAGAACATGTCAACAGGCAAAACATTTTTTGAACACACGAACAACGTTAAAGTCTATAGAACACGAACGTAAAAAATAAAAAGTGCTAATTTTAAAGGCTTATATACAAGTTATTGCCATAAAAAGTGTTTGGGGACCTGGGTCCTGCACCAGGGGACATGTATCAATCCGAAATTTTTTTTAAAAACTGCAGTTTTTTGGGAGCAGTGATTTTAATAATGCTGAAAGTGAAACAATAAAAATTAACCACTTGCCGACCGCCGCACGACGATGTACGTCCTATTTTTGAAGAGGGATATCTCGGTAACGGCAGCAGCTGCTGCCACAACCGAGATATCCATCTCTTCAGGCGGCGGTCGGCTGTACGATAACGGTGGTTTCTGCGGCGGATTTGCCGCGAGATCACCGCTATCGGCGGCGGGAGAGGTGCCACCCCCCCTCCCGCCGCCCTCCCGCACCTTACCGGAGCCGTCGGTAGCGGCGGAGGCGATCGGGTCCTCTTCCTAGCTGGGCATAGAGACAAGTGAGGCTAAGATGGCCCCCACTCGTCTCTATACCATAGGAGGGCGGAAGCGACGTCAAAACGTCACTTCCGCCCATACTTCTTAAAGGTATATTTTTTTTTAAATGTCTTTTTTTTGTTGCATTTTAGTCCAAATATGAGATCTGAGGACTTTTTGACCCCAGATCTCATATTTAAGGAGGACCTGTAATGCTTTTTTCTATTACAAGGGATGTTTACATTCCTTGTAATAGGAATAAAAGTGATCCCTTTTTTTTTTTTTTAAAAACCAGTGTAAAAATAAATAAAATCAATTAAAATAAATAAGAAAAAAAAAAAAGTTTTTTAAAAACACCCCGTCACGACGAGCTTGCGCACAGAAGCGAGCGCATACGTGAGTAGCGCGCGCATATGAAAATGGTGGTCAAACCACACATGTGAGGTATCGCCGCGATCGGTAGAGCGAGAGCAATAATTTTAGCCCTAGACCTCCTCTGTAACGCAAAAAATACAACCTGTAGAATTTTTAAAATGTCGCTTATGGAGATTTTTGAGGCTAAAAGTTTGACGCCATTCCACGAGCGGGCGCAATTTTGAAGCGTGATATGTTGGGTATCAATTTACTCGGCATACCATTATCTTTCACAATATAAAAAAAAATTGGGCTAATTTTACTGTTGTCTTATTTTTTTTATTCAAAAAAGTTAATTTTTTCCAAAAAAAGTGCGCTTGTAAGACCGCTGCGCAAATATGGTGTGAAAAAAAGTATTTCAATGACCGCCATTTTATTCTCTAGGGTGTTAGAAAAAAAAATATAAAATGTTTGGGGGTTCTAAGTAATTTTCTAGCAAAAAAAAGTCTGAAAAAGAGGCCTGGTCCTTAAGTGGTTAAATATTCCCTTAAATATCATGCATGGGTGTCTTTAGTATGCCTGTAAAGTAGCACATTTCCCCATGCTTAGAACAATACCACAGCAAAATTACATTTCTAAAGGAAAAAAATTCATTTAAAACTACTCAAGGCTGTAATGTATTGTCAGGTCCCGGCAATATAGATGAAAATCATTGAAAAAAATGGATCTCCCCTCCAGTCCATTACCAGGCCCTTTAAAAAAATGGCTTGGGGGTCCCTCAGGCCCCCAGGCACTATATACTCTGAACAGCAGTATATATACTATAGGCCTGCCCTATACACTGCAGAAAATTGGGCCTTAGGTGTTGGTGGTACCAGAAAACTGTAAGCTCACACAGTTACTTTTGGTGGGCGCAGGAACAGGACCTGCTGTGAAATACTATATAAAAAATGGTAATTACATGCCCCTGTTAAACAGGGGTAGAAAAATTGGGCCTTTGGTGGTGGAGGTGGTGGTACCAGAACACTGTAAGCCCTCACAGTTACTCTTGGTGGGTGCAGGAAGGGGCCTTGCTATGAAATATTATATCAAAAATGGTAATTACATGCCCCTGTTAAACAGAAGCAGAAAAATTGGGCCTTTGGTGGTGGTGCCACAACACTGTAACCTCTCCCAGATACTCTTTTTGGGTGTAGGAACAGGCCCTGCATTGAAATGCATCAAAAACTGTAATTACATGCTCCTGTTAAACAGGGGCAGAAAAATTGGGCCTTGGGTGTTGGTGGTGGTGCCACAATACTGTAACCCCCTCACAGATACTCTTGGTGGGCGCAGGAGCGGGCCCTACAGTAAAATATTGTATCAAAAATTGTAATTATATGCCCCTATTAAACAGGGGCAGAAAATTGGTCCTTGGGTGGTTGTTCCACAACACTGTAACCCCTCACAGAAACTCTTGTTGGGCACAGGAACCGACCCTGCTGTGAAATATTAGATCACAAATTGTAATTACATGCTCCTGTTAAACAGGGGCAGAAAAATTGGGCCTTGGGTGGTGGAGGCTAATCTTCATACATCAACCAATCTTCATACAGCAATGCACTGCGATCTCGCAGTGCATTATGGGGTGTTCCACGTTCCTCGAATTTGCCGCAAACACCCCATAATGCTCACTCTTCGGTGAAAGGGCAAACACCCGATGTTCGAACTGAACACCAAGCTCATCCCTAATCCTCACACACATCTGCCACCACTGCATCATCTTCATCCTCACACACCTCTGCCATCACGGCATCACCTTAAGCTTCTTATCTTACACCCAAATCATAAGCCCGCAACCAAAACCTCCTGGTCTCCACCAACCGTCTTTGGGCAGACTATCTCCCCAAAGACCAAAGCGAAGAGTCTCGGGGTTATTTTAGACGCACAAATGTCAATGGCTGCGCAAATAGGATCTGTAGTCAGTCGATCTCACCATCTGCTGCGCATGCTTCGCAGACTCATCCCTTTTATCCCAAAGAATGACAAAGCAGTGGTAGTTGGAACAATCATTAATTCACGACTGGACTACGCAAACTCGCTTTACATAGGATTACCACAATATCAACTTGCGCGATTACAACTGATCCAAAACACGGCGGCAAGGCTGATAACAGGAAAAAAACCCTGGGAATCCATTTCTCCTTCACTGAGGAGCTTACATTGGCTAACCGTAAAAAAATCGGATCACGTTCAAGACTCTTTGCCTCACCCACAAATGCGTGCATAGAGAAGCTCCGCAATACCTAATGGAGAAAATAAATCATTACACACCAAACCGCAGTCTTCGATCAGCCAACAAAAACCTCCTCCTCGTGCCCAAAGCCCGGTATAAATCCAAGGGTGATCGGAGATTCGCTGTCCAAGGGCCTCGGCTATGGAATGCTCTACCAATCAACATCCGCCTGGAAGAAAATCACCTGGCTTTTAGGAAAAAACTCAAGACCTTCCTCTTTTAGCAGATGATCAAAGCTCGCCACAGCGCCTAGAGGCGATTCAGTTCGCATTGTGCGCTATACAAGTATTTCATTCATTCATTCAATCTGGAATAATCTTAATACATATACAAAAACATGTATTTATTTTACATCTTAAGGAGAAGGAACGTACATAAAACACATGCACGCACATATATACACGCGCGTGCAATATATGCGCTCACATACCCATGAATATACATGCGCGCACACGCGTGCACCACAGGGCAACCATGCACAACAATGTTTTCAGATCTATTTATAAGAGGAGAAACGCATATTGGAGATTTGGATTTGTGTATATCATTTATCTATTGCTGTCTCTGTATTTACCCATGAGTCTTGAATGTTTGCGGTACCATTGTTATATTTATTTGATTTTCAATTTTATTTTTACATTCATCATCTTTATTATTTTATTTATTTTAATCAAAAAAAAAATTTTTTATTTTATTTATTCATCTTCCATTTCCAATTAATTTATATCCTATTTCATGTTCTAGCTGTCACCCTTTTTTTTTTTTTTTGCAACTAAGATTTGCAATTCTCTGCACCTGCATTTTAAGTGCCTCTTCCCCCTCCTCCTGTGCATGGCCTATATATATCAGTCTTTGTTGTTGTCCCACTTGCTTGATGAAGGAGCGTGGCTGTCAAACAACCTCAGCCCGTACGCTCACGAAACCGGTCACACCCACCTCATGATGTCATCTCTCTCCGCCGGCGCTCGAGACTTCGCTCTGCTTTGAACTGCGCTCCACGGCCAGCGTCTGTGCCACTTCCTGGCCGCTAGCGGCTACAACGCCTCAGCTTGATGGACTATCAGATGACCACATCCATGATCAGCTTTTAAAGTGACTGAATGCTCATAGATCACATCCAAAATGTGAGTTGCCTGTATTAAATACGTTTTTATAATTAAAGTGTATGTTATCTCTACACCCAGAGGCGTCTATTCCATTGCTTTTTTTCACAGACTTTGGAACATGGTTTCTGTCCTTCACTGATGGCAGCCCTGGATATGGAGCTCCTGGTTTTAAATGCTTTCCTTTGTTCTACTGGACAGTAGCTTTTATATTTATAATCATACGGATCTTAACATAATATGGACTCTCATTCATATAATTGGATTTTTGGTTTCAATTGGTGAGAGACTGGTGGACATTGGGAAAAATCTTTGACCCTGTTTTTGCGCATTTACTTGTGTAATGAGTACTGCCGGCACTGGGGAGCTACAGTTAATTGAGGGAACCATGAATGCCAACATGTACTGTGACATACTGAAGCAGAGCGTGATCCCCTCCCTTCGGAGACTGGGCTGCAGGGCAGTATTCCAACATGATAATGACCCCAAACACAGCTCCAAGATGACTACTGCCTTGCTAAAGAAGCTGAGGGTAAAGGTGATGGACTAGCCAAGCATGTTTCCAGACCTAAACACTATTGAGCATCTGTGGGACATCCTCAAACAGAAGGTGGAAGAGCGCAAGGTCTCTAACATCCACCAGCTCCATGATGTCATCATGGAGGAGTGGAAGAGGACTCCAATAGCAACCTGTGAAGCTCTGGTGAACTCCATGCCCAAGAGGGTTAAGGCAGTGCTGGAAAATAATGGTGGCCGCACAAAATATTGACACTTTAGGCCCAATTTGAGCATTTTCACTTAGGGGTGTGCTCACATTTGTTGCCAGTGGTTTAGACAAGAATGGCTGTGTACCATTCTGGAATTGGTAAAGATATATAGATCCTCATGGCAAACATGAACTATTCGAAGGCCAAAATTGGTGGCCTGGGGAGCACATATAATAGGGAGTGCAAGAAGGTCCAGGATTCCATGAGATCAGGAGCCGCAGCAGTTGACATTTATGTTCCCGACTCTGGTACTACTAAAGACTGTCAGACCAGACTGCAATCAGGCCATCACTCTCAACCCTTCCTTCCACACTTCCTTCCACTTTTCCTTCCACCTCAGATGAGGCTTCAGAAGTCCAACCTGGGCCTTCCAGCCAGAAAGATGTGGAGGAGCCCAGCTTGAGTCAGGTATAGTATTTAACATGTTTCTCAAAATTGTGTTTGATGAACAATAAACTAAAAATATGTCCCATTTTCATACACAGGAAAGCCTCAGCCAGGAGGAGGCTGTGGAAAGTGGCAGCCAGGAGGTGGCAGGGGGAAAGTGGCAGCCAGGAGGTGGACGGGCCCAGTAGCTCTCCGTCTTCCAGAAAAAAGTACCAGGATGGGGAGGAACGTGGAGGAGTCAGCACTTTCTTTGATTCGGGAGGCTACTGCGGCCCTCTGAACCACCCCCAATGTTCAAGAGGCCTATGCCTGCATGGTAGCCAGCAAAATGCAGGAAATGGAGGTTAGCCAATGTCTCTTTTGTGAGGAAGTGATCTATCTGGCCCTAAATAAGGGGTTAAGGGGCGAACTCACAAGCAAAACCCACCTGTGTGAGTTGGACCATCCTCCTCCTCCTCCTCCATCTCCTGCCACAACTCCAATACCAGAGCCACAGCCCGGAAGCAAGCGGTGAAGGAAGCCAAGAGAGTGATGGCCTGGGTTCAGTCTGGTCTAACAAAAGACGCAGGCTGTTGCAAGACCACAGCTTCGGGAAATATATGTCATCTGCTGCTGCTCCCAATCTCTGAGTCCTGGACTGGATTGTGCTCCCTATTAAATGGATTCCTCAGGCTACCAAGTTTGCCTGACAAATAATTGATGCCTGCCCTGGCGTACAAAGGGTTTGCCAATTTCACCAGTTTATCCAGTGTTGCCTTCCTCTTTATTTTGTTATGACCCCTAATAAATGTTATTTTCACAAATACTTGGCTATGTGTTTTAGTTCAAAAAGGACAGTTTGTTTGTGAGTAGGCAGGTACATTTCAAAAAGACAATGGGAAATTAAAGAGGAAGTAAACCCTTCCAAACAACTTGGACCTATAGGTAAGCCTAGATTAAGGCTTACCTGTAGTTCCAAGCAATATCTCCTAAACCTATATGGCTTAGGAGATATTTGCCCGAAAATGGGCACCGCTGTCTACGGCGCATGCGCCGTAGACAGCGGCGCGCATGCGCACTAAATGCGGCAAATCCAAGAATGGATTTGCCAAATTTGTCGACTCCCGTGCGCATGCGCGGGAGTGACGTCATCGCGGCTTCGCCGTATGACAGCGGCGGAGCTGCGAGGCGCGACTCCCGTGCGCATGCGCGGGAGTGACGTCATCGCGGTTGCGCCGCTGTAATTCGTCGGAGCTGCGAGACGCCACAAGCAACATGGATGCGGCGGACTACAGGGGACAGTGGCGACTTCGCTGGCTCCTGTGTCAGGTAAGTGACACATAATGAGCTACTATGCGATGCATAGTAGTCCATTATGCTTTACCTTTGCAGGGAAAAAAAGAGGAAGTAAACCCATTAGGGTTTACTTCCTCTTTAACAAGGCACAACAACACCAACCAATCTCTTTGAGGTTAAAAAATACAAGATAATAATGGTGTCGTGGTAACTTGAAAATATTATGGAGAGCACTATAAAAAAATAAAACATTCTGGAGATCTGGCAAAAAAAAAGAATAAAGATTATTCATGAGATTACAAGAAATAATAAAGAAATCAGTTTGTCAGAACTGCATATCAGCAGCAAAACAACTTCATTATTCTAGTATTATAAAGAAGAGAATGCGCTACATTAAAAGATTAAAAACTTTGCAGCGTGACGAATGTGCCATCTCCATTATGAATGCTAGTTTTACCAGACCGATCGCTTCCGTCTCATACTTGATTCAGAGCATGTGTGGAATTTTGTGCGTCGGAATTGTCTACACATGCTCGGAATTTACAACAGCGGATTTTGTTGACTGAAAATTTGAGAACCAGCTCTCAAAATTTGTTTGTCGGAAATTCCGACAAAAACTGTCCGATGGAGCCTACACACAGTCGGAATTTCCGAAAACAAGCTTGCATCAAACATTTGTTGTCGGAAATTCCAATCGTCTGTACGAGGCATTGGATGTATGCTTGTGAATTACGCGAATGGCTCGTATATACAGAATGTCAGTTTCAATTGGGTTTTGGTCTTTTGAAAGCATGTGACAAAATAACAAAACTAAAAACAATTGCAAATGACGTATTCATATTTGGTATGGAGCTTAGCCTGACTTTTGGATCCTTCTGGAATGATTCATGATTTAGTGCTGTTATTCAGTGTGTAATTCATCAAACCGATTGAATGTGAAGCTATTTAGCGATATGTGCTGCATTTACCCCAAAGACTCACCAAGTGACGTTGTATTTGTAGTTTCTGTTTTTAAAATCTCTTTCTGTAGAAAGCTTAGATTGAGGTAGTCCTTGCATAGACAAAAGGTTTTGCATAGTTTTCATCGCTGCTTCAGATAACCTTAAACCCAGTTAGAAGAAAATTTATAACAAAATTGTTTTCGATTCAGTGAATGAAAGAAATCAACAATTGGATCTGTCAAATATGCTGGAATACAGAAAGCAAATTTTAAAATGTTTTACAATTCTGAATAGTTTGTATTCAAGTGCATGAAACGTAAAGTACAGTTATGTTGTACACATTTCCTTTATGTGTTCTGGTTAGAATTGAAGAAAATCCAATCCACAGGGTCATATTTATAAAGAAGCATGTTTGACATTTACCAAACATTCGCTGCCTTTATGGTGCATGTGTTTTTTTGTTTTGTTTTTTATAAATATGGAACGCTTCAAGAATTTGCATGTCATCCTTGGGCTGGGGCCCTGCTAATCTTCTCTGTATTGTTCCAATTTTAGTATATGTGCTGCGGAAGCAAGCACAATGGTGCATGTGGTTTAACCAATTGCAGACCACCCCATGAACATTTACTGCCGAAGGGCGGCCGCTGTGCGTTGGATCACGTATATGTGGTACGTGATCAGCGCTTCCGAGTAAAGCGTGCGTGCTGCCCCAACTGTGTTGTTAATTCTGACAGCACAAGCTGCTCAGCGGGTCTCAGCCAATGATTGATCGCCAGGACCTGCTGATTGCCTCTGTCATTCCCGGAGGAGAGCTGTACGCTTACAGACGATCTTGCTGTTTTTTTTTATTCCCAGGGGAAAAAAAACATCAAGATGGCTTAGTAAAAGCAGCACATATTACACACATTACACATTGTTAGGCACACAGTTAACCCCTTTATCCCCCCTAGATGTTAACCACTTCCCAGCCAGTGTCATTAGTCCAGTGACAGTATATAGTATTAGAACTGATCACTGTATTAGTGTCACTATTGATGCCAGTGTCAATTAGTGAAAAACCCCTCTCCCCCAGCCAGCATTAGCTAGTGTCAGATTGTCCGCCACACTATGACAGCCCCATTATAAGTCGCTGATCACCGCCATTACTAGTAGAAAAGAAAAAAATCAGTATATACACACAGAGTATATATATTGTGAGGGGGTTCGCTCGGAAGCGGGTGTGTGTGACCCCCTGGATGGGTTCACAACACAAAGTCAGGCACAGCAGACAGCGGTGTAGGTGCAAAAAACAAGATCCGGTTTATTTAGGCTACATGCAGTGATACATATAACAGCCAAACAAAATAAAACAAGAAAATAAATCCTGGTCAGCTTGACCTCTAACTACACACGTAGACTCCCTGTCTAACAACTGGGTTTGCCACACAGGCGTTAACTCACCGCACAGAACAGATCTCAGACTCCCCAGTCTATACACACAAAACTGGTTCCAGGATGGAGCATCTCCCTATGCATGCTGGGGTTTTTTTGTAGAGGTCTTGATGAGCCCACTTACTACAGCTGGGCTCATTAACTCTTCCCCTCTAATTGTAAAAGTCTGCATAAAGCCTGAATCTAGGACACACATATTTCCCATCCTGAATACAACCAGGTGATTTTACCTGCGTGCTGCCACTATATATATATATATATATATATATATATATATATATATATATATATATATATATATATATATATATATATATATATATATATATATATATATATATATATACACACACTGAGCAAAATTATAAATGCAACGCTTTTGTGTTTGCCCCCATTTATTTTTAGCTGAACTTAAAGATCTACAACTTTTTCTATGTACACAAAAGGCCTATTTTTCTCAAATATTGTTCACAAATCTGTCCGAATCTGTGTTAGTGAGCACTTCTCCTTTGCCGAGGTGATTCTGAAAACCAGTCAGTATCTGGTGTGAGCACCATTTGCCTCACGCAGTGCAGCACATCTCCTCCGCATAAACTTGATCAGGTTGATAATTGTGGCCTGTGGAATGTTGGTCCATTCCTCTTCAATGGCTGTGTGAAGTTGCTGGATATTGGAAGGAACTGGAACACGTTGTTGTATACGCCAATCTTAGAGCATCCCAAACCTGCTCAATGGGTGACATGTCCGGTGAGTATGCTGGCCATGCAAGTACTGGGATGTTTTCAGCTTACAGGAATTGTGTACAGATCCTTACAACATGGGGCCGTGCATTATCATGCTGCAACATGAGGTGATGGTCATGGATGAATGACACAACAATGGGCCTCGGGATCTTGTCACAGTATCTCTGTGCATTCAAAATGCCATCAATAACATGCACCTGTGTTCATTGTCCATAGCATAAGCCTGTCCATACCATAGCCCCACTGCCACCATGAGCCACTCGAGCCACAACATTGACATCAACAAACCGTTCACCCACACAACACCACCTGCCCTGTACAGTGAAAAACGTGATTCATCCGTGAAGAGAACACCTCTCCAAAGTGCCAGAAGCCATCTAATGTGAGCATTTGCCCACTCAAGTTGGCTACAACAACGAACTGCAGTCAGGTCGAGACCCCGATGAGGACAACGAACATGCAGATGACCTTCCCTGAGATGGTTTCTGACATTTTGTGCAGAAAATCTTTGGTTATGCAAACTGATTGTTGCAGCAGCTGTCCGGGTGACTTACCATCTGCACTGTTAGTACTGAAAAATTTATTGAAAAAAAAAATCCATACCAGACCCAAGTAGCACTCAAGTCAGATCCTGTTCATTAAAGTCTGACTGATGTTCCAGGGCAAAGTTGGATCGGAAGTCATGGGACTTTCATATCGAAGCAGTGTGAACCCGGCCTAAATGTTTGAGGAAAGACACCTTCACTGCTTCATAAATATGTCCCAATACTGCTCTATAATGTGGCTCAGTGGTTAGCACATCTGCCTTCATAGGTGTGCACAGCCCATTGCATTATGATGTGTACACACGACCAGACTTTCCGGCAGACTAGGTCCGACCTGACGGACTTTTCAGCGGAGTTCCAACAAACTTTCCGAACAAACGGACTTGGCCACACGCTATCACACCAAAGTCTGACGGATTCGAATGTGATGACATACGACCGGACTAGAATAAGGAAGTTCATAGCTAGTAGCCAAAAGTTGCCCTAGCATCGGTTTTCGTCCATCGGACTAGCATACAGACAAATGGATTTTTCGATTGAGTCCATCAGAAAGATTTGAAACATGTTCTAAATCTAAAGTCCGCCTGATTTTTTTGACAGCAAAGGTCTGATGAAGCCCACACACGATCGAATTGTCCGGCAGATTTGTTCCGTCGGTCCTTTGCTGTCAAAGTCCGGTCGTGTACACGGTATTATGGTGTGCACCCAAAGCTCAAACATATATCCGTGTGTATGTGTATATATACTGGCGGTGTCATTAGAGCAGAGGACGGAGTCATTAGAGCAGAAATTGCTGTCAGTAAGGTAGTGAATGGTGTCAGTAGTTTTATTTTTATTATTTTATTTTGTATTTTTTACAATTTTATTTTTTATTTCATTTTATTTTTTACGAGCCCCGTTAGGAGGCTTTGGTGTAACATCAGGGGTCAAAACAGGGGAATGTGTGTCACATGGGGGGTGATTTGAATGTGCCCAGGCACTCCTGGCACACCCTGTGCGCACGCCTATGTCTGCCTTGCAGCACTGGGGTCATTAGTTCCAATCTCCTCCAAGACACTCATCTGCCCTGAGTTTGCATGTTCTCCCTGTGCTTATATGGGCTTCCTCTCACACTCCAAAGACATGTTGGTAGGTTATTTGGCTCCTGTCTAAATCGATCTTACACCCTATTCTAAATTATTATTCAAATTCTGTTTCAGTGTCACAAAGATTAAATATTTTGTTTTTAAGTTTAAATCGTGGATGGAATTGTGCCTCGGGGCTCTTTTGATCACTGAAAATCTCGGACACCTGTGATAATTAAATTGCCAGGTGAGCCCAATTAAAGGAAAAACTACTAAAGGAGGGTGTTCCACATTATTAAGCAGAGCACCATTTTCAAGCAATATGGGGAAGAAAAAGGATCTCTCTGCTGCTGAATAGAGTGAAATAGTTCAATGCCTTGGATGAGGTATGCAAACATTAGATATTTCCCGAAAACTCAAGCATGCTCACCGCACTATTAAGAGATTTTTAGGTGATTCAGAGTTTGACGGGTTTCGTGCAGATAAAGGCACATTGAGGAAGATTTCTGCCAGATCCATGCATCGGATCAAGAGATCAGCTGCTAAAATACCATTACATAGCAGCAAACAGATATTTGCCTTTGGAGTCCCACGGACATCAAGGTGTAGAGTCCCCCAGAGTCTTGCAACTGTGCATAAACCTTCCATTCGGCCACCACTAACCAATGCTCACAAGCAGAAACGGCTGCATTGGGCAGAAAAATACATGAAGACTAATTTTCAAACAGTCCTGTTCACTGATGAGTGCCGTGCAACCCTGGATGGTTGGTGGACGGCCACCCTGTTCCAACAAGGCTGCAATGTCAGCAAGGCGGTGGTGGAGTCATGTTTTGGGGAGGAATCATGGGAAGAGAGCTGGTCGGCCCCTTTAGGGTCCCCAAAGGTGTAAAGATGACCTCTCCAAAGTATGTGGAGTTCCTAACTGACCACTTCCTTCCCTGGTACAGAAGGAAGAACTATGCTTTCCGTAATAAAATCATCTTCATGCATGATAATGCACCATCTCATGCTGCAAAGAATACCTCTGCATCAATGGCTGCTATGGGGATAAAAGGAGAGAAAGTCATGGTGTTGCCTCCATCCATCCCTGATCTCAATCCTATTGAGAATCTTTGGAACATCCTCAAGCAAAAGATCTATGAGGGTGGGAGGCAGTTTACATCCAAACAGCAGCTCTAGGAGGCTATTCTGACATCTTGCAAACAAATTCAAGCAGAAACTGTCCAAAAACTCACAAGTTCAATGGATGCAAGACTTGTGAAGCTGCTATCAAATAAGGGGTCCTATGTTAAAATGTAACGTGATCTGTTAAAATGTTTAAAAAGTTAAAATGTCATTCAAAGTTTGATTGAAATAGCTTTTGATTTCAGTATATATGCTGCAAACACAACAATGACAATTTTCAGTTCTTTACAACCTATGTGTTTTGAAACTTACTGTGCGTAATAATTTGGAACAGTGCATTGTAAGTTTTTTATTAAAAAAAAAAACTTTATCATTAGGGGGTTGGTTCAATAAAATGAAACTTTGAATTGTACTCTTAATAGTTGAGAATTATGCTGACTGTTGTTAACATCAATTATTTAGGTATATGAGAAATATATAATTGGCATAATAATTTGGAAGAGGGTGTAGTACAGTAGCTGTGTGTACATATGAATGTAAGCTCCTTTTGGTAGGGACTGGCATGACTGAACAGTATGTAAAGTGCTGTGTAATTTACTAATGCTATATAAATACCTATAATAAAGGCAATATACATGTATATTTATATAAACATTATATATAAAAAAATAATATATATAAATTAGTTTAAAAAAAACTAAAGCCATTATCGTTTAGTTTAGTCTATATCAAACAGCCCCAGACTGTTTGGTACAAAACACACACCCTGAGCGCAGCTCACCTGGTCCAAGGCCGAACTTTGTCCCAGTTTCTGGGCTTTTTACAATGCATCCCCAGACATCCCAAGTCTCCTGCATTTCTGCTGCGGCTCCCTGACCCCCCCCCCCCCATGCTGTGTCCTCCTGCTCCCCTTGTACTGTACCCCCCTGCCCCTATACTGTGCCCACTTACCTTCCTCCTGTGCTGTGCTCTCCCTGACATTCGTTGAACCATTAAAATTCGGTCTAAGTGTGTTTGTCAGAGCACCAATACACTGCCCAACAAGAATTCTCCTGCCTTTGTGGCTGTGTGTGGTGAAGAGGTAAGCTCGGGTGTGTCATTTGGATATCTATCTATCTATCTATCTATCTATAACTCTCTCTCATATATATATATATATATATATATATATATATATATATATATATATATATATATATATATATATATATAATCTATCCCATTGCGAGGCTGCAATGGGGGCACAGCGAGGCTGCAATGAGCACAGCGAGGCTGCAATGAGCACAGTGAAGCTACAATGGGGGGGGGGCACAGTGAGGCTGCAAAGGGGGCACAGTGAGGCTGCAAAGGGGGCACAGTGAGGCTGCAAAGGGGACACAGTGAGGCTGCAAAGGGGACACAGTGTGGCTACAATGGTGGGCATAGTGAGGCTGCAATAGTGAGCATGGTAAGGCTGCAATGATGGGCACAGGTCATGCTGCAATGGTGGGCATAGGTGAGCCTGCATTGATGGGCACTGGTGAGGCTGTGCTGAGGGGAACTGATAAAGTCGTTGTTAATATTTTATTTTTGTAACCTAATTCTGTATAAAATATTTAAGTGTGATTTCATGGGATAATTTAGGCGGGCGTGATTAGGGGCAGGGCAGGGTAGGGGTTGGGTGGGGCAACTGGTGTGTTTCAAATCATGATATTGTTCCTATATTAGTGTGGTATTGAACAATAAGTCTTACGCCCCAGTTGAAGAACCATCGTTCGAAACATGTCAGGTTTCTAGCCTATTGTGCTTCTGATACCACGCAATTTCTTTTACCATATGTGATCACTTCTTGTGCCCATCAAGATCAATGGTTTGTACAATTTTTATCTTTTTATCTTTGACTTTTTTAAATAAATACTTTTTTACCTGGATTTATCTGCACCATGTGGAGGCCCTTTTTTAATTTTTTTCCTGATGATCTGATTAGCTGATTGGATGGAGTTTGGAGGATTACATACATTTGCCAGTTTATGATTGACTGGAGGATCAGGCATGTCTGTTAGTAGAAGTCCCTGGTGTGTAATATCCACCATTCATCCTTCTCTGATGCGGATGCCGGTACAGACGACCATACCACTAAAGTTCCCTATCAAGCACCTGTTGGATTGTATTGTTTGACGCCTGTTTGACCCACCGCTATACGGCATGTGTGTCCCTGCTCTAGGGTAAGAGTATCCATTCTCTCTGTTGTTCCATATGCATACCTGTGATTGCTGCATAGAGAAGTCTACTTACCCACATTTATCACTATTTGAAGAATTATCATCAAGTTCTTCCTAAATGGACTATACAGTATTATACAGAGGTGCCCTTAGTTGTGTTCTTTGTCTATTGTCACATCTTTTCGTTCTGGCAATTTTTCAGTATTGGTTTATATCATACAGGGATTTTTCTTTTTCCACTTAAATACTAATACAAATACTAGGGGCAATTTAGAGAGGATCCAATTAACCTATTAGCATGTCTTTGGAGTGGGAGAGGAAACCGAAGTACCCAGAGGAAACCCACACAGGCAGAACATGCAAACCCCAGACAGGCAGTGTCGTGGTTGGGATTTAAACCAGTGACCCTAGTGTCGCTAGGCGGGACTGCTAACCACTACACCACTGTGCTGCTCAATCAGACTTTCCCCGAAACGCCTCTCCTGCACAGCCTGTCACTGGGAAGCTCGGTGTGCTGCTGCTTCTCATCCCCCCAGCTCTTATGCAGCTGAGAACAGAGGATATGTGATCACTTATAAAAAAAAAAAGGGAAATGGGTGTTTATAATGTGTTTTTTTTTTTTTTTTTTTTTTTTTTTAATATATATCTATACAAAAATGGTTTGCCTTTCATTTCTATTTTAAACTGAATGAGTTGCTTTAAAAAGTGATAAGCCTCAGAGTTACAAAGTAACTGTCAATGGATCTTTAATAAGAAAAATCTATCCAAAAACTTGCATGCTCAGATTTCCTGTTTATTAGTATTATTGTTAAAATAAAATTAATGTAGACATAAAAGCACATACAGCAAGTCCCTGGCAAAAGCAACAGAGATTGGCTAAAAATATCACGTTAAAAATCAGAAAAATCTAATAATGCTAATCTCTTATTTGGACATCTTAAATGCTTAGATTATGACATTATATATTACAAATTATGTACATACATTCATGACATTACTCTAATGGCTTGGATGTTACAGATCAGCATTCCTTTCAATGCTAAAAGGTGTAAATGCAAAAAATAGAGACATATATGTGTGGAATTTGTTCACCTGTATCCAGGGTTATTTATATAGGGTTTGCACGCCAACCTCTAGGCAATGACAGCAAAATGCAGCTCAGGGCCAGGAATTAAAGCAAAGTTCATGTAGGATTATAACCTGACTTCCTTGACAGTTTACTGCGGTCAACACAAAGTCACTCCCGTCCTTATGTGACTCATTTACAAGAAAGATACTGAAATAACTTACAGCCTGCTATTTCTTGTAACCTCATTTGTGTTATTACTCAGTTATATTAATAATACTCATTCAGGTTATTACTTAATAAGCTAATTATTTTATGACGGTTAAGCTGAATAATATAGCGGTTAAGTATCAGCAAGAAGATCTATTGTACTGTGTAGAACATAGTCCCGACATCACCTAATTCTCCATGGGGTTCATTTACAGGGGGGATAAACTGTACTGCCCAGCACTCTGCAGGGTAACTTCATGTGTTGGCGTGTGTTTGACAGTCTCCATTCATTTTTCTTATGTATTGAGCTGTCAGTTGCACACAGTACATGTCAAAGCTGGAGCAGACTTCATTGGAAAATGCATAAACCTGTTTTGTCCTGGATGAATTGAGCTGCATGTCAACAACAGTTTTCTATTGTTTAATGGGTTATTACCTGTGTCAAATGCTGGTTGATCGGCTGTGTTTGTTTGATGCAGTCCATCTTTTATGTGTGTAAGGCATTCAATTATATAAAACCAAAACTTTCTGTTTTGTTTTGGATAGAGTAGGGAATGGCTGTCATTTTTATTTATTTTTTGTCATCTGCGTCCCATTAGGGAGAATAACCTTCTCTTCTAGACCTATAGACAAAAAGGTACTGTAAATTTTTATACCCTATAATTCTGAAAATATTGGGACACCTGCCTTTACACGCACATGAACTTTAATGGCATCCCAGTCTTAGTCCGTAGGGTTCAATATTGAGTTGGCCGATTCTTTGCAGCTATAACAGCTTCAACTCTTCTGGGAGTTCACAAGGTTTAGGAGTGTGTCTCTGGGAATGTTTGATCAATCTTCCAGAAGCTCCCCGCCATGCAATTTCTCTCTCCACCTGCTCTGAGAGCAGCTAGACTCCAAATTAGTTTACTATAGCAGATCAGGCAGCGATTGACATTGGTTGCCAGAGGATGCAGCATATCATTACCACTCATTGACTGTTTGCTAGAGGTTACAGTACACATTACAGCTCATTGAGCTAGATGTTACAACACATCACTTCTGCTTGCTGAGTGGTTGCTAGAAGTTACTGCACATTATTACCATTCACTGATTGGTTGCTAGAGCTGACTGCACATTATTACTGTTCACTGATTGGTTGCTAGAGGTTACTGCACATCATTACGGCTCACTGATTGGTTGCTAGAGATTACAGCGCATCATTATGGCTCTCTGATTGGTTGCTGAAGGTTACAGCACATAATTTCCATACTGCCTGCACACCATGGACTGGGGAGGTGTGGGGTAACTGGACACAATTAACCCTTTCTTTGCTAGCAGATGAGATCCCACTTGGAAGTGCATGATTAACCCTTTCAGATCTGTCTTGGAAGCGTATGATTAACCCTTTATATTTAAGCAGAACCCTAATAGAAATGCATGACATTTCCAGCAGGGATCTTCTAGCAATGAAAGGGCCATCATGTGCTTCCCTTGGGATCTACTATTTCCACTCTGTAGCTGCCATGGCACATACCTGAATGTACCCAAGTTGATCAATTGATCAACCAGCCCAAAGGATTTTACATGCATTTATTCCTAGCAGTTGTTATAGCCACTAGCAATATTCACTGCATTCTCCTGGTAGGGATGACGCAACATTTGAGGCAGAATCGCATCATGTTTGGGGTGCCATTAAGGGATAATGTGATTCTGGCCGCAATTTGAAATTGCGACGTGTGACTGGAGCCTTAGTGGAAAAATGTAAACAAAAGCAGCAGGGATCCTGGATGATGTAATTGAAAAATATTGACCAGATTTACCAACATTTCAGCAGTGCTAGGGATCTGTCATTTGCCATGGGAGTCATGACAGGGCAGCGCCGTTGTTGTGGCGGTGGGTCAATATCATTGGACGTTGCTTACTGTGATTAACATGGATCTACTTCACTAGATAATGTGATTGATGTTAGGATACGTTGTTACATTTAATAAAACACTTTAATGGTGCAGGTGTTTATTTGCTATTTATCTTTTTGTTTGCTTGTGTACCTCTTGTAAGTTTACCCCCCCCCCCTTTCTCCAAGGTTTTGGGCATATGGTCTAGTATGGTTTGGGGGAGGGGGTGGGGGGGGGGGTCATGCTGTATGCCTGGTTAAAGGGACTTTTATGATTTCTTAGGAGTCCTATTAGAAAAATGACATGAGGTCCCCCTTACAATTCAAACTAGACTTTTATCCAGGCATGCAGCCTGGGTGGCCAGGAAAACATGGGCAGCAAGCAGGGGCGATGCATCCATAAGGGCGCATGGGCACCACCCCCTTTCTCCTGCCACCCCCCCCCCCCAGCACCAATAGATAGATAGATTCATGCAATGCACAAATCTATCTATGGCCACCACTGCAACCCCCTGGTCCCATATGATGGGCACACGTGGCTGCATATGATGGGCACAATGGCTGCATATGATGGGCACGGTGGCTTCAATTGATGGGCCCAATGGCTTTCAGTATTTTTCAGTTGGTTTGCGCCCCCCCCCCCCCAACAAATTTTGAGCACCAGCCATAGCAGTCCACATGCCCTCAACTTTTGAAGGATACAATGCAAGGGTGGCAGCCAAGGAAGGGCCTCAGTCTCACATCCTGCCCCCTAAAATGGATGTGAAGATCAATAAAGGCAAATGATGTCACCCAGGTGGCAAAAGATGATCTTGTGGAATAGCCAAAGTATGATATGAACTTAAAGTGGTTATAAAGGCTGAAGGTTTTTTTTTTTTTTTTACCTTATGCATTAAGGTAAAAAAACCTTCTAAGTACAGCTCCCCCAAGCCCCCCAAATACTTACCTGAGCCTGATCACAATCCAATTTTCTTTTTTAAAGCCTATGGCGTGCAAAGCACACCCACAAACTTCCACCCGGTGCCAAAAAAAGTGCACACACATAAAGAGTGACACACAAAAATGTGCAACGGGTGTCTGATGTCCTCCACAAGGAAGGACCTTACCCTGATCCCCCGGGGCGTTAGGCTCCAGACAGGGACTGAGGTACCAGATTCATGGCCATCCAGCCGAAGCCGGACGTCCGCCTTTCTCCGGAAGGTCTGCCGAAACAGACCCACCCAGGTACTAGGGAATAGGGGCTCCCCCGAAGGGAGACTCCCCCAATAGAGGGCGAACCAAGCCAGAAGGCCTACGTCCGCCCTCCCACAAGACTTTCAGGATAGGTCCGAGGACCGACACCCTACTCATCAAAACGTGAAGTGACAAAACGTGACACACACAACACAAAATAAATAAAAAGTGGGGAAAGGGATAGTGAAGAGG
Organism: Lithobates pipiens; assembly: GCF_037356315.1. NCBI lineage: Eukaryota > Metazoa > Chordata > Amphibia > Anura > Ranidae > Lithobates > Lithobates pipiens. The sequence goes on along the minus strand of NW_027507748.1, from coordinate 633,860,305 downwards.
AGAGTGAAAGAGTGACCATTGTGAAATACAATGGCCAGGCCCTCCGGCCAGGAATCAAAAATTCCTCTGGTCCTAGCCAAAAGGCCGGGCCCTAGAGGCAGGTGTAAAAAAGTGTGCTATATAGTGACGTGACCAAATATCAAAGTGCAGAGCACAGAGAACATAAGGCACCCCTGAACTGCCACTTCAGGGGCACATCACCATAGGCTTTTCAACAGAAGCATCCCCGACCCCCCCCCAGCCCAGACCACAGCGGCCCCCACCCCAGCCAGAAGGCATGGAGATCAAGGTGCTTAGTGAGACCCTTTGCCATCAGGTCTCACCCTCGCTCCCATCACTCCTACCTAATTACATTCGGGAAGTACAGGCCGTGGGAGAAAGGGGAACAAACGTTCCCTCCTGAAAAATTGACCGGAGCTAAAGCCGCCACAATCCAAGCCAGAAGGCCAGGGTCCCCTCCCCTGGCGCCGACCAGTGGTTCTCCATCCCCATCAGAAGGCTTCCCTTTCGGCTACGAACCGCTCCGGGTCACCTTTACACCAGCAGGTTTTCCATAGTAACCGCCACCCCTGCTCCACCTCACTGTAGAACAGGGAAGGAAGCAACCGCCACCTCCCAGTAACTGATAAGAACAGATACTACACTTGATCTTAGCCAAAAGGCCGAGAAGCGATCACAATCCAATGATGTGCACAAGAGCAGCAGTTATCTCAGCTCTCTCCCTCCTCATAGGCTCAAACACAGCAGGAGGAGCTCCTGGCTACCGCTGTTATCAATCACAGCTAGTGAGGAGTGACCAGTGGACGGGGCCGAGGTGTGTTTTGTGTGTCAAGCGATTTGTTAGTAAAAAAAATGAGAGGTTTACAATCACTTTAAAGAGTCAATGAATATTTATTGATGGGCAGCACTATTACTGCTTTGTGTGTAAAGCTATGGGGTAATGAATACATATGTTTATATTCTATTTAACAAATATAGTGTATTGTTAATAGTAAAAGACATACTTGAATCACATTATCCTTCAAATAAATCTCCATATGGTGGATCTGCAGTTATTATCTCTGTATCTCAAATGACAGCAATTAGTTGTCATTTTCCTTTGGGCCAAGAAACAACACAGGTGGCTGGTATCACTAATTAGAACATAGCATTGGGATTTTTAAAGCTTTTTTTTCCTTTATAATGTAATTGGCTCGACTTGAGATTGAAACAATATCTAATGATATCATCTGAAATGATTATTATTTTTAAAGGAAAAAAGTCCATCACTAAGAATACGTTCTTTGACACACCTTAACTCCTCCAAGCCAAATCAAGCAGGTTGACAAATATAACATTTCACCTTATTTCCTCAATACTGTTCTTTGAGATTTACTGAGATCATCAATCCATCACACTGGTTTATATGGTTCCTTCCATTTACTGATCAAGTTATCTGCAGACACCAGCGGCCCTAATGGTTCTTCTAAGCAACCTAGCCATGATACAAAGGCCCTGTAAAGCATTTTGATGTAATAAAAAATTCAACCTGGTGAATTAGGGCATAAATTAGCAAAAAAACAAACAAACAATATTTTGAACCAGCTTAATTTGATATGAAATCAAGGTCATGGAGGATTCGCACCTCATCCATAATGATCAGTTCTAAATTGCATGAGCAAACAGAACGCATTTTTAAAAAAATGTTGAAAATACCTTCTTCCTTTTAACAATGGAAAATATTTCAAACTCTTTCCTGCCATAGCACATTTCCTTTTGTTTACTCTTCTAGACACTTTTTGGATGGCATGTGCTGCGTAGAAAGGAGCACTTCAGGGTAGTTGGCAGTGTATTAACCAGATATAAAGAACAATGTTTCAGAAATGCTTTTTTATCACAAAGCTGCGCTTATGCTATAAACTCATATGCATTGATACATTTATAGGGTCAATGTTAAACACCTATTCTAACATATCTGGTTAAAATATTTGGGGGTCCTGTAAATTATAAAAGTCACCTTTTACTACTAAAACATTCAAAATGATATATGTAAAGGGAGACTGGCAACTTTATCTAGAACTGATACTACATATAATTCACCATTTACATGCTGCACTACCTACAATGGGAACCTGGTACTGTGATGTGCCCGTACAGTGAGGGAAAAATGTATTTGACCCCCTGCTGATTTTGTACGCTTTCCCACTGACAAAGAAATGATTTGTCTATAAATTTTAATGGTAGGTTTATTTTAACCACTTGACAACTGGGCACTTAAAGCGGAGGTCCACCCTAAAATGGACCTTCCGCTCATCAGATTCCTCCCCCCCTCCGGCGCCACGATTGCCACCTTTCGGGGGGGGAGGGGGGTGCAGTTACCTGGATAATCCAGGTAACTGCACCCACTTCCGGGCTAGCTCTCTGCGGAAAGGGGCGTACATTACGCCCCTTTCCGCAAGTGCCCGCCCCCTTCCGCAAGTGCCCCGCTGCCTGCTGGGAAACACACAGATCCCAGAGGCAGCCGAAAGGCTCCATTTCCTGATTCCCATACCCAAGATGGCGGCGGCAGCACTCGAGTGTCGATCTAGAGATCGGCTTCGGGTGCCGACATCGCGGGCGCGCTGGACAGGTAAGTGTCACTATTTTAAAAGTCAGCAGCTGCAGTATTTGTAGCTGCTGACTTTAAAAAAAAAAAAAAAAAAAACGCGGAGTCCCGGCGGACTCCCGCTTTAAACACTTTGCTCTCACACTTTAAATGACAATTACTCAGTCATGTAACACTGTACCCAAATACATTTTTTGTCCTTTTTTTCCCCACAAATAGAGCTTTCTTTTGGTGGTATTTGATCACCTCTGGGTTTTTTATTTTTTGCGCTATAAATGAAAAAAGACCGAGAATTTTTCTTTGTTTCTGTGATAAAATTTTGCAAATTTTTTTTTTTCAGGAATTTTGGCCACAATTTATACTGCTACATATCTTTGGTAAAAATAACCCAAATTCGTGGATATTATTTGGTCTTTGTGAAATTTAGAGAGTCTACAAGCTGTGGTGCGAATCATACAAAATTGATCACATCTGATGTACTGGTGGCCGATCTCATTTCTTGCGACCCGAACAAGCCAGGAAAGTACAAATACCCCCAAATGACCCCTTTTTTGAAAGAAGAGATTCCAAGGTATTTAGTAAGAGGCATGGTGAGCTTTTTGGTGTTGTAATTTTTTTCCCACAATTCTTTGCAAAATTAAGATTTTTTTTTTTCCACAAAATTGTCATTGTAATAGGTTATTTCTCTCACATGGCATGTGTATTCCACAGATGACGCCCCAAAATAAATTCTGCTACTCCTCCTGAGTATTATGATACCACATGTGCGGGACTTTTTCACAGCCCGGCCACATAGAGAGGCCCAACATGCAGGGAGCACCATCACGTGTTCTAGGAGCATAAATTACATATCTAACTTGTTGACTAACTATTACACTTTTGAAGGCCCTGAAGCACCAGAACAGTGAAACTGACATGGCACTGATGACAGAAGGCACAGATACATGGCACTGATGACACGTGACACTGATGACAGATATCACTAATACGTGGCACTGATGACACGTGACACTGATGACAGATGACACTAATATGTGGCACTGATGACACCTGGCACTAATACGTGGCACTGACAGATGGCACTAATACGTGGCACTGATGACAGATGGCATTAATACGTGGTACTGATGACAGATGGCACTAATACGTGGCACTGACATGTGACACTGATGACAGATGGCACTGATACATGGCATTGATGACACGTGACACTGATAACAGATGGCACATGACACTGACAGGTGGCACTGATGACAGATGGCACTGATACATGCAACTGATGACAGATGGCACTAATATGTGGCACTGATGACAGATGGCACAATGTGGCACTGATGACACATGGCACTGATGACAGATGGCATTATACGTGGCACTGATGACAGATGGCACTTATACGTGGCACTGGGGACAGATAGCACTTACAGGTGGCACTGGGGCAAATGGCACTGACAGGTGGCACTGGGGCAAGTGGTACTGGGGACAGATGGCACTGACAGGTGGCACTGGGGACAGATGGCACTGACAGGTGGCACACTGGGGACAGATGGCACTGAAAGGGGACAGATTTATTGGCACACTGGGGACAGATGGCACACTGAGGACAGATTTATTAGCACACTGGGGAGAGATTACTTACAGCCGTTTATCTCTCCCTCCTCACACGCTGTCTGTGTGAGGAGGGAAAGCCGGCGATGAAAGATGATCTCATATGTTTACATATGAGATCATCTCTCCTTGGGCACGCCGATCGCGCTGTAAACGGCCGCTGTGATTGGCCGTTTACAGCGATCTGTGACTGGCTGTGTCCAGGGGACACGGCCAGCACAGAACTTCCCCAATGCGCGCACGCGGGAGCGCGCAATGCGAAAGTAAATAGGAGGACGTCCAGGGAAGGCCTCCCGGCAATTGGCGTCTGCTCTGCAGCCGTCTTTCGGCTATAGAGCGGACGCCTAGTGGTTAACAGTGAAAGACATAATAACAACAAAAAAATCCAGAAAAATGTGTTTCAAAAAAGTTATAAATTGTTATTTTAATGAGTGAAATAAGTATTTGACCCATTTGCAAAACATGACTTAGTGCTTGGTGGCAAAACCCTTGTTGCCAATCACAGAGCTCAGATGTTTCTTGTAGTTGGCCACCAAGTTCGAACACATCTTGGGAGGGATTGTATCCTCTCCAAGTCATTAAGGTTTTGAGGCTGAGGTTTGGTAACCCAAACCTTTAGCTCCCTCCACATATTTTCTATGGGATTAAGGTCTGGAGACTGGCTAGGTCACTCCAGGACCTTAATGTTCTTTTTGAGCCACGACTTTGTTACCTTCTCATTGTGTTTTGGGTCATGGTCATGCTGGAATACCCATCCTCTGACCCATTTTCAATGCCCTGGCTGAGGGAAGGAGGTTCTCACCCAAGATTTGTGGGTGCATGGCCCCATCCTTTGTCCCTTTTGATGCGGTAAATTTGTCCTGTCCCCTTAGCAGAAAAACACTCCCAATAATGTTTCCAGCTACATGTTTGACCATGGGGATGGTGTTCTTGGGGTCATAGGCAGCATTCCTCCTCCTCCAAACACAGTGAGTTGAGTTGATGCCAAATAGCTTGATTTTGGTCTCATCTGACCACAACACATTCACTCAGTTCTCCTCTGAATGATTCAGATGTTCATTAGCAAACTTAGCCCCTTCCTCCTGATTGGCTAACTGACTTTGATTGACAGGAACCAATGGCACTGCTGCTGTGTCTCAGCCAATCAGGGGGGGGAGAGTCCTGGGCGGCTGAGAGACTTGTGGACATCGAGGCTCAAGTAAGTATTAAGGGGTGCTGGGGGGGCTGCTACACACTGAAGGTGTTTTATTTTAATGCATAAAATGAATTAAGATAAAAAAGTCTTCTGCCTTTACTGTAAACCTCCCTGACCTATTTTTACAAATAGGTAAGCCTATAATAAGGCTTACCTATATGTACTGAAAATATCTCCTAAACGTGCACCGTTTGAGATATTTGCCTTGTAGTGCGCCAATGGTATCAAAACCACCCTTCATGCCATTTCTTCCCCAGCCTGTGCATGACTGGAGAGACATCACGCGGCTCCGGCCAGTAACAGAGCCAGAGTCGGCAGCCCCGGAAGAAAGAGGAGCGAAGATGGATGCTTCCACCATTACGGGCTTTGTTTGCAGTCCCACATATGAATACTAGCCCATTATGCTTTTTACTTTGCAGGGGAATACAGAGGAAGTAAAACCCATCAGGGTTTACTTCCTCTATAAGGCTTGTACACACGATAAGAAGATCGGAAGAAAAATTTGGCCAGTTATCTGATCATTAGTATAGTGCTTTCAATAGTCGATTCTGACTTTCTGGACAACAAAACCAGAAGGTGCAGGCTAGAAAAATTTTATTGTAAGTGAACACGTCTGATTATCGGTTAATTAGTCCAGTTTTTGTCCGAAAAATTTGTAAAGCAAGACTGCGCATGCTCAGAATCTAAAGAATACATTACAAAACAATTCAACATATTACATCACTTCTGAAGTTGTATTCTGTCGCATGAGAATTTTCGTAACTTGAGTAATCTCTTAATTTTCGATATGGGACAATTAGTCATCCAATAATCTCATCGTGAGTACTAGGCTTTAGGGGTCTAGTTTGTTTTTTTGTTCTTTTTTTATATAAATCATCTGTGAGGTATTGCAACTAGGCTAAAAAATCCAGAGCAGGCCGAGGTTTTTAAAGTGCGTGCACAAAACCTCAGACACTACTGTGTTTCCATATGCTGTGAAGCTAACTACCATCTTTTCTCTCTTAACAGCAATTTTAAGCTAAAAACGGCTTTGCAGATACTACCCACCATAATCCGGTATTTCTATACAGGAAATGTCTTTATCCACATTTATCTCAGCTTTGCTCCTTAAACAGTATATATCTATACTTGTGTGGCCTCCATATAACCCCCTATAATATCAAATAATTAGGCTAATGATACAGCACGTGTGTTGTGAAAATCAGCAGAATTCCCAACCATGATACCATTGAAATCAATAATGGTAACAAGCTAGCGTAAACATCTTCCATCAGTACACACCACAGCAATTCTAACTTGACCCGAAGATATAGGATAATGATACCAAAGTGGATACTTATCCTCTATGGCCGATTAGCAGCCTGGCTGCATTTGTGTCCAATGCTACTCATAGGAAACAAGAGCATATATTTATAGAGCAAAGGATCACAGTAAACAAACGAAGCAGCAAATAAATCATATAATGCACTGTGAAAGCCTATTCATTGTTTATGTACTTTGCACGGTCCTCTTTGCCCTTCCTAAAGCTGTTGTGATGGTACAGGAATTTTGACTGATTTGAGGTATGGAGATGCAGGAATTAGTGTGATATGAAAGATTAAGGTGCAGGAATTGGGGGTGATCTCTGGTATGAAGGTGCAGGATTTGGGGTGTTTTGTGGTATGAAAGTGCAGAAATTGCGGTGATCTGAGATGTGAAGGTGCAGAAATTGGGGGTGATCTGAGGTATTAAGGTGCAGGAATTGAACTGACCTGAGGTATGAAGGTGCAGGAATTGAACTGACCTGAGGTATGAAAGTGCAGGAATTGAAGTGATCTGAGCTATGAAGGTGCAGGAATTGAAGTGATCTGAGATGTGAAGGTGCAGGAATTGGGGTGATCTGAGGTATTAAGGTGCAGGAATTGAAGTGATCTGGGGTATGAAGGTGCAGGAATTGGGGGGGTTAGGAGATGTGAAGCTGCAGGAATTGGGGTGATCTGAGATGTGAAGGTGCCGGAATTGGGGGTGATCTGAGCTATGAAGGTGCAGGAATTTAAGTGATCTGAGCTATGAAGGTGCAGGAATTGGGGTGATCTGAGGTGTGAAGGTGCAGGAATTGGGATGATCTGAAGTATGAAGGTGCAGGAATTGAAGTGATCTAAACTATGAAGGTGCAGGAATTGGGGGTGATCTGAGGTATGAAGGTGCAGGAATTGGGGGTGATCTGAGCTATGAAGGTGCAGGAATTGGGGGTGATCTGAGCTATGAAGGTGCAGGAATTGAAGTGATCTGAGCTATGAAGGTGCAGGAATTGGGGGTGAGCTGAGCTGTGGAGGTGCAGGAATTGGGGTGATCTGAGGTGTGAAGGTGCAGGAATTGGGATGATCTGAGGTATGAAGGTGCGGGAATTGAAGTGATCTGAGCTATGAAGGTGCAGGAATTGGGGGTGATCTGAGGTATGAAGGTGCAGGAATTGGGGTGATCTGAGGTATGAAGGTGCGGGAATTTAAGTGATCTGAGCTATGAAGGTGCAGGAATTGGGGGTGATCTGAGGTATGAAGGTGCAGGAATTGGGGTGATCTGAGGTGTGAAGGTGCAGGAATTGGGGTGATCTGAGGTGTGAAGGTGCAGGAATTGGGGTGATCTGAGGTGTGGAGGTACAGGAATTGGGGTGATCTGAGGTGTGAAGGTGCAGGAATTGGGATGATCTGAGGTATGAAGGTGCAGGAATTGAAGTGATCTGAGGTATGAAGGTGCAGGAATTGAACTGACCTGAGGTATCAAGGTGCAGGAATTGAAGTGATCTGAGCTATGAAGGTGCAGGAATTTAAGTGATCTGAGATGTGAAGGTGCAGGAATTGGGGTGATCTGAGGTATTAAGGTGCAGGAATTGAAGTGATCTGGGGTATGAAGGTGCAGGAATTGGGGTGATCTGAGATGTGAAGGTGCAGGAATTGGGGTGATCTGAGGTATTAAGGTGCAGGAATTGAAGTGATCTGGGGTATGAAGGTGCAGGAATTGGGGTGATCTGAGATGTGAAGGTGCCAGAATTGGGGGTGATCTGAGGTATGAAGCTGCAGGAATTGAAGTGATCTGAGGTATCAAATTGCATGAATTAAAGTGATCTGAGGTATGAAGGTGCAGGAATTGAAGTGATCTGAGCTATAAAGGTGCAGGAATTGAAGTGATGTGAGATGTGAAGGTGCAGGAATTGGGGTGATCTGAGGTATGAAGGTGCAGGAATTGGGGTGATCTGAACTGTGAAGGTGCAGGAATTGGGATGATCTGAACTATGAAGGTGCAGGAATTGAAGTGATCTAAACTATGAAGGTGCAGGAATTGGGGGTGATCTGAGGTATGAAGGTGCAGGAATTGGGGGTGATCTGAGCTATGAAGGTGCAGGAATTGGGGGTGATCTGAGCTATGAAGGTGCAGGAATTGAAGTGATCTGAGCTATGAAGGTGCAGGAATTGAAGTGATGTGAGATGTGAAGGTGCAGGAATTGGGGTGATCTGAGGTGTGAAGGTACAGGAATTGGGGTGAGCTGAGGTGTGGAGGTGCAGGAATTGGGGTGATCTGAGGTGTGAAGGTGCAGGAATTGGGATGATCTGAGGTATGAAGGTGCGGGAATTGAAGTGATCTGAGCTATGAAGGTGCAGGAATTGGGGGTGATCTGAGGTATGAAGGTGCAGGAATTGGGGTGATCTGAGTTGTGAAGGCGCAGGAATTGGGGTGATCTGAGGTATGAAGGTACAGGAATTGGGGTGATCTGAGGTGTGAAGGTGCAGGAATTGGGATGATCTGAGGTATGAAGGTGCAGGAATTCAAGTGATCTGAGGTATGAAGGTGCAGGAATTGAACTGACCTGAGGTATCAAGGTGCAGGAATTGAAGTGATCTGAGCTATGAAGGTGCAGGAATTTAAGTGATCTGAGATGTGAAGGTGCAGGAATTGGGGTGATCTGAGGTATTAAGGTGCAGGAATTGAAGTGATCTGGGGTATGAAGGTGCAGGAATTGGGGTGATCTGAGATGTGAAGGTGCCAGAATTGGGGGTGATCTGAGGTATGAAGGTGCAGGAATTGAAGTGATCTGAGGTATCAAATTGCATGAATTAAAGTGATCTGAGGTATGAAGGTGCAGGAATTGAAGTGATGTGAGATGTGAAGGTGCAGGAATTGGGGTGATCTGAGATGTGAAGGTGCAGGAATTGGGATGATCTGAGGTGTGAAGGTGCAGGAATTGGGGTGATCTGAGGTGTGAAGGTACAGGAATTGGGGTGATCTGAGGTGTGGAGGTGCAGGAATTGGGGTGATCTGAGGTGTGAAGGTGCAGGAATTGGGATGATCTGAGGTATGAAGGTGCGGGAATTGGGGGTGATCTGAGGTATGAAGGTGCAGGAATTGGGGTGATCTGAGATGTGAAGGCGCAGGAATTGGGGTGATCTGAGATATGAAGGCGCAGGAATTGGGGTGATCTGAGGTGTGGAGGTGCAGGAATTGGGGTGATCTGAGGTGTGGAGGTGCAGGAATTGGGATGATCTGAGGTATGAAGGTGCAGGAATTGAAGTGATCTAAACTATGAAGGTGCAGGAATTGGGGGTGATCTGAGGTATGAAGGTGCAGGAATTGGGGGTGATCTGAGCTATGAAGGAGCAGGAAATGGGGTCGATCTGAGGTATGAAGGTGCAGGAATTGGGGGTGATCTGAGCTATGAAGGTGCAGGAATTGAAGTGATCTGAGATGTGAAGGTGCAGGAATTGGGTGATCTGAGATGTGAAGGTGCAGGAATTGGGGTGATCTGAGGTGTGAAGGTGCAGGAATTGGGGTGATCTGAGGTGTGAAGGTACAGGAATTGGGGTGATCTGAGGTGTGGAGGTGCAGGAATTGGGGTGACCTGAGGTGTGAAGGTGCAGGAATTGGGATGATCTGAGGTATGAAGGTGCAGGAATTGAAGTGATCTGAGCTATGAAGGTGCAGGAATTGGGGTGATCTGAGATGTAAAGTTGCAGGAATTGGGGTGATCTGAGGCGTGAAGGTGCAGGAATTGGTGTGATTTGTGGTGTGAAGGTGTAGGAATTGGGGTGATCTGAGGTGTGAAGGTGCAGGAACTGGGGAGATCTGAGGTGTGAAGGTGCAGGAATTGGTGTGATCTGAGATGTGAAGGTGCAGGAATTGGGGGTGATCTGAGGTATGAAGGGGCAGGAATTGGGGTGATCTGAGGTGTGAAGGTGCAGGAATTGGTGTGATCTGAGGTGTGAAGGTGCAGGAATTGGGGTGATCTAAGGTGTGAAGGTGCAGGAATTGGGGTGATCTGAGGTGTGAAGGTGCAGGAATTGGGGTGATCTGAGGTGTGAAGGTGCAGGAATTGGGGGTGATCTGAGGTGTGAAGGTGCAGGAATTGGGGTGATCTGAGGTGTGAAGGTGCAGGAATTGGGGGTGATCTGAGGTGTGAAGGTGCAGGAATTGGGGGTGATCTGAGATGTGAAGGTGCAGGAATTGGGGGTGATCTGAGATGTGAAGGTGCAGGAATTGGGGGTGATCTGAGATGTGAAGGTGCAGGAATTGGGGGTGATCTGAGATGTGAAGGTGCAGGAATTGGGGTGATCTGAGGTGTGAAGGTGCAGGAATTGGGGTGATCTGAGGTGTGAAGGTGCAGGAATTGGGGTGATCTGAGGTGTGAAGGTGCAGGAATTGGGCTCATCTGAAGGTGCAAAGCTCAATTTTAATTTCTTACTATTATTCGTTGTTTATAGCATTTCCTTTATTTAAATTTATTTTCATGATCGAGAGTGTGAAGTTGACTTTTCTGTAGCTGGCCGTTTACCCCGTGATCGCTCCGTCAGTACAGTGTGAGAGCGGAGAGAGTGTGGCAGCAGTGCTGTGGGCTAGATCTGTAGTGCCCACAGCGCTGCTCTGTAACAACTGACTCTGCAATACCCTGCCAATACTCTGCAATACCCTGCCAATACTCTGCAATATCCTGCAATACTCTGCAATATCCTGCAATACTCTGCAATACCCTGCCAATACTCTGCAATACTCTGCAATACCCTGCCAATACTCTGCAATGCCCAGCAATACTCTGCAATACCCTGCCAATACCCAGCCATACCCAGCTATACCCTGCCATACCCAGCAATACTCGGTGATACCCAGCAATACCCAGCCATACTCGGTGATACCCTGCAATACCCAGCCATAATAGCAATACTCGGTGATACCCAGCCATACTCAGCCATGCTCGCCCATACTGGGCCATACTCGGCCTCTGTATGTGGTCAGGCTGTGGAAGTCTCACACAAGTGGTATCGCCGTACTAAGGAGGAGTAGGAGAATCTATTTTGGGGTGTCATTTTTGGTATGTACATGCTATGTGTTAGAAATATTGTATAAATGGTCAACTTTGTGTAAAAAAAAAAATGCATTTTAACCACTTCACGCCCGCCGTCATATGACATCCTTGACTTTGCGCGGGGATATCTGAATGATGCCTGCAGCTACAAATATCATTCAGATATCAGCTTTTTCAGCCAGCGATTCCCTACACCATAAGAATTATCATAGCGGCTGTTCCGCTGCTTGATCGTTCTTACGGGAGGTGAGAGTGGACAACCCCCCCTCCTGCCGCCCTCCAATGCTTCTACCGAATTACTGCTATGATTGAAGCAGGATAATTTTTTTTTTTTTTTTTTTTTTATTTCAGGCTTCCCAGCCTAGAGGTGAGATGTGGGGTCTTATTGACCCCATATCTCACTGTAAAGAGGACCTGTCATGCCATATTCCTATTACAAGGGATGTTTACATTCCTTGTAATAGGAATAAAAGTGATCAAAAAAATAATTTTTGGGGAAAAAAAGTGTAAAACTAAAATAAAGTAAAATGAGCATTAAAAAAAAAAATGTTTTAAAGCGCCCCTGGCCCGTGTGCTCGCATGCAGAAGCAAACACATACGCAAGTCCCGCCCACATATGAAAACGGTGTTCAAACCACACATGTGAGGTATCGCTGCAAACGTTAGAGCGAGAGCAATAATTTTGGCCCTAGACCTCCTCTGTAGCGAAAACATGTAGCCAGTAAAACATTTTAAAGCGTCGCCTGTGGGGATTTTTAAGTAGCGAAGTTTGGCGCCATTCCACGAGTGTGTGCAATTTTGAAGGGTGACATGTTAGGTATCTATTTACTCAGCGTAACTTCATCTTTCACATTATGCAAAAATATTGGGCTGACTTTACTGTTTTTTTTTATTTTTTTTTTAACCACTTCCCACCCGGCCAATGCACATATACGTCATTCAGGAGTAGCGGGATCGCGCGCGCGCCCGCGCAGCGGCGCGATCCCGATGCGCCGTGTCACCCGGACACGGCGCATCTCAGATCGGCAGGAGGGCTCTGTGATTGGCCCTCCTGATCACATGACGGCCGTGTCCAATCACGGCCGTCATGTGATGTAAACAAACAGCCGGTTGCTAGGCAATCGGCTCCTCCTCTCCTCACACAGAAGTCATCGCTGTGGAGAGGAGAGCAGATCGCTGCAGCCGGCTGCTGATCAGTGAGTATGAGCTGCTTTTTACAGCTTTTTACTCACTGATCACCAGTCTAGTGTACACATCACACAGTATAAACACAATGTCCCCACACATGTCCCCAAAACATACATGTCCCCAAATAATAAAAACACATGTCCCTAATAATAAAAACATGTCCCCCCACATATGTCCCACTAAAATCACATGTCCCAATGATTATCTGCACACATATGTACGTGATCACCTGCACACATATGTACATGATCATTTGCGTACATATGTCCGTGATCACACAAACCAATTATTATACACTTAATGGATTTTTTTTTTACCAAAAACATGTAGCAGAATACATTTTGGCTTAAATTTATGACAAAATTTGATTTTATTGGATTTTTATTGAAGTAGAAAAAAGAAAATATTGTTTTTTTTTTTCCAAATTTCCACTTTTTTGCGCTTATATCGCAAAAAATTAAAAACGGAGTCGTGAATAAATACCACCAAAATAAAGCTCTATTTGTGCGAACAAAATGATAAAAATTTCATTTGGGTACAGTGTAGCATGACCGCGCAATTGTCACTGAAAGCGCTAGAGCGCTGAAAGCTGAAAATTGGGCTGGGAAGGAAGGGGGCGAAAGTGCCCTGTATTGAAGTGGTTAAGCACAAAACTGTTTTTTTTTTTTTTTAAACGCAATCGAAGAAAAATAAAAAAAGATCTTGATTTTGCAAAGAATTGTGGAAAAAAATTGCAACTTCAAAAAACTCACCATGACTCTTACTAAATACCTTGGAATGTCTTCTCTCCAAAAGGGGGTCATCTGGGGGGTATTTGTACTTTTCTGGCATGTTAGGGTGTCAAATGAGATAGGCCGTCAGTACTTCAGGTGTGATCAATTTTCAGATATTGGCATCATAGCTTGGGGACTCTATAACTTTCACAAAGACCAAATAATATCCACCAATTTGTACTTATTTTTACCAAAGATATCTAGTAGTATAAATTTTGGCCAACATGTATGAAGAAAAATTACTAATTTGCTAAATTTTATAACAGAAACTTAGAAAAGTTCTTTTTTTTTTTTTTTTACAGAATTTTCTGTCTTTTTTCTTTTATAGCGAAAAAAAAAAAAAACCCAGTGGTGATTAAATACCACCAAAAGAAAGCTCTATTTGTGTGAAAAAAACTACAAAAATTTCATATAGGTACCATGTTGCATGACTGAGTAATTGTCATTCAAAATGTGAGAGCACGAAAGTTGAAAATTGGTCTGGTTAGGAAGGGGGTTAAGGTGCCCAGTGGTCAAGTGGTTAAGGAGGAAAATCTTTCTGTTCTTAAGATGGTTAAAATAAGTACCTCTAATGACATGTACCCCGCTGAAGCGTTTTGTTACATATCTTAGGGTGCATTCACACCTCTGTGTTTTGAATCGCAATTTAAAAGTGCCGAAGTGTGAATGACAAATCGCAGAACGAACATTTGAGATGACGGCACCTAAAATCGCTGTGCGCTTCTGGCGTGATTGTCTCACTATGCATCGCGCTGCAATCGCGGAAACCCACATCGCATGAAACTTGTTGCTCCGAAAAAGGAGCTGTTTTAGGCAACATGCTTCACACAATGCAGGTTGCCGCGATTGCACCGTAATTTATCTCACGACAATCTCAGCAGAACCTCACCGTGATTTTAGGTGCCATTCAAATGAGTGGCATCTTAAATGTGCGTTCTGCAATTTGTCATTCACACCTCAGCACTTTGAAATTGTGGGCAGAATCGTGGCTAATCTGCCTGCGATTCAGAATGCTGAGGTGTGAACGCAGTCTAATGCCGTGTACACACGATCGGAATTCCGGCCAAAAAAAGACAGATGAGAGCTTTTCATTGGAAAATGCGACCGTGTGTATGTTCCATCGGAATTTAGCTGTCCGAATTTCCGCCAGCCAAAAATTGATAGCATGTTCTCAATTTTCCCGACGGAAAAGCTTTCCATCGGTAATTCCGATCGTGTGTATGCAATTCCGACATGCCAAAAATCACACATGCTAAGATTCAACTACGAGACAGAAGCTATTGGCTACTGGCTATTGAACTTCCTTTTTCTAGTCACGTCGTGCGTGTTGTACGTCACTGCGTTATAAATGATCGGAATTTGATGTGACCTTGAGTAGGCAAGACAGCTTGAGCCGAATTCCGTCGGGAAAACCATCAGAGCTTTTTCCGACGAGAAAATTCAGATCGAGTGTACGCGGCATTACTGTTACTCCGGCAGCAATCTCTTGTTGGCTCTGAGCGTTTGGCACCAAAACTTGTAGTTCTGGCTGCTGATCACTGTGAGTTGGTTGCTCAATTGGCAGTTCCTCCACTCATAAAAAAGGCGTGCGCTCTTTTCAATAAACAATACGATTTTTCCCTCCTCTAGTCATGGAATGCCTTGCATTCATCAAAAGGAATCCAAGGCTCTGAAAGGGATGCTAAATGGAGCAGGTGCCGAGCAAGCAACCCACAATAATCATTGTACTGAGTGTATTGCATCTGGAACTAAAGCCTTGTACACACGATCGGAT
Organism: Lithobates pipiens; assembly: GCF_037356315.1. Lineage (NCBI taxonomy): Eukaryota > Metazoa > Chordata > Amphibia > Anura > Ranidae > Lithobates > Lithobates pipiens. Next base: position 633,844,852 of record NW_027507748.1, on the reverse strand, counting down.
TTTCAGCAGGGAATTGTGTGATGACAGACTGTTGGCCTAAAATCCGACCGTTAGTACGCTCCGCCAGACAATTGTTGTCCAACTTTCCACCAACAAATGTTGGATGACAGGCTAGTAAATTTTCTGCTGCCAACGCTCTGTTGTCAGATTTTCGTATCGTGTGTACACAAGTCAGTCACACAAGAGTCCATAGTACAAACACGCATGCTCGGAATCAATGCTCACCAAACACGAAATTAACAGAAGGTGCCCAAAGGATGCATAATGGGGCAGTGACGTCATAAAGGGGGCGTGGTCGCCCACCCCATGCCTATATAAGTCATGGCACATGGCGCAAACGGCATTACAGTGGGAGAGAGCGTTGTATCAACATCGGAAGAAGACCGGAGGGAAGAAAAAAACGGAGAAGACCAGGCCAACGCTAGCAAAAGAACGGCAAAAGAGCAGAAGATAGCGGAGGAGCCCGGCAGAAGACACCGGAGAGCGGGAGAAGAACCGGAGAGCACAGAGAAGTCGGAAGAGACCCCTGAAGTCAGAAGAAGACCCCCGGAGCTGCCTAATAAATTACTTTAACCGGTTCACAACCAGCGCACGCCGATGTACGTCGGCAGAATGGAGCGGACAGGCATATTGGCGTACAGGTACATCCAATCTTCAATGTCGCCCTGCCATCGTGAGCGCGCCGCCGGCGGATCGTGTGCCGGTCGGGACCCCGTACCTGCGATCGTCTCACGGGACAGCTGAATGGAGCAGCATTAAACAGCATTTCTCCATTCTGCCTAGCAACTAGTGACGCTGATCTCTGCTCCATGTGATTGGAGCAGAGATCAGTGTTCACTAAATGAAAGCCCAACCCCCCACAGTTAGTAACACATCCCTAGGAACACTTAACCCCTACACTGCCACCCACTGGTTAACCCCTTCACTGCCAGTGTCATTTACACAGGAATCACTGCATTTATATAGCAGTGATTGCTGTAAAACTGACAATGGTCCCAAAAATGTGTCAAAAATGTCCGATGTGTCGGCCATGATGTCGCAGTCACAATAAAAATCGATGATCGCCGCCATTACTAGTAAAAAAAATAATAATAAAAATTATTAATAAAAATGCCATAAAACGATCCCTATTTTGTAAATGCTATAACTTTTGCTCAAACCAATCAATAATCGCTTATTGAGATTTTTTTTTTTTACCAAAAATATGTAGAAGAATACGTATCGGCCTAAACTGAGGGAAAAAATGTTTTTTTTATATATTTTTGGGGGATATTTATTATAACAAAAAGAAAAAATAATGCGTTTTTTTCAAAATTGTCGCTCTATTTTTGTTTATAGCGCAAAAAATAAAAACCGCAGGGGTGATCAAATACCACCAAAAGAAAGCTCTATTTGTGGGAAAAAAAGGACGTCAATTTTGTTTGGGAGCCACGTCGCACGACCGCGCAATTATCAGTTAAAGCGACGCAGTGCCGAATCGCAAAAAGTGGTCTGGTCTTTGACCAGCAAAATGGTCCGGTCTGTAAGTGGTTAAAAACCTGTCTAGTGTGTTTTGTTTATTGACACTTTTTTCCCCCAGGTGAATGGGTACGGGTACGATGCGGGGCCGGGATCTGGGTGTCCCCCACCCACAGACCCTGACAACCAATGGCCAGGGTTGTCGGGAAGAGGCCCTTGTCCTCATCAACATGGGGACAAGGTGCTTTGGGGTGAGGGGGCCGCAGGGCGCCCCCCTGCCCCAAAGCACCCACCCCCCCATGTTGAGGGCATGCGGCCTGGTACGGTTCGGGGGGGGCGCTCGCTCGTCCCCACCCCCTTTCCTGGCTGGACAGGCTGCGTGCTCGGATAAGGGTCTGATATGGATTTTGGGGGGGCCCCCATGCTGTTTTTTTTTTTTAGCATAGGGGGTTCCCCTTAAAATCCATACCAGACCCAAGGGCCTGGTATGCTTCCAGAGGGGGAACCCATGCCGGTTTTTTATTTAAATTTGGGGTGGAGCTGCCCCTCAAGATTCATACCAAACACAGTGCCTGGTGTTGGCGGGGATCCAAGACGGATCCCCGTTCATTGACGTCGGACACATCTTTGACGGCAAGTCACAGGGCAAAGTCGGATCGAGAAATAATGTACAACATGTTCCTTTAACAAAAGTAGATCAAATGATCAACTTATGTTGAGTGGGGACAGCCATACACTATCTCTCCTGAACCAGGTAAATTTTAATCAGTGTATGGCCAGCTTAAAGCGGTAGTAAACTGCACTGAAAGAAAAAAAAATCCCCTACAAGGCACTGTCCTAATGTGCTAGTTTCACATACTAGCACATTCTGAGAGACTTACCTTAAAATGAAGCCCTTCAGCGTCGCAATGTCATCACTGAGAGGACATCCATCTTCACCTGGTCTTCCTTCCAGTTTTGTAAGTGGTCAGGAGGGCGATGTTGTCACTCCCATACATGCATGCGAGAGCCGCCATTAATGGCAGAGGTTCTGAAGGTCTGGCATGTTATGGCGGACCTTCAGAGCGCATGCGCCAGTGACGTCACCAGCTCCATGTACTTTGAATATCTCCTAAACGGTGCAAGTTTAGGAGATTTTCACAGTACCTACAGATAAGCCTTATTGCAGGCTTACCTGTAGGTAAAAGATGAAAAAAGAAACTGGTTTACTACCTCTTTTAGGATATTGGGCAGCCAGAGACACATCATTAGAGGTAACTTACTTTGCTGTGCAATTAGCCACAAATAATTTCTTGGCCATACTTCAGCTTTAAAGTGGAATTAATACCCAAACCAAAAAAATTATATATTGCAGCTTACCAATCATTAGATGGTTTTCTTTTTTAGGCTTTCTTCCCTCACCTGGTGATCTTGCCAGTAAAGCCCCATACACACTATCAGATTATCTGCTGAGTTTTTCCTTCAGATTTACCAAAACCATATAATATGAGGACAAACCTTAGGAATTTCAATGTGTATGCAATCAGGCAGGCCCTTCTACTACATGGTTTTGGTAAATCTGAAGGAGAAACTCAGCAGATAATCTGATAGTGTGTATGGGGCTTTAGAGTTCCCCCACTCTGGATGAAGGAGCAACATAGACACCTCTGGACAGCAGCATTGTCAGTCGGGGGGGGGGGGGGGGGGGGGGTTAGATGCACTAGCAGGTTTAGATAAACAAACTTAAGCCAAACTCGAGCCAATATTTTATAAGCAGTTACAGAGGACAGCTTTTTCCTTTTTGGATAAAGGTTTTACATAAATAAATAAAACTGATCATTGTAAGCACCCCTGTCACTGTTGAATGGTTTGTCTCATCCCTGTAACGGATAACATCTACAAGACAGCTTGTTCTATTCAAAAACAACAGACTTACGGGCTGAATGACCAGATGAAAATAGAAGAAAATGAGCCTAAAGCTCCATACACACTATCAGATTTTCTGCTGATTTTTGTCTTCAGATTTACCAAAACCATGTAGTGCAAGGGCCTGTCTGATTGCATACACATTGAAACTCCTAAGGCCTGATCTCATATTATCTGTTTTGGTAAATCTGAAGGAAAAAATCAGCAGAAAATCTGATGGGGCTTAATGCCCCGTACACACGAGTGGATTTACAGCCGGAAAAAACTTGTATGGTTTTTCCAGTGGAATTCCGCTCAAGCTTGGCTTGCATACACACGGTCACACAAAAGCTCTCTGAACTTTTGACCGTCAAGAACGCGGTGACGTACAACACTACAACCAACCGAGAAAATTAAGTTCAAGGCTTCCAAGCATGCGTCAAATTGTTTCCGAGCATGCATAGAAATTTTGCACGTTGGAATTTGTACAGACGATCTGAACTTTTTCCGACAGAAAAATAGAGAACCTGATCTCAATCTTTTGCTGGCTGGAATTCTGCCGAAGTCCGATGGAGCATACACACGGTCGCAATTTCTGACAGCTCACATCCGACTTTTGCTGGCCGAATTTCTGATCATGTGTATGGAGCTTAAGGGTAGCCATAGATGGAGCAAATATGAACCACATGTTCTCCTGGAGGGAGAACACAGTGATTATTGTTACTGTTACAGCCGCTGGAAATAATCCCATGTAAAAGCCAGCAGGTTGGGTGCATTCAGCCTGCCCATACATGGCTCAAATCTCCACTGGTTCCTGCTGAACTGGCTGAGATTCGAATTGTCTATGGCTGGCTTAAAGTGGAGGGCCACCCTAAAAAAAATAAAAATAATAAAAAAATACATTCATATTCTTAAAAAAATATATAAAAAAAAAACATTTGAAAAAAAAAACATTTTTTACTCACCAGAAACCCCTGTTGCTAGGCAGTCTTACTAATCTGCCTCTTCCTATTCCGCTGTTTCTTCAATTCCTCCTCTTCGACGAGCGGCCCTGTTGTCTTCTGGGACATATGTGCGTCGCAGGAAACAATGGGGCCATTCACAAAGGGCCACGCGGCTCGCGCATGCGCAGTAGGAAACGGGCAGTGAGGCCACAAGGCTCCACTGCCTGTTTCCCTTAGTTAGGATGGTGGCGCCGGCAGCCGATCCGATGGATGGATTGGCCTCAGGGTTGCCGACATTGCGGGCTCGCTGGACAGGTAAGTGTCTTTATTAAAAGTCAGCAGCTAGAGCGTTTGTAGCTACTGACTTTTAACAAAAACAAAAAAAAACATCCGGAACACCACCCCTTAAAAAAGAAAACAAATGCAGCCATCAAATCTAAGAACGGGTAAGCTGTAATATAATAAATATTTGCTTTTGGGTTTAACGCTGCTTTAAATAAAGGCCTACACTTAGATTACTTTCAATATAAAAGTTTACTGAATGCATTGGTACAGCCACATACATACTGTACAACTATATAGTAATGAAATAGACTTACAGATAGTAGTAAGTACGGTAATACAAGATAGTAATGGCATGATGATTTCATCTTGCTTAACCCTGGTGATGTTGCTTGCTCGGGTTCATGCAGCCAATGCTTTTGGATGGCAGACACATAACATTCCAATGGCATAGTACTCACGATACAAGTGTAGCTGTGTAGTTACTCTGTCTCTATGGCAGGGATATTCGATTCTAACTTCCATTTAGGCAATAAAAAATATTTTCTGGAAAATACATTTTAGCTGAGCAGAATTGAGTACAGACGCAGCAACCGCTCAAAAAACATTCTTGTACTCCATAGTTTCCGTGGTTGGAAAAGGGGAACATCTAACAATAAAATTAATGGGAAAAATGCTATCATCAGAGTCCAGGGAATGGGGTGGCTGCACTCGATAGCGATCGTTATTTATTTTAATTACCATTATCTTCAGCAGTGACAGCCAACGAGAGCTGAAAAGTACAGTCCTATAGCTAAAAATGACAATGAATATGGCAAATTACACAGGCGCTTTACTTTTAGTGACTTTAGTACAATATTTCTATTTAAGAGAGATAAAAAGGCCATCGATTCTTACGCTGGGTTCACACTTGTGCGACCTCCGGGATGGCAGTCTATTTATTTCAATGTTCTGTTCTACCCAAAGAAATGCAGAGAAAGAAATCCCTGATTCTTTTTTCAAATCACACCACACTGAGTGATTCGCTGTGCGAAAACATGCCGCATTTTCTGATGCGTGGGAGTGCCATTAAGAATTAAAGAGGGTCAGGAATGCACATGATTTTGCAAGAATTCCTGACCTGCACAAGTGTGAACCTAGCTTTTACATTTCAATGTAACTGTTTTATGCAGACACCTAAAATAATTGCGCCATACCACCTTGTTACCGCACTATAGCCAAAAGACGGCTACATCGCGGCTCTCTCATTCTGGGGTGTCCTTCAAGAAACATGCCCCCCCGGTGCGTGCATCCGGTGTGCTCTGTGATTACTGTGTTCTTTGAACATAGCTGATAACAGATTGCAGTAAAGGGCCAATCACAGCGGCTCTTTACCATGTGATCAGCTGTGTCCAATCACAGCTAATCACGGGAAAACAAACTTGCCAGTTATCAGCATTCCTTTCCTAATCTGCTTTCACAGAGGAAGGGGAAGAGAGCCGGTGTCTTGTAAAATAGTGTCCCCCATCAGATGCTGTCCCCTGCGTACTGCGCATGCGCAGTACACAGGAACACAGATTCCGAAAATTGCCGAGGACGAACGGCGCCTGCGCCGTGAGTCCAGGTTCTATCCCCACTATCCAAGTGGACATACAGTGGTGTGAAAAAGTGTTTGCCCCCTTCCTCATTTCCTGTTCCTTTGCATGTTTGTCACACTTAAGTGTTTCGGAACATCAAACCAATTTAAACAATAGTCAAGGACAACACAAAATGCAATTTGTAAATGAAGTCGTTTATTATTAAAGGTGAAAAAAAATCCAAACCATCATGGCCCTGTGTGAAAAAGTGATTGCCCCCCTTGTTAAAACATACTATAACTGTGGTTGTCCACACCTGAGTTCAATTTCTCTAGCCACACCCAGGCCTGATTATTGCCACACCTGTTCACAATCAAGGCATCACTTAAATAGGAGCTGCTTGACACAGTAAGGTCCACCAGAAGATCCTTAAAAGCTACACATCATGCTGAGACCCAAAGAAATTCAGGAACAATTGAGAAAGAACGTAATTGAGATCTATCAGTCTGGAAAGGGTTATAAAGCCATTTCCAAAGCTTTGGGAATCCAGCGAACCACAGTGAGAGCCATTATCCACAAATGGTGAAGACATGGAACAGTGGTGACCCTTCCCAGGAGTGGCCGGCCGCTCAAAATTACCCCAAGAGCGCAGCGACGACTCATCCAAGAGGTCACAAAAGACCCCACAACAACGTCCAAGGAACTGCAGGCCTCACTTGCCTCAGTTAAGGTCAGCGTTCATACCTCCACCATCAGGAAAAGACTGGGCAAAAATGGCCTGCATGGCAGAGTTCCAAGGAGAAAACCACTGCTGAGCAAAAAGAACATCAAAGCTCGTCTCAATTTCTCCACAACACATCTTGATGATCCCCAAGACTTTTGGGACAACATTCTGTGGACCGATGAGACAAAAGTGGAACTCTTTGGAAGGTGTGTGTCCAAGTATATCTGGCGTAGAAGGAACACTGCATTTCATAAAAAGAACATTATACCAACAGTAAAATATGGTGGTGGTAGTGTGATGGTCTGGGGCTGTTTTGCTGCTTCAGGACCTGGAAGACTTGCCGTGATAAAAGGAACTATGAATTCTGCTGTCTACCAAGAGATCCTGAAGGAGAATGTCCGACCATCTGTTCGTGTACTCAAGCTGAAACGAACTTGGGTTCTGCAGCAGGACAATGATCCTAAACACACCAGCAAGTCCACCACCGAATGGCTGAAGAAAAACAAAATGAAGACTTTGGAGTGGCCTAGCCAAAGTCCTGACCTGAATCCTATTGAGATGTTGTGGTATGACCTTAAAAAGGCCGTTCATGCTCGAACCCTCTAATGTAACTGAATTAGGACAATTCTGCAAAGATGAGTGGGCCAAAATTCCTCCAGGACGCTGTAAAAGCCTCATTGCACGTTATCGCAAACGCTTGGTTGCAGTTGTTGCTGCTAAGGGTGGCCCAACCAGTTATTAGGTTTAGGGGGCAATCACTTTTTCACACAGGGCCATGATGGTTTGGATTTTTTTTTCACCTTTAATAATAAACACCTTCATTTACATATTGCATTTTGTGTTTACTTGTGTTGTCCTTGACTATTGTTTAAATTGGTTTGATGTTCCGAAACACTTAAGTGTGACAAACATGCAAAGGAACAGGAAATGAGGAAGGGGGCAAACACTTTTTCACACCACTGTAGAGTTAGAATAAAAAAGAGCCGAGCGGAGCGAGGCCGAGCCCGAAGCGTGGCGAGCGAAGCTCGCCCGCGAGGGGCCCTCTAAAATTCTTAACCCTATGTCCGCTTGGATAGTGGGGCTACCTCCTCCACTCACGGCGCAGGCGCCGTTCAACTTCGGAGTTTTTCCGAAGCTTCGGCTGCTCCGTACTGCGCATGCGCAGTACGGAGCAGACAGCATTTGATGGGCGGACTGTATTAGGCAAAACACCGGTAACCAGCAAGTGTGACAGCGAACATTTACTCAAATAATTAGGACACTGATTATCAGTGCAGCCCCATCAGTGCAAATCAATGCTGTCTATCGGTGCCCCTTAGTGCAGCCCCATCAGTGCCAGTCGGTGTTGCCCATCAGTGCCCATCAGCATACCTTCCAATTGTGCCTGATTTTGAGGGACTGTCTCAGATTTAGAACAAAGCCCCTCTGTCCCTCTTTCCTTAACTGAACCTCATTTTGGTATAATCTATATAGTTGTATATGAAATGCTAAATCTTTCATCCAATTTCTAAATTGCTGCATTTGTAAATTTCAAAAACCAGTATAAAAAACTAGTGGTGGTAATAAAAAGCACTTGCGGGTTTAATTAATCATTTTTTTGTAAAATTCTCCTTAACCCCCGGACCATTTTGCAGGACAAAGACCAGAGCACTTTTGGTATTCGGCACTGTGTCGCTTTAACTGACAATTGCACGGTCGTGCGACGTGGCTCCCAAACAAAATTGACATCCTTTTTCCCCACAAATAGAGCTTTCTTTTGGTGGTATTTGATCACCCCTGTGGTTTTTATTTTTTGCGCTGGAGGGCTTGGTTTCAAGGTAAGTCTTTCATAATGTGCTAGTATGCAATGCATACTAGCACATTATGTCTTCACCTTTTCAAGGTTTTTTTTTTTTTTTTAAGGTTTACTATTGCTTTAAGAGATTTTTGTGCCGCAAAGACGCTAGTCACTCCCACCCTCCTGGATCCTGAACATGTGTAGATGTGTCACAGGGCTTTGGGTCTTGCTGAGTCCTGTGGCACATCTGTGCAGGTGTGGATTTTCCCAGCACACTTCCACGCGTGCGGCCGCAAACAGCTATTTTGGAGGGTTATGAACTTTGCTATCTTTGTACATAAAAAGATTTTTAGAGTCCCGCGCTTATGGGAAAAAGAAGCTGTGAGAAGAAAGAGAACTGCTGCCTCTACCCAATATAACCACCTAAGCGGAAAATATAAGGCAAGTAAAGATAAGAGGGTAGAAGTGGTGCTGTTCTGGGGTGGAATGTCTTACACCCCTGCAATAGGAAAAAATCCCTGATGGACCAAAAGCATACAAAAATGTGTAATATATATAATTTTCCTATTGCAGGGGTGTAAGACATCTTTGTGCATGTGGGAGAAACCTCCTGAGCCTAGACGGGCATGCTGAAGGCTTCTGCTGGGACCAGTGGTGGTGCTTCCATAAAGGGCACAGGAGCGCCGCCCCCTCTCTTCTGTCACCTCTCTCACCATAGATGCATTGCAAGAATTGATCTATGGTCGCCGCTGCCGCCCCCTATTCAGGTGTCTGGCCCCTTGTCGGGCACCGGACACTTGAATTACAGCTGCGTGTTTTTTTGAAGCGCCTGATTAGAGCCGTGGGCTCTATTAGGCGTACTGATTAGAGCCTTGGGCTCTAATAGGCTTCCAAAATAGTAAACAGGGGGCGCAATGCTGTGCGTTCGCCGTTTACTCAGTGTTGTGTTAGGAAAGCGAATAAATTACTTTCCTAACACTGACCCGCCTCTCAGTCAATCAGGTGCTTAGGTCTGGCTGCCTGTCACCTGATTGGATGAAACAACAGGCGCTGTGATTAGACGCCTGATAGAGAGGACCGGAGACATCGAGGAACGTGGACGTGGAGGACGCCACCATGACCCGCTGTGTGACAGGTAAGTCCCAACTCCCGGGCGATGCACACTGGCAGCATTTGATGGGTCACGGTAGCCGCAATTGATGGGCACAGTAGTGGCAATTGATGGGCACACTGGCAGCAATTGATGGACACAGTAGCTGAGTTTGATGGCACAGTGGTGGCAACGTATGGGTACAGTGGCTGCTTTTGATGACACAGTGGCGGCAATTTATGGGTACAGTGGTTGCTTTTGTTGGCATAGTGGCTGCATTTGTTGGCACAGTGGCTGCGCTTGATGGGCACAGTGGCTGTGTTTGATGGCACAGTGGCTGTGTTTGATGGGCACAGTGGCTCTAATTGATGGTTTTTTTTCAGTTTGTGCCCCCCCCAAAAATTTTGAGCACCAGCCGCCACTGGCCGGGACCCAAAGTACAGGACATCTGCATATGGCTGATAATGATGTAACTGAAAGGGTGGCTGATGGAACCACTGAAATGAGGACTGTAGTTCCTCTTTATTAAAAGGGTATAAAACCCTAAGCCAAAATGTTAAAATATTGCAGTTTACCAGTCATTCGATGTGACGTCTGTATTTGTTTTGTTCATTTTGTCTTTTTTCCTTCTGTTTTTCACCTGGTTATCTGGCCAGTAACACACCCCCTGTATTAGGCTCCCTTCACACAAGGCACACTAGATGGAGGAGGATGGATCCCCTTATTTATTTATTTATTTTTATTATTATTATTTTTAGCGGACCAGATCGGAGGTAGGCGGGTGTAAATGGACCCCCCGCTCCATAGGGGTGAATAGACCATCCAATCAGGTCTGCCTGAAAAACTGACAGGAGGACCTGATTGAAAAGGTTACGTGAAAGGGCCCTTAGGCTCGGTTCACACAGGGGGCGACACGAGGCGACACGACTTGCCGTGCCGCGACCTGACAAGTCGCCCCCGTTCTGTACTACGGAACCGTTCTAAGAGGAGCGACTCGAGTCGCTCCGACTTAGAAAAAAGGTTCCTGTACTACTTTTGGGCGACCTCGGGGTGACCTGCATTGACTTCTATACAGAAGTCATTTGCAAGTCGCCGCTGAGGTCGCGGCAGGTCGCGGCGCGGCAAGTCGTGTCGCCTCGCATCGCCCCCTGTGTGAACCGAGCCTTAGAGTGCCTCCACTCCCAATGAAGGAGCACAGGGGGCAACTTTGGACAGCAGCATTGTCAGTTGGGGGAGGGGAGTGCTAGATGTACTAGCAGATTCATAGACACTAACAAATTGAAGACAAACTCCAGCTCACACTTTATAGTCAGTTACAGCAACTGTTTTTTTTGGGGGGGGGGGGGGTGGGATAACGTTTTTACATAAATAATTTAAAGCTGATCATTGTAAGCACCCCTGACAGCAGTAAATGGTTTGTCTCATCTCTTCAAACTGGTACCTCTGGAAGAGAGCTTGTTCTTTGGAAAAAAAACAGACTTACTGGCAGGATCACCAGATGTAGCCATCACCTCTAAGAATTGGTAAGCTACAATATAATAAATGTTTGCACATGGGTTTAATTGCATGCCAACCACCCCACGTACTTTTACTGTGGCAGGGAGGCCGCTCTACACTGGATCACGTGCCTAGCACGTGATTCGGCACTTCCAAGTAGGTGGCACACACCTCCAGTGCCACGGTTATGCTGTGATTAGACACAATTGGGCTGATTTACAAAGCATTTGCGCCATGAGTAGCGGCGCATGCCGATGTGCAATGGCCGTTTTTGTATTTACAAAGCATTTGCGCCTGTAACACAGCGCAATTCTCCATTTACTATCATGTTGCTGGCGCTAGGGCGGCCGCAATTTGTGCGCCGCTATAGACCTGGCGCATGGCATACACAGAATTAAAGCTAGAAGTACGAATATTATGGGGGTGATGTGGGGTGATGTGAGGAAGTATAGATATGACTGTCCAAGTAACAAATATGGCCAAAATAGGACAGAATAGTAACTTTCTCTGAGCAAGCCTGCTGCGCCTGCAAATACACTGGAACTGCGCAAGATCATTTTATGCACTGCGCATGCGCAAACGGCATTTGCGCCCGTTCAAGTGCTCTAGTTCACTGCGCCGACAAAATCTTAGTAAATGTCAAGTCACATAGGTTCATTTGCATAAGTTGAATAGGCGCACCTCTCAACCTGACTTTTTTTTTTTGGCACTGGTTCACTTCTATGGGTTTTTTTAACGCTATTTGCACACAGTTCATGTTAGCATTAAGAAAAAAAATGAAGAAAAAAAATGCCTGCGGAACCCTGCGCCAAAAAAAAATGGCGTGGGGGTCCCCCTCAAAATCCATACCAGGCCCTTCAGGTCTGGCATGGATATTAAGGGGAACCCCCGTGACAAAAAAAAATGGCGTGGGAGTCCCCCTCAAAATCCATACCAGACCCTTCAGGGCACATAGGCCGCAGATATCGGCAGAAGATTGACTTGAGCAGATTCTAGAATTAGAGAAACATCCTTCAGAATAGAGACTGCGCCTTGTTTCCAGATGTAGGCTTGCGCTGTCCAACTTTACCGGGACAGGCTTACCCCGGATGAGGTCACTGAAGGCTAAGAGGCTAAAATGCTGCTCTCAATTCCAGGACGTTGGACTCCATCTTGAACCCTTGAAAAAGACCATTGGCCCTGAGCCCATTACTTTTGTAGGACTCCCCTACTACTTTGCTTGTGTCCAACTGCACCACCAGCCGCTAGGTTGTCAGAAGTGAATGACATGCAGACGATGAAGGATGAAAGATCTCCAAATATGGCCTAAAATTCTTGCCTTAAGGGACCACATGTCAATCACCAAAGCCGTACCTATGTCTACAGAGGAGCCACAAAGTGCCCCTAAGGCATGTGTGGGTGGCACAATCCCAAAATACCAGAATGCATCCTGACATGGAACTCTTTACTGACTTCTTGGTTTATGCGTTGGCTTCCCAGTTTTTCCTGGACTCCCAGACAGAAATGCAGACGCTAACCTCTCTGGAGTGAGAGTGAGTGTGGAACCCGACTCTTGGGTTTTTTGGTCTCCTTTAACTCAGCAGACATTCATCTTGAGGCAGGAAGCCAAACTGACCACTATTAAATTTAGTCTTGACCTTCTACAATCAAGAAAAATGCAATGATAGAGTTTGTCCTTGAAGGCCATAACATCTTCTGATGGTAAGGTCATGTATATGGCCAATCCCACAAGGGACACACACTGCCAAGAGGGGTGATCCCAACCCCTGGACATTTTTCAGATCAAAAGGGCATAACTTTGACATCCTGCTGTGACAACATACTGCAATCTTGTAGAAAAAGCTCTTGATCCATCCAATATAAGGGAATTGTCAAGCTGTCCTCTGGAGGTATTTAAAATACTTCCAAAGCTTCACTTCTATTTAAAGGCATTTCATCAACCTTACCAATCTGGACAAAGGTCATCCTCATCTTCCTATTCTGAAGTGACTGAAGAGGATTGATTGGATTGAGAGGGCCCTTAATAGAAGACTGGACATTGCCAGAATAGATGGCTCTTGCAGAATATGAATTCAGCAATTCCTTTCGAGTGTCTTAACCATATGCTTAGTTTTGACAACTTGGTCACCATCATCTTCATCACAGCCACCATATATGACCCCTTCACAGAGTGAGCTGAAGCAGCTCCTTTAGAATGTTTACAATGAATGTAACAACTTGGCAGGTGTGGACATCGTTATTCCTGGCTTATATATATACATGCTCACCTGTCTCTCCTTTGATTCCCTGATGAAGTCACATGACAGGTGACGATACGCGTAGGAATACTAGGAGGATCTGGACACCGGAAGTGACGTCCAAAGTACGAGCGTGGTGCTCGTTTTTACTATGCATGTTTTTTGTGAATTTATGTGAGTACCCTTGTGTATAACTTTTTAATAAATTAGTTTACGTACTTCACCATTGGAGCTCCTTCCTCTTCCCTATATGTTTGATGAGACTACTGCATATGAATATAGTGAAAACCCTAGCTTCAGCTGTGTGAGGTGATAGATCCAGTTTAACACGCATGGGAAACAGCGCTCTGGATTACTGTTGGTTGCTGTTTACCGTACAGCAGTAAGGTAAGGGGCCACTTCACCTGGTGTGCTGTGAACGCTTGGAAGATACATGATTACTTATGCCGCGTACACACAATCAGACTATCCGGCGGACTTATTTCGGCGGAAAATCCGCCGGACTTTGCAGCGGAGGTCCTGTGGACTTTCCGAACGAGCGGACTTGCCCACACACGCCCACACATGACCGGACTTTTCCGGCGGACAATCCACCGGGCTATGGCGGGGGGTCCGCCAGACTTTTGAAATGAACGGACTTGCCCACACACGGAGTAAAGTCCGTTCATTTTGAAAGTGATTCCAGGTAGACAGGACTAGCGAAGGAAGTCAATGTCGCCACCTCCATCGGCGAGATTGGCACCTTGCGAGCCCCGTCGCCTGGTATGGATTTAAAAGGGAACCCCTACGCCGAGAAAATGGCGTGGGGATCCCCCCAAAGTCCATAGCAGACCCTTATCTGAGCATGCAGCCCGGACAGTCGGGAAAGGGGGTGGGGACGAGCGAGCGGCCCCCCATCCTGAGCCATACCAGGCCGCGTGCCCTCAACATGGGGGGTGCTTTGGGGAAGGGGGGCCCTGCGGCCCCCACACCCCAAAGCACCCTGTCCCCATGTTGATGAAGACTAGCTTATTATGAATTACTTACCCAAGAACGAAGCCCCCGCAGCCATGCTCGTCTCCCCCTCCGACCGGCAACATCTCGCGGGAGCCACCGGTAACGGCACACAGACTGAAACAATGGCACATGCAGGGGACAGGGGATATCTCCTAAATTGTGCAGGTTTAGGAGATATCCTGGGTAGCTATAGGTAAGCCTTCATCTAGACTTACCTGTAGCATAAAGTTGTTGTAATGGGTTTACAACCACTTTAAGTGTGTCCCTAGGGCAGCGATGGTGAACCTTGGCACCCCAGATGTTTTGGAACTACATTTTCCATGATGCTCAACTACACTGCAGAGTGCATGAGCATCATGGGAAATGGAGTTCCAAAACATCTGGGGTGCCAAGGTTCACCATCGCTGCCCTAGGGCAGTGTTTCTCAACTCCAGTCCTCAAGGTGCCCCAACAGGTCATGTTTTCAGGCGCTCCATTATTTTGCACAGGTGATTTGATAGGTTTCACTGCCTTAGTAATTAGCACAGCTGTTTCATCTGAAGGAAATCCTGAAAACGTGACCTGTTGGGGCGCCTTGAGGACCGGAGCTGAGAAACACTGTCCTAGGGGGTGCTTACTAACTGTGGGGGATTGCTCTGACTGGGATAACACATAGATCTGTATTCCTGCTTAGCAGGAACACAAGAGCTCTATGTTCTCCCATATCAGAACAGCGATCTGCCTTGTTTACATCCACCGGACCTGCTGATTGGCTCTCCCTTTGTCCAATCGAGGCTACTGCACGAAATGACGTACAGGTATGTTGTTTTGGGCAGCTGGGTGAGGAAATTTGCTGGAAGTAGGTTGCCACCTATTCAGCACTCGGGCAGTCCGGGTTTTCAATCATGTGTCCGGGTTTCAGGCACACTGAAACCCACACACAATAATCAGACTGGACTGTGGCTTCCCAAGTAACCAAAATAGTCCCACTGCGAGTGTCTGTCTGGGGGGGGGGGGGGGGGGGCAGGTTTGGCGTCACTGGGGGGCAGGGCGATGATGTCAGCAACAGCAAATTGGCCACACCCACTGTTCGCTACTACACACCATGCGCACTGCATTATTACTCTACTTGGGGTACCCAAAGGTGTCCCAGGCTGGTAAAGTGTTCGGGTTTGGCTTGAAGAAAAGGTGGCGACCCTTGCTGGAAGGCGGCCCAGAAAAGAGGTTAGCGTTTTTTGTAGCTCCGCTTTAAGATGGCATCACCTGGACCTGAAGTGGATTAGGTGAGGACGGCGCTGGATGGGGCAGGTAAGTGTCCTCAGACACAGTATTTTTAGCTGCTGACTTTTATTTTATCTTTTTTGGGGGGGGGGGGGGGGGGACTGAAGCTCCCCTTTAAGTGGATGTGTAGGGATTATATTTGGAAAAGAAGAATATTATTCGATCGCTGCGGGTTACGTTCCAATGTGGAAAGGACACATAGATGACAATTGTCCTACAACACCGGTGGGAATGAGCCCCAATACCGCTTGGAATAATATCACTGCTATTACAGGAATGTCCTCGTGGATAAACAAGTGTGAAGTTCTAAGTCTCCGTTGCTAGGCAACCAAGTTATTGTTTGATCCTATGAAGTTTCAGGCGAGGGGGGTGGGGGCTGCTCATCACGAGCGGCCTGCGTGTTCAGCAGTGTCATTCCCCCCTCCCCACCCCGCGCTCTTTGGAACGCTCTGGCACTCCGGCGCCGCAGACACGTTGCAAACAGGAACATAAACAAACCCCACTCCGGGGGAAAAGGGGCGGGGACACAGGTATCTGGCAAGGATCCCGCGTAACCCCTTCGCTGCCGGCCGGGAACTACGCGGGCCAATCACAGAGCTCGCTCCGCCACCCCCTGACCAGGCGGTGAAGGGTCAGCCAGCGTGCCGTCCGCGCCTCCTCCCCGCCCAACTCAGCGGCTGGGATAGGTGAGGGCGTGGCGCACAGAAAAGGTGGAGCAGGCGGAGACACCAGGAGCGGCGTCGTGATTGGACGGCGCCCGTCCCCTCCCTCTTTCGAGACCCGTTCTGTCAGTGAGGCCCCCGCCCACCTTTGTCGGAGTGGGAGGGACTCGGCGCGTGACACACGGTGGGTTCCAGTAAACTGCGGCTGGTTGCCGGGGGCAGGTCGGAGTTTTCAGTCAGACATTCAACAGGCGGCCGCCGACGAGAGCGGAGCAGCGCCGGTGACGTACTACGCCTTGCCCGTTGTAACGCAGCGGCAGCCCGGTTGTCGGTCGGTGGTGTGTGGCGCAGCCGGCTGTGGCGGTGACGCAGCTCTCATGAAGTGACTGAAAACTTTTCCTGACGGGAAACTCTTGAAGAAGAAGAAGTGTCCAGCTCCGTCATGGCTGAGGCGCCGCCGGTGGTGGAGATAGACCCGGACTTCGAGCCCCTCTCCCGGCCCCGCTCCTGTACTTGGCCCCTTCCCCGGCCGGACTTCAACCCCAGCAACTCGGCCAACTCGTCCCCGGCACCGGAGCCCCCCTCCTCCTCCGCCGGAGCCCCGGGAAATGTGGACTTCATGAGCAACCTGAGCCTGCTGGAGGAGAGCGAGGACTATGACCCCGGGGTGTGCGGGGACTTCCAGTGTCAGGAGCTCCACCAACTACAACCTCAACCCCACCAACAACCCGGGCCAGGGCTCCATGCCCCACCGAGCGTGTCATCCCTGTCCCCCTCTTCATCCCCTTCCCCCCTGGGAGCCCAGCAGCCCCGCAAGAGCAGCTCCTCCCGCCGCAATGCCTGGGGCAACCTGTCCTATGCCGACCTCATCAGCCAGGCCATAGAGAGCTCCCCAGAGAAGAGGCTCACCCTGTCCCAGATCTACGACTGGATGGTCAAGAGTGTCCCCTACTTCAAGGACAAGGGCGACAGCAACAGCTCCGCTGGCTGGAAGGTGAGCAGCATGGCTCCGCACCCCAAAACCCCCTCATAATCTCCTATATAGAGCAGGCCATCCCAACCAGGGTCCCTGGAAATCCACCCCCTTCTAGACCAGACTTTCCTAACTAGGGTTCCTACAGAGCAGACTCAACCAGGGTCGCTTGACCTCCACCATTCCTCCGGAGCAGACTTTTCATAACGCGGGTTCCTCCGGAGCAGACTTTTCATAACGCGGGTTCCTCCGGAGCAGACTTTTCATAACGCGGGTTCCTCCGGAGCAGACTTTTCATAACGCGGGTTCCTCCGGAGCAGATTTTTTCCTCGAAATCCACCCTTCCTCTAGATAAGACTTTCGTAACTAGGGTTCCTACAGAGTAGACTCTAAACCAGGGTCGCTTGACCTCCACCATTCTTCTAGAGCAGACTTTTCATAACACGGGTTCCTCCAGAGCAGACTTTTCATAACCCGAGTTCCTGGAAGTTCACCATTCCTCTAGACCAGGCTTTTGTAACTAGGGTTCCTCTACAGGAAACTTTTTCAACCGGGGTCCCTGAAACACTAGGGTTCCGCTAGAGCCGACTCTTGCGAACGGGTTTACTTCTCTTTCTCAAACAGGGTCCCTGGAACACCAGGGTTTTATTGGAGCAAACTTTTAAAACCAGGAACCCTAGGATTCCTCTAAAGCAGAGTCTCTAGAAAGCTAGAGTTGATTCAGAGCAGAGTTTCATAACTAAGCTTCCTCCAGAGCAGACTTTTACATCTGGGGTTTCCTGAACCCTAGGGTTCCTCCAGAGCAGACTTTCCTAAGAATGATCACAGGAACACTAGGGCTCCTTGTCTAGAGTAAACTTTAACCACAGTCTTTGGAACACTAGATTTCTCTAGAGCAGACTTTCTCAACCAGAGTCCCTAGAACACTACAGTTGATCCAGGGCAGCCTTTTGCAAACATTGTTCCTCCAGGGCAGGCTTTTACAACTAGGGTTTCATGAACCCCATTGTTCCTCCAGAGGAAACTTTCTTATCCAGGGTCACAAGAATACTAGGGTTCCTACAGAGCAGGCTTTCACAACTAGAATTCCTCTAGAGCAAGCGTTCTCAACCATGATCTTTGGAAGGCTAGGGTTCCTCTAAAGCAGACTTTTTCAACCAGGGTTTCTGCAACTTTAGGGTGTCTTCAGAGCAGGCTTTTACAACCAGGACCCATGGAGCCTTGGGGTTTCTTGAACACTAGAGTTCCCCCCCCCCCCCCCCCTCCAGAGCAGACTTTCCCAACTAGGGATTCTCTGGAGCAGACTTTAACCGGGTCATTTTCTTTCCTTAACTAGGGTTACACTAGAGAAGACTTTTCCCCTAGAACACTAGGGTTCCTTTAGAGCAGGCGTTCTCAACCAGGGCCCTGGAATACTAGAGTTCTTCCACAGCAGACTTTCACAACTCTCATCCTTGTAGAGAAGCTTTTCACAAACAGGGTTTCTCCTCCTCAACCAGAGTTCCTCTAGAGTAGAACACTAAGGTTTCTCCACAGCAGAGTTTCTTAACCAGGGTCTCGGGTAACAGGGTTCCTCCAGAGCAGGTTTTCTCAACTGTGGTTTTATGAAAAAACTTTCACAACCAGGGTTTCTGATACACTAGGGTTCCTCAAGATCAACCTGTCACAGCCAGGGTACCTGGAATCCCAAGGTTCCTTTTTTTATAGGAATCTTTCAGAACTAGAATTCATTTAGAGCAGCCGTTTTTAGCCAGGTCTCTAGGAACCCACGGTTTCCTCCTGAACAGGCGTTTACAAGGGTTTCTGGAATACTAGTTTTACTGCAGAGCAGCCTTTCTTAGCCAGGCTCCCTGAAACTCTAGGGTTCCTCCACATCAGGCATTGACACCAAATGTCCCTGAAACCCTTGACTTCCTCTGATTGTAGGGCTTCCATGGAAAGTTAGTGACATATTGATCTTTGTTCTACAATGACTACTAATGAGATAGTAATTTCATACGTGCAAGAGGTTTTTTTTTTGTCTCCACTATCTTAACGGCATACTGATCATGCTATTTCACTGTGAATTGTAGATGTTTTATGCATGGGTTCTGTGAGGCCTAAAAAAATGTTTTCAAGGGTTCCTGTGGGGTAAAGTTTGAAAGGCTGCTCCCTGAGCAGTGGTGGATTGATCCCCTGCCTGCATGGACTATCAACATAAGGAAACAATTCTTCATTAACCACTGACCAGTAGTGTAAGAGGATACAACACCCTTTCTGTCAGCATTTCTTTATTTTTTGTTTCACGATTGGTACGGAAACAATTTTTGTTGTATAGACCGTGGGGGGCTGGGTTTATGTAAAATAATCCGCCACAGGGGGTCAAATATTTTAGGTATGTCACATTTCTTTATTATATTTTTAAAAACTTTCTACAGCTTTTTGATCATGCAAATGCACCCCTGAGCTGCAGATAAATACATTTTGGCAGAGGTTCACTGAGACCTGACATTTGTTTCAAGGATTCCCCTTAGGGTGAAAATGTGTAGACTGCTCCAGTGTTTTATTTGTAGAGTCTACCCAATGGAGGCTCAGATTTTTGTATATGCTGGCAAGGAAATCCAATGGGCTTTCTTTTTTTTTTTTCTTCTCCTGGATTGCTCTTTGGTTCCCAGGAGGAACTTCCACCTGTGGCTGTTTGAGAAACTCTAATTCTTGTTTGGGAAATGTGACTGGAGAAGTGGGGCTTCAGTAGGTTTAATAGCAGGATGTCACCACCAGAACATGTTTCCATGATTTAACATGAGTACACAATATCACAAAGGTCAAACTGGCAATATTTTGGTGGGTCCCCTTACTCAGGGTGACTCATTGAGGCCCTAACAGCATTACCCATTTAACCATTGTGTGCATTATGTACTTTGTTTGGAAACATTTTTGTAGTACTGGTGGCTTTTCACTACTCAACTTTGGTTATGCATGGTGCGAGCCGTTGTGAGCCTTACAAGTACCCCTTGCAGCTAGAGGGTCGAAGGACTGTGCAGAGTAAGGTGGGCTAGGTGACAGGAACCTCAGTAAGGGAATCCCGGCATGGGGAGTGCTACTAAACCTCTGGACAATTTAACTGGAGTTAAATATAAATGGGTTTCAGTTTATAATATTATTAGTGTGTGTGTTTTTTTTTTTTTTTTTTTTAACTGTTCCTTTAAAGCAGAGTCTTGCTCGCCAATTTTATTTCTCCCAATGCAATGATGTAAGCAGTGTTTGAGAATTGTTTAGTGTGTTTAAAAGTGTGTGTTTAGCTAGAGTGGAGGGGGGATTGGAACCTCCTGGTTTTTACTACTGCCCAGGGATTGTATAGAGATTTCCTTTTACTTGCTTTTACAGTGACAACGGTTTCACCAGAGAGGAAGGGGCCCAACAGGTCTTATATAGACACAAATAAGAAGCTGACAGGGGTTTTGTCCTCCCATTAAAGCATTTTTATTTCTGTCAGTGTTTGAGATTTTCTCTCAGCAATGTCATTGTCAATAGGACAGTATGTGAACGTTTCTGAAGGAGGCCACCAGTTAGCAGAAACCTGGGAGGGATTCTAATCCTCAAAAAAAAGAACAAAATTAGTTTGGGCTGCAATCATGCTTTAAGTGGCAGCTGAGCGTTTTTAGAATAAAGGACCGTTCACAACCCTGGTGACAAATCTTTCTCTGTTGGAAGTTTTGTGTAATCAGCTGATTTGTGTTACCATATCTTTTTTAGAAGGCATACAGAAATAAATTATGATCAGAAGTCAGGCTGCTAGATAGAAAAGTTGCCTGTTGGTTTCAGTCAAACTTTATTAAGGGGTCAGCATTATGAATTATTTCAGCAAGTGGGGTAAGTCCATATTGGACAAAGGAATCGCCAATCTACAAGAGAAATTGAGATTGCAGTAGGATATAGTGTGTGCCTCAAGTATTGACACTTGACACAATGGCTGATTTTTAAGCAGCACTCAAGTGTCAGGTTACTGTGTCAGCACTTGAGTGATGTTCCCTATTAATAATCTGCAAGGTGTGAACACCTTGTAGTAACCTGACCCCTGGGAGGCACCTGGCAGGTCTGGTTCCTGACAATGGAATGAATGTGTGATCTGATGGAAAAGATTACATCTAGGTTTGATGGCACACTTGGGGCTATGCCTGTGCAGTTATTAGACTCCAATGCTCTCGGGTGGTTATAGCTGTGATTCCCCAAATAGAACTAAAATGAGTATAATGGGAATCTGATGAGTTGTTCGGCACAGTGGTTCCTGAAATGTCTTCTGCTAGTTGAGGCATTTGCATTTTTGTTGGCCCTAGATCCTATTGTGACCCCACAATAGTTCATTGTGTAGAATGACAAATTGCCTCCACTGTCCATTTCCTCTGTGTGTATCCTGAGGAAGAGCAGATTCCCAGGTTACCATTATTTGTGTAGTGCTAGATGATGACTTCTGATTATAATGTAAAGTCAGTATTTGCACCTTTTTCCATCATCAGGTCTTGTACAGATTCATTGTAAGATTCAGATTTTTTTTTTTTTAATTTTTTTTTTTTTTTTCCTGGGGTTTAAAAATAAATGGTGTACACTTTTATAACTTCTAACAGTTTCTTTTCCTCTGAAAAATATCCCAGAAAGAATGTTTAAGCAAATCTTTCTTGGCATCTCTGATTCTGGCCTTAAATGAACTGTTGAGATTTATATGCATTGTCCCTGAGGCTTTCTTTAGCTGACTGTCAGATCTCTGAAATTGTTATCATTTATAAGTTAGGTATGTATGCATTCAATTCAGCCCTGGTTCACACTGGAGTGTTTTGACATGTCAAATAGACGGCAATTGCCTTCAATGGCACAGTTTTCAAAAGTAGTTTGCGATTTTGGGC
Organism: Lithobates pipiens; assembly: GCF_037356315.1. Taxonomy (NCBI): domain Eukaryota; kingdom Metazoa; phylum Chordata; class Amphibia; order Anura; family Ranidae; genus Lithobates; species Lithobates pipiens. The sequence continues at coordinate 633,822,632 of NW_027507748.1, read as the reverse complement.
TGCGATTTACACTGACATCTGTGTAGAAACCTGCACAGATGTCTCTGAAATATCGGGAATGAAATTGTGCGAGTTCAGCTGCACTTGCAAGACTTCATTCCCACAGCTCAGTGTGAACCTGGGCTAAGCCAGTGTAGGGATGTCATCTTTCGTGGGACTGCTGCTCTGCGGTCTAAGCTGCACTGATTCTGGTTAATGATCTTTGTGGATGGCTTTGTTTCAATGGACTGTCACAAATGAAAACAGGATCATGTGCCACATGCTAGTTCAAATGCAGTGACTTAGTGGATTGGATTTGCTTCATTGCCTCATAACTAGAATATGTGCCACGAGTCAAGGCAGAATGCATGCTTTCATCACAACCTAATCGCACAGGAGAAGCATGTACGATATGTGTGGAGGGGGGGTTTCTTTAAATCCTTCCTTCCTGAATGAGAATGAAGTCGACACCTTAAAGCTTTTGGGATACAGGAGCTATTTCAGTGCTTCTATTTTTTTTTTTTTCTGTCTGGCATTAATTGGGGGGGCATATACCCACACCTTGTTTTCTACATTAAAATGTGTCTGCATTGGTAGCATTAGGTGAGATTAAGTACATGAATAGTTGTATCTAAACAATGAAGAAATTATTTTGATTTTTGCCATAGATCTAATGTGTGTATTGTAACCTCTTTTACATCAGTGATTGGATCGAAAGAACAGCATTTTGTTCATTCCTTCTGAATAGTAGAATAGAACTTGTTGATGATTAGCTGAATTAACCAAAAATGTTACAAGGTGACAATTGATGGTCAGTAAGAATGAACAACCCCCCCCCCCCCCGGTTCGGTTCACACCAGAACATCCGAACAGGCAAACAATTTGGAAGAACATACAAACACCATTAAAGTCTATTGGACACGATCATGAAAAATCAAGTGCTCATTTTAAAGGCTTATATGCAAGTTATTGTCATAAAGTGTTTGGGGGCCCAGGTCCTGCCCCAGGGGGCATGTATCAATGCAAAGTTTTAAAACAGACGTTTTTTTCGGGAGCAGTGATTTTAATGCTTAAAGTGAAACAAAATTAAATATTCCTTTTAAATATTGTGCCTGGGGTGTTTATAGTATGCCTGTAAAGTGGCACAGTTTTCCCGTGTTTAGAACAATACCACAGCAAAATTACATTTCTAAAATTAAAAAGTAATTTAAAACTACTCGCGGCTGTACTGAATTGTCGGGTCTCAGCAATATAGGTAAAACTCATTGGGGAAAAAAAAGGCATGGGTTCCCCCCCCCCCAGTCCATTACCAGGCCATTTGGGTCTGGTATGAATATTAAGGGAAACCTCAAACTAAAATGTATGGGATCACACCAAAATTCATACCAGACCCTTATCCCAGCATGCAGGAAAGGGGGGGGGGGGAGAAAGTGACCCCTCCTGAACCGTACCAGGCCACAACATTGGGAGGGTGACTTGGGGTCTGACCCCAAAGCACCTTGTCCCTGTGTTGACGGGGACAAGGGCCTCATCCCCACAACCCTTTCCTGGTGGTTGCAGGGTATGCGTGGCGGGGGGAGACCCCCCAGATCCTGTCCGCCCTATGTGAATTGGTAACGGGGCATTGTACCCCTACCATTTCACAAAGTGTCAAAAAATGGTAAAAGACAAGCGACAGCTTGGGACAATTCCTTTTATTAAAAAATAAAAATGTCCGGCATAGATTTACATCGTTTATGTATTTTAATAAAGGACTTGTCCCAAGCTGTCTCTTGGTAAAAAAAATTAATTTTTGACACTTTATTTTTTGGTGAAATGGTAGGGGTACAATGTACCCAGTTACCAGTTTACATGGAGGGGGTGGGATCTGGGGGTCCCCTTGTTAAAGGGGGCTTCCAGATTCCGATAAGCCCCCTGCCATCATACCCACTGGGCAAGGGTTGTGGAGCTGATGCCATCAATATGGGGACAAGGTGCTTTGGGGTTAGACCCCAAAGCACCCTCCCCATGTTGAGGGCATGTGGTCTGGTACGGTTCAGGAAGGGTAGCTCCCCCCCCTTTTCCTATGGCCTGCCAGGTTTCATGCTCGGATAAGGGTCTGGTATGGATTTTGGGGGGACCCCCACATAATTAAAAAAAAATAAAAAAATGTATTACTTTTTTGTTTGGGGTTCCCCTTAATATTCATACCAGACCCAAAGGGCCTGGTAATGGATTGGGGGGGGGACCCATTTATTTATTTTTCAATGAGTTTTATCTATATTGCTGAGACCTGACAATTCAGTACAGCTGCAATCAATTTTAAATGACTTTTCTATAAAAAAAAAGTCATTTTGCTGTGGTACTGTTCTAATGGGTAGAATGTGGCACTTTACAGGCATACTATATAGACACCGCATCTCTTCCCCCCCCCCCCCCCCATATTCCTAATGGTCAGTAATAAGGGACTGATTTCATAACATTTTGTAGTGGTTCAGACTCGGACCACTCCTCTTCCAGCTGACTTTTCTCACAGAAAAATAGGCAAGTTCTTGATGCAGGGGTTTCTCTGACATTCCTTTAGGGATTAAAGTTCACACGCTACACAAAAGCAGAACGTGATTACCATTTTATGTTGCCAGGAGGGTCAGACAAGTAACTTTTCTGAGCTGGCAAAATCAGGAGTAATTGGAGCATTTTGTCATCCTAGCAGCTTGTAATGACACGAAGATTTGCCTGCAAATCACATCATAAAATTATGCCTATAAAAGACGGCTAAGGCTTACAATTAAGTTTTTATTACATACGTAACAAATGCCTCTGATGAAAAGAGATGTTGTAAAGCTAATAAGACCACATCTTAGACAGAAATAGCTACAATACAGCAGATATTGTAATTGGCTGCATTTTTTTTGTAATAGGAGGATCCATGAGTAAGGCAGGCCATAGATGGTGATGGCAGGGGAATCCCTCCTATCGAGCAATTGTCTGCTCCTGGGGGAATCCACCCCAGCTGGGAGAGAACAGTGATTATTGCTAGTGGCTATAGCACTGCTAGCAATAATCGCAAGTAAATCCGGCAGGCTGCTTGTACCCAAGTTGATCTATAAACTTGGTACATTCAGCCTGCCCATACATGGTTCAAATCTCAGCCAGTCTCTGCAAAACCATCTGAGATTTAATCAGTCTATGGCTGGCCTAAGGCAGCCCATAGATGATTCAAATTAGTTTCCTTCCATGGGTGAAAAGGAAAATCGCTTGATTCCCCCATCAACACAGTATGTGAGATCCTCTCCCGCAGAATGTTTGGGGGGGGGGTTGTTTAGTCTCCCTGGCTGGCAGAACACCATGATCATGATAATCGTATGTAAAAAAAAAAAAAAAAAAAAAAAAAAAAATCTGACCAGTTGGTTGTACTCCATTCGATCCAGTCTGCCCATGGGTTTGGAGTTCATCATATATGATTTGTGATTGGCTGTCCTGTGTTGCAGTTCATTGCATGTATTCATTGGTGTGGTGTGGTATGTATGTATGATTATAATTATTTTTTTTTTAGACACTTGGGGGGGGGGGGGGGGGGGGTGCGCTTGCAGGACAAGAGAAAAATCCTGTAAGCAGCATCTTTGGGGTGGTGGAGGAGCACCGTCGCTAAAGCACTTTGGCAGCGGTGCTTTTAACCCTTTCCTCAGCCTTTAGCAGGGGGTTAAAAGCACCCCGTTAGTGTCGCTATAACAGTAGTAAAGCAAAGCTTTACCACTAACGCCTCCCTGCCCCAGTGTGAAAGGTGTCTTTAAAGTGGTTTAAAGTGGTTGCTTTTTCACTGGCCTGGAAGAAGTAAACAGATGAGGATTGCTACGTTTGCATGCATGTTAGGGGTCAATGACACATGAAGCATTGAGGCCAGATAAAACCAGCAAACAAGTATTTCCAGAAATAAATCTACAGTGTATATTGGTTTTTGTAGTAAGATTTCTGCTTATTTCTAACCTTCTGGAAAAATGCTAGTTGTCTGGCTGTCTGACTTCAATACTCTATGCAAAGACACTCTGGAAAAGGCACCCCTAACAAGACAGTGATTTGAGAGCTCCTTACCTAGTTGTTGTTGTGAGTCCAGGACTTATCTGTGTGATATACAGGGATCTAGATATTTTCAGGAGGATGTCAGCACTGTTGGCCTCAATACTTCTTTCTACAGGTTTCTAGTTAAGTGGTTAGCACTCCTTCCATGCAGCACTTGGTCCAGAGTAGTGGTCGACCAATATATCGGCTGATATTTGGTGTTTTAATCGGCATTGGCCGATTGTGCTGTTAAAAAAGGCCGATTATATCTTCAGCACGACTTGCAAATGACTTCTGTAATACAAGTCAATGCAAGTTGCCTGAAGACTTCAGTGGAGACTTTGTCTCCTCTCTGGGCAGTCTGCCAAGAAAAGAGCAGAGATGCAATGTTTATAATTATCAATGAACTGACCTGTGTGGAGATCTCAGTTTAACCATTTAAAGGCTAAATCTTTTCTGACACTTGATGCTTATAAGTAAAAATCCTGTATTTTCTGCTAGAAAATCACTTGGAACCCCCCCAAAAATGATAGATAGATTTTTTTTTTTTTTTTTTTTTTTTTTTTTTTTTTTTTTTTTAGCAGAGACCCTAGGGCAGTAATGGCGAACCTTGGCACCCCAGATGTTTTGGAACTATATTTCCCATGATGCTCGGCTACACTACAGAGTGCATGAGCATCATGGGAAATGTAGTTCCATAACAGCTGGAGTGCCAAGGTTTGCCATCACTGCCCTATAGGGAATAAAATAGCGGTGGTTGCAATATTTTATGTCACACGGTATTTGCGCAGAGGTCTTTCAAACACAGTTCTCTTCTGAAAAAATACACTAATGATTTAAAAAAAAAAAAAAAAAAAAAAAAAAAAACTAAAGCTAGCCCTTCTGTATCACTTATTACTTAAGGTTGCTTTCACACTGGAGCGGGCAGGCATTGATGGTAAAACGCTGCTAGTTTTAGCGGCGCTTTACCATAATTTTAGCGGTGCTATTCTGCTGCTAGCGGTTTATGTAACGATTTTATGAGATAAAGGGGGGGTGGGGAAGAAATCGACCTAACATATCGGGGGGGGGGGGGGGGGGGGAAGGCATCATATATCGGCCGTCGCAATTTCTAAATATTGGCATCGGCCAGAGAAAAACCATATCGGTCGACCTCTAGTCCAGAATTCAAATCTCACCTGGTATACTATCTGCATAGAGGTTGCATTTTTCTTGCTTTGCATGGGTTTCTTCTGGGTGCTCTGGTTTCCTCCACAATCCAAAAATGTGGCTAGCTAGCAGGTTAACTGTTGTCCTAGTGTGGTGAGGGCTTTGTGTTGTGATCTCCTTATGGGGGACTGATGTGGATTGAGCTGTGTACTCAAAGTTCCATTTGTGATGTCAGACATTTTAAATGCAGGAAATCAATAATGAGAAACTTCAGGCATTTTAAGAGGGCCAGTACACCCCAATTTTATGGGAAAGATTGAGATATGCATTTCACTTGGTTATTTCTAGATTTTACCACTTTGACACGCTTTTATTTTTTAAATTTTGAAAATATCACACACATGTACTCACTGTTCTTTGCCTGTCAGCAGGTTGAGGGAATTCCCACCTAAAGCACGTATACATGGATTGGAATTCAACTGATTCAACGAGGACCAACTTATGTAAACCAGCATGTCAGGTTTTTCTCTAACGATTGATGCTGCCGGGCTATAGCCTGCCGGTGTAGTGTCATATTTTGCTCCCCATCATAGAACGCTCCGGAAGGGACGTTGCGGCCGGAAATTTTGCCACTGCGCATGCGTGATCTTGGGTATGGGAATCAGGAATGGAGCCTTTCGGCTTCATTTCCCCGGTTCCCTACTGCGCTGCGCGAGCCGCGCGGCGCAATCCGGACGGTCCCCGCTGCCTCTGGGAGCTGTGTGCTCCCAGCAGGCAGCGGGGCACTTGCTGAAGGGGGCGGGCGCTTGCGGAAAGGGGCGTAACGTACGCCCCTTTCCGCAGAGAGCTAGCCCGGAAGTGGGTGCAGTTACCTGGATTATCCAGGTAACTGCACCCCCCTCCCCCCTGAAAGGTGCCAATTGTGGCGCCGGGGGGGGGGGGGGGGATTCCGATGAGCGGAGGTCCATTTTAGGGTGGACCTCCGCTTTAACTTTAGACAGAGCAGAGAGCGGCGGAGAGAGAGCGGGTAACTGTGGCTCAGGGAGGGGATTACCTCCCCTCACTTCTCTGACATTATCTGACGGTTTCACTGGTCTGCATTGTCGCAAATCATTTGGAACGCATGGCGCAAGTGTTTGGAACGCATGGCGCATGCGCAGTGCTAAATTTCCGGCCGCAGCGTCACTTCCGGAGCATTCTATGATGGGGAGCAAAATATGACACTACACCGGCATCACTTATCAGTTCTGATGGCGGGGAAGTGTTCCCTGCTGTCAGAATACATTGGCTCAGTGGGAGTGATTTCCCCCATTTAGACACTTTTTGGCTTTTTGGGAAAAATGATTAATATATCATTTATATTTTTTATTTTCTAACACCCTAGAAAATGGCAGTCATTGCAATACTTTCTATCACACCGTATTTGCGCAGTGGTCTTACAAGCGCATTTTTTTTTTTTTTTTTTTACAAACACAATTGTTTGCACGTGAGCATGACTGAACGCATTAAAATAAGAAAAATGTATTTATTTTTACACTGTTCTTTTAAAAAAAAAAAAAAAAAAAATTGTCACTTTTATGTAAACATCCCTTGTAATAGAAAAAATCATCAACCCACTTTTTAAATGATATGGGGTCAAAAAGACCTCAGATCTCATAGTTACACTAAAATGCAGTAAAAGTCCCTTTTTTTAAGAGCTATGGGTGGAAGTGGTATTTTGACGTCGCTTCCGCCCTGCAATTGTATGGAGCAGAGCGGTGGCCTTCTTTCCCCTCACTCTGCTCCATACCAAGCAAGGGAGAGGATGCGATCACCTCTGCCAGCAACTGCGCAAATCTGCCGCAAATGCCACTCTTATCTGAAAGTGGGCCGTCCGCTAAAGAAGTGGATACCGGGGTTATGGCAGATGGCTTCTACCATAACATCGGTATTCTACTTCAAAGTGCCTCCGTATAACGACAGCGGGGCGGTCCGTAGGTGGTTAAAGCCTGTTTATACAGCCAGTTTCTTCCCTTCCCTGACCATGGTATATCATAGCTGCTAAGCCCTGACCTAGTGGTCAGTTTACATGCCTCCGTCGTCATCTCCTCCTATGTCTGTGTCGTCAGCCCCCTGTCATGAACCCCCTCCTGCCGCTGAATTACCTGTTAACACACATACAGTAATCCTCTGTTTTTCTAAGCTTGTCCCTCCTGTCTTTTTGTGTTTTTAAAAAAAATAAAAAAATAAATGGATTTTGATGTGATCTTTCTTTTCTTTTTCCTTTCCTAATCACTGAGCAGCATGCTGAAATCATGTATTTAAAAAAAGACACAGGCTTGGGAAGTCTTTGGGTATGTCTACGCAATTAGAGTGCCTTTTTTTTGCCCATTCTTTAAAAAAAAAATTGGCTCAAGCTTTGTCACATTGGATGGAGAGTGTCTGCCTGTAAACAGCAATTTTTCAAGTCTTGGCACAAATTCTCAATTGGATTTGCGTCTGTACTGGGCCATTCTAACACATGAATATGCTTTCATCTAAACCATTCCATTGTAGCTCTGGCTGTATGTTTAGGGTCGTTGTCCTGCTGGAAGGTAAACCTCCTTCCCCCCCCCCCCTTTTTTTTTTCTCTTAACCCTGCTTTAAACTTCTCCACAACTTTATCCCTCATCTGTCTGGTGTTCCTTGGCCTACATTATGCTGTTTCTCTAACAAACCTCTGAGGGCTTCACAGAACGGCTGTATTTTATACTGAGATTAAATTACACACAGGTGGACTCTATTTACTAATAGGTGACTTCTGATGGCAATTGGTTCCACTAGATTTTAGTTAGGAATATCAGAGTAAAGGGAGCTGAATACAAATGAATGCCACACTTTCACATATTTGTAAAAAATTGGAAAAACATTTTATTTTCCTTCCACTTTACTATTTATTATGTGCCACTTTGTTGGTCTATCACATAAAATCCTAATAAAATACATTTAAGTTTTTTTTTTGGTTGTAACATGATAAAATATGGAAAATTTCAAGGGGTGTGAATCCTTTTTTCCCTCTCTCCAAGGCACTGTAAGTGAATGCTGCAAAGCTGAACCGTATATTCAATATACTTTTGCACAACCCTTGCACACAAACGTGGGTGCTTTTTAATGACACTGTTCGTGGCTTGAAAGACCATCTTGTATGACAGGTTTATGTTAAAGTCCTCTGTGCGTAATCTAACATTTTTTCCTCTGTACTGCTCATTTTTTCATCCCCTTGTATGTATTGTCCTATTTTATATTGTTCTCATGAAGTCGGTGAACTTGTCACATGTACACGTGCTTGTTCCTTTTTCTTTCAAGTTTGCTTTTAAAGTACTGTCATGTCTAGATGGGCTATGTATGTATGATGAAGAAAGGGTTGAGAGAGAGAGCGACTGGCCATGCTTGGCTCAGCAAAGGAAATAGCTGGGGTTGAGTAGACTGACAGAAACCCACAAATGTGGCAGATGTGAATAATCCTAGCTTCACTTGTAAAATGACTAATGCCCTAAAACTCAGATGAATTACCTGGTTACAGATAGAATATTTGCATACGTTACTCATTTGACTGTTCTCTTTGGCTCTGTGGCTATGTTTTTAAGGCTTAAATTTATTATAAAATCATGATGAGTGTGGGGGTGGATTGCAGCCTGAATGCATGTCACATTTGTTACCTTACAGAAAACCTACACGAGAAAGCAATGATGGAAGCGACTGTCTTGTAACACAGCCTAGTTCTGGGGCGGTAAAAGTAATCCGCTCAGTGCCCTGATGTTAGAATGTGAAATGTTTCTTTTGCTGGTACCGCTGTCAGAATAAAATGTCCCTGTGGGGGAATTGCTCCATCCAAACTGTTAGTTTTCTAGTCATTTTACTGACTAAAAAAACCCCCCAAAAAAATAACTATGGCCAGTCCTAGTGTGCTAGGAAGGAAGATGTTTAGCTTGAAGCTGCCACACCAAGACTATTTTGTAAAGAAGTAACTAAGAGCAAGTTTTGTTGAAAGCAAATGTCAAAAAATAGTTTTTCCTGGATTTCCACTTTAAAGGTAAAACTCCAGACAAACCTTTAAACACAAGCTGACGCCTGACAACATCTGACACGATCCTGTTTGTTAGACGGCTGGGGATCCATTCCCCATCCATCTGGCAGATTGGACGGCAGTCGGGTGTAAACGGATAGGCGGTCTGTTTACATCTGACCTCCCAAAGCAAGCAGTCGGTGTCTGGTCTGCATGAGTGGAGCGGACATGGATCAGCCACCCGCCTGCTCAGCTTCAGAATTGGAGACACGTCGGATGGCAAATCCCTTACCAAGTAGGATGCATTTTGACTGTAGGGATCATTTTTTTACCCTAAAATAATTAGAGCAAAGTGTGTACAACAGCCAGCTGAGACCAGTTTTTCAAATTTTTTTTTTTTTTTTTTTTTTTTTTTTTTTTAACAGCTTAAAATGTAATTGGACACAGTGGATGGCTTTTGGCACAGTGGGAGCTTATGAATCGAGCTCCAGTATCATAGTAAATTTGTACAAGCATGCATTCACATAGCATCCAGTGCCTGTGTTGGAGCAGTGTTCCAATGACCTGTTTTGCTCTGCCTTGCACTATGTGGCAAAACTGATAAATGTTGCTCTGGTAGTACTACCTGTACACCTTCATACCCTATCTTGGTATTTTAGCAAGGCACACAATAAACAAGCAATCCCTGTTAAACACCATTTATCATGCAAATAAGTAACACAATTGTATGCAAATCATGCTGCCCTCTGTGCAACAGTTTTACTGTCTATTTGTGACACCTGTAAACTGGAGTAGTCAGCTGCAATATATCTGCAAAGTTCTGAGACCAATTGGGACTCCATGCACACAGAACATTTTTATTTTAACCCCTGTGCATGAGATCCTGGCATTTTTGTGTGGATGAAAGACACAGGCGCACTGTCCAGTCCTGCAGCCGGATGCTTGTAAAGGGAAGAGGCTGCAAGCTTCTTGCATCTGGCTGTCCATCCCTGGGGGTGTGCTGCCACAAACATTGGCACTACTTTGTACATCAAACCCTACCCAGCTGTAGCAGCAGCTTTCACCTTTTTGTTGGGGTAAAGATTGGGTAAGGAAATCCACTTTTCCATGCCCCTGGACCTAAACAAGCCCCCAACCCTTGCTGTGCTGGCCTGGCACAACCCCACTGCAAAGGAGACTTAAAGTGATTTATAAAGATTCTTTTTTTTATTAAAAAAAACAAAAAAAAAAACACGAGATGCCAGCTGGAGCTGGTATGCTAGTTCCCGTCGCTCAAATTTCAAGGCTCAGGTAAGTATAAGGGTGCGCTGCTGCATTAAAAAAAGTTTTTCACCTTAATGCAAAACGGTGAGGGTTTACAACCCCTTTTAAGTTTCCTGGAGTGGTCTTTAAATGCCTTTCCGACTTGCTTATTCCTTTATTGCTAAACTCTTGGCATACATAGTGTGTTTTGTTTGTTGTGTTGAACTACTATGCTCTAAGTGTGCTTTCACACTCAGGTCCTGGGGGCATCGGCGGTAAAGCGCTGCTATTTTCCGTCGTTTTAGCAGTGCTATTCGGCTGCTGGTGTGATTTTAACCCCTACTAGAGGCAGAAAAAGTTCAGAGTTCACTTACTTTACCTACTTCAGATGGCAACTTAGATTACAACTGAGCTGTATATTTAGTTGCTAAACAAAAACAAATGCACGACCATCTACAGTATTTTTTTTCTGATTCCTGTGTTTATTTTAATTAAAACACTTCTGACACCAGGTTCCATTTATTTTTATTTTTTTCCTGTTTAAATTGTAAAACCTATGTTTTTCCACATTGTTCTGGTTTGTTGAACATGCTATGGATATTGGCTAATGAAAAGCTAAGGTATAGTTACATAAACCATTTATTTTTCAGCTTACATGTTACTATATCAGTATTTCAGTCAGGCATTCATACTGTTTGTGGTTGGCTGTTAACTCTGCAAAACTTTTTCTTTTGTCTTTCTTATACAGTATAGGCCTCATTCACATGTGTACCATGGCCCATAAAGCGTGAATGGGCCATCTGATTATGTGGTTGGTTGGCACGTGCAGGCAGCCCATGTTGCTCTATGGGGACACAGTGGGAGCGCAGTCCTGAATGCAGACTGTACGTTCCAGCCCGTGTATCAGCCCCCATGTCTGTTAAATTGGAATATGCGGCTGTGACCATACAGCTGCTGTCTCCATTAATCATCATAGGTGGCTACTTCTGCATAAACAAGCGACCCATTCATACTGCCCTGGCTGCAGCGCCCATGTGACTGCGTCTATAAAGTTAACAGAGAAATTTACACATTATGTAAAAATGTAGACTTTTCATTAAAGGGTTACTAAACTCGTGCCAAAAATTGGCAGCTGCCTTTTTTTTTTTTTCCCCCCTTTTTAAAAGCGGAGTATAACTTCAGCAAATGCAGAAAATATTTGTTGAGCCTGCCAGAAATGCAGTAGTGCTGTCACTTCCTATCTAGCTCTCTTCTGTAAAATACAAATTACTTTGCCCTTAACAGATCTCAACATGTTTGTAGTCCATGTCAGACGATGAGCCTATATAAATTTGGACACTGGTACAATTTTCACACTTTTGGCTCTGTCTGGAAAACTAAACAATCCAAATTTAATTTGAAGTGCAGACTTTCAGCTTTAATTCAAAGGGTTAAACATAAATAACAAGTACAACTTTTAGGAACTGCATCAATTTTTATACAGCCCCCCTCCCACCATTTTCAGGGGCTCAAATGTAATTTGAAAAATATAACAATGTTTAATTTTTTATATTTTGAGAATCCTTTACTGGCAATGACTGCGACTGCCTGAAGTGTGGAACCCATGGACATTATCAAAGACTGTTTCCTCCTTTGTGATGCTTTGCCAGGTTCTAACTGCAGCTGTCTTCAGTTGTTCTATGTTTCTTGATCTTTCTGCCTTTAATTTTGCCTTCACCAAGTGAAATGCATACTCGGCCATTGCAGAATATTCCACTTCTTTTCCTTCAAAAGCTCCTGGGTTGCTTTTGCATTGTTTTTTGGATCATTGTTCATCTCATTGTCCAACTTTGCTGCATTTGATGGAATCTGGGCTGACATATCTCTAAATACTGCAGAATTCATCCGGCTGCTTCTGTCACATAAAAAAAAATGGCAGTGACCCAGTGCCTCTGAAGTTATGCATACCCATGCCATCACACGGCCTTCACCATGTTTTTTTTATATATATATATATATATATATATATATATATATATATATATATATATATATATATATATATATTATATTTTTTTTTTAAATGTCTAATCTGGAATTTTCTATTCTTCAGGCTTATGAATGGTGGTGAACCCTCTGTATTTGCTCTTGTGAAGTTTTGTCTTGATTGTAGACTTTGACAATGATACGTCCACCTCCTGGAGAGTGTCCTCCACTTGTCTGGATGTCATAAATGGGTTTTTCTTTTCTGCGATCATCCACTGTTGACGCCCCAGGCCTTTTTTTATTTTGCTGAGCCCACCAATGCGTTCTTTTCTCAGAATGTACCAAAATGTTGATCTGGCCACTACTAATTTTTCTGCTCTTATAGATTTGTTTTGAAGGCTTACAATGGCCCGTTTCACTTGCATGGACAACTCCTTTGAATGCATGATGAAGGTTCACAGCAATAGATTCCAAATGCAAATACCACACTTAAGCACCATACACACGATTAGACTTTATGTAGATTTTTGTCTTCAGTTTCCCAAAACCATGTAGTACAAGGGCCTGCCTGATTGCAAACAAACTGAAATGCTTAAGGTTTGACCACATAGTATACGGTTTTAGTAAATCTAAAGACATAAATCTGCAGAAAATCAAAATGAGATCAAACCTTAAGCATTTCAATTTGTATGCAACCAGGCAGGCCCTCTTGCACTTCATGGTTTTGGTAAATCTGAAGACAAAAATCTACAGAAAGTCTAATGGTGTCTCGACTGATCTGACAATCCGTCAAATGGCTGGTGTCATAACTGATCACAAGTGCCACACCATAGCAACTGCAGGTTACAGGCTAAGATGGCAACGTCCTTGTAAAGGATAGACAGGTTTAGTTCTGCTTTTAAGGCCCCTTTCACTCCGGTAAAGAGAATTCAGCTTTTAGCTGCGGATAAAGTTATCTACCACAGCTAAACCAGCACAATGCTTTCCTATGGCCCCATTCACAAACTGCATTTTAGCAACTGTTTTGTTACATGGGGTTTGGTGCGTTTAGAAAAAAATGTATTTGACTGTGTCCAGGACCGATTTATTGCAGCTATCTGCACGTAACTGCAGGTAATCGCAGTGTACTATTTCTCCTGCCGATAAAAGTGGCAACAAGGAAAAACGGGAAGCACATCAGAAATGGCAAAAATGTGGCAAGTGAGCGTTGTACCAAGATTCTCCCGAATTTCAAAATAACAAAACATGCTTTTACAGCAGCAGAACAGCCTGTGTGAAAGGGACCTAACGGTGAATGCAGATCAAGTGTTTTGACATCACTTGATGCATGCTTGATCCAGGTCAAGTAGCCCGAATTTACTAAATCCAGAAATAAGCTACTAACATTTTCAGAGTCAGTCATTGATGGCAGTGTATCTAGTTCTCTTATAACAGGTTTCCATTAACCTGTACATTTTTAACTCCTATTTTTAATCCCAGCTGACCTTGAGCTTTAGAGGTTATTGTAGTATTTATTGCCTGCCTTGCTTAAAGGTAAAGTCCAGGCAGATATTAAATACACAAATGAATGGTATTATGTATTTAACAGTCATTTAAGGCTCCATGCACACTGGAGCTCATAAACTGCAGTTTATTGGAGTTTGGGCGTTTTTTTTAAACGCCCATAAACTCCACTCTGTTAGCCTATGTGTCCATGCACACATGGATGTTTTTTTTAGCTTTAATGAGCAGTGGAGTTTTTGGTCTTTTTTCTGAACACCAGAAATTTGCGTTCAAAGTGCCGTTTTTCACCTCCAAAAAATGACAAACACAGATAAATACGCGTTAATTAGTGTTTGGCATTCTATATTTTCAATGCATTGTGGGAGTTTGGAATGCACTGTGGGATTTTTGGAGTGTCCTCTGTGTATTTTTATTGAAACTGCCCATAAATGCTAACGCTAATAAAAGCTCCTAAACGTTAGTACAAAACGCTGTTATAAGCGTGTTTTCTGCCAGCAATCTGGCATCCAGAAAACTTTTTTGAGCTTCAGTGTGCATGGAGCCTTAATGTAATTTTTTTTTTTTTTTTTTTTTTTTTTTTTTTTTTACATGCAGCTAGTAAGAATTAAGCTGGCCATACACTGATTGCATTTCGGCGATTCCTGATGAATTGGCCGAAACTTGCTCAGCTGGTGGCCCTGTCTGCCTTCAACATCCCTTTAACCACTTGCTAACCGGGCCATGGCTGAAAGACGGCTGCAGCGCGGTTGGCTTATTCTGGGAGGGCGTCCATGGACGTCCTTCCAGAGTCTTGCTCCTGTGAACTCCCTGGTGGACCCAGTGTATCATGGTAAAAGGCCACTGACAGTGGCGATTTACTACATGATCGCTCTGCCAAATGAGAGCAATCACTTGTAGACAAACCGCCATCATGTCTAGTTCATCTTTCCCTTCCCCATACTGATTGGTACAGTGCGAGGGGAGAGATCGGGTGCAGCAGCTGGATCTGTAGTGCCCACAGCGCTGATCTGTGCGCATTCTGGCACTCGTCCAGCCATCCATGCCATCCCAACCACGCTCGGCCATACCCAGCCATCCACATTCGTGGCTCAACCATGCTTGGCCATCCCCATCCACGGCTCATCCATGCCACATCAGTTCACATCCATGCCACATCAGTTCACATCCATGCCACTACAGAGCCTCAAAGTATAATACGTAGTCAAATTTTTGTGTGTAATTTATGCTCCTAGAATGCCTGAAGGCGCTCCGTGCATGTTTGTTCCTCTGTGGCCACAGTGTGTAAAAGTCTCACACGTGGTATCGCTATACTCAGGAGGAGTAGCAGAATGTGTTTTGGGATGTAATTTGTGGTATGCATATGCTGCGAGAGAGAAATGACCTGATACAATGACACCTTTGTGGGGGGGGGGGGGGGGGAAGAAGAATATCTTGATTTTTGCAAAGAATTGTGGAAAAAAAGTAAAACTTCAAAGAACTCACCATGCTTCTTTCTAAATACCTTGGAATGCCTACTTTCCAAAAAGGGGTAATTTGGGGGGTAGTTGTTCTGTCCTGGCTTGTTAGGGTCTCAGATGAGATGGGCTCAGTATTTCAGTGATTGGCACCTTAGCTTGTGCACTCTAATTTTCATACACCGATTTTGAATTCTTTTTACCAGATATGTAGCAGTATAAAATTTGGCCAAAATGTTATGAAGAAAAATTACTAATTTTGCAAAATGTTATAATGGCAACAAAGACAAAAGAGAAAAACCCAGCGGTGATTAAATGCCACCAAAAAAAAAAAAAAAAAAAAAACTACTTGTGTGAGACAAAAATGGACAATGTCATATTACCCATATGTTACCCAGTGTTTCATGACGAATTGTGAGAGCACTGAAAATTGATCGGTTAGGAAGAGGGTTTTAAGTGACCAGTGGTTAAAGGTGATGGGTAGAAAATTCCTGGGTGATCAGTGCCAGTCAGGCAGATGCAAGCACTGTTTAGGTATTTTGACAATTGAGGCCAAATGTCAAAAACATTAGTTGCAGTGGGGGATTTGTCAATCTGTGCTGTTACAATCTCTCGTTTTGCAAGACAGCGCTCACACATCAAGTTAATCAAGGGATTGTATTTGTACTGTAACAAATGGATGTACTGTTGCTTTCCAGACCAGGCTTGTGCCTAGAATGTGAAACACTGTCACCTCTGCATGCATCAATGCCTTGCTCTGTTTGAAGTAGAGACTTTTTTATTTTTTTATTTTTTTTTATAAGCTTATTCATTAGTTCAGAGCAATGTGCAAAGTACAATAAACGGGACAAACGAATCAGTCCCCCCCCCTGATATTTGAGTTAGAATACCAGTTTTTTTACAGTGGATTTTTTTCATAAGATTTAGGCACTGGAATACGTTTGCTCTAGATTTTTGTTGAACTCTTAAAATAGAGGGGAATTTTATCAAAACTGGAGCAGCTGTGAATGCCAACCAATCCAATTCCATCTTCAGCTTGTTCAGTTATGCTTCGAAAATAAAGCTTAAAGTGATTGTAAACGTCCAATATAGAGAAAGCATATCCTGCTATAGCAGTAGTTCTCAACTCCTGTCCTCAGGACCCACTAACAGGCCAGATTTTAAATATTACCTTGGAGATGCAGACTACAATACTGCAATCACTGAGCACCAAATGATATCACCTGTGATGTGTTGCGTTATCTTGCAAATCTGGCCTGTTAGTGGGTCCTGAGGACAGGAGTTGAGAACCACTGCTCTATAGTGTGTACTTGTCTCAATTAAGAGCACTTAGCCCTGGTTCACACTGGCAAAGCTTTGAGAACCATTCTACATTGCGATTTCAAAGCTGCACATCAGTGATTTGCACTATTTCATTGCAGCTTGCAACTTCATATAACACAAGTCTATGCAAGTTGCAATGAAATCATCAAAGTAGTGCAGGAATCTTGCATAATCTCTGCCACATGAGTTGCAGCAATATGAACAGTTCCATTGCTGAAAATAGACTGCGGCTTGTCATGGGATTTGGACCTGTCAATCACAAGTTGCACCGGTGTGAACCAGTATTAAGTGTCGTATTTTTGTCTGCTACCTCCTTCCTCTATCCGCATGAGTCACTTTTGACACATTTTCCTGACACCAAGAGAAAAATGGTGACGGGGAAGCTACAGCTGATTGGCAGCCTCAGCTCTGTTATGTGAAGGGGGTTTGTCCCTCCCTTCCAGTCGGCTCTCTTCAGCAAATTCAGCAAAAAACCTTGCAGGTTGTTCCTGCTGTTCTCTATCTCCACCTTCTGTCAAAGTTCCCAATTCAGCTAAGGATTTTGCAGAGTAGTTTTGGCAACTCTGCACAGGCTCAGTTTCAGTGAGTTTCTATCCTGACTGTTTTTCTCCCTGTCACACACATGTGGGTGTATATAGAGTGGTAAATGGCAGCCCACTCCCTCCCTCTTACTAACTAGCTATACACAATGGGGGTGTGATATTACATGTAGATTAATGGAGGCTTAACCTCCCTCTTAGTCTAAGACGCAGGCTAAAGGGGCATGACAGAACCTGTGACTGGCAGAAGTCCACCCACTCCATGTTCTTGCCAAAAAATAAAGATTTGATTTCAAATATATTTGTATGCCAAATTTAAACTGTTGGATATTGTTTACTCTGTATTCCAAGGAGTAAAGGACTAGAAGCACCTCCTGCTTATGGTTCCCTCCAGACAGGCTGGGAAAAATCTGGGCCACGTTACACCTGTGATTCGAATTGGGGGGGGGGGGGGGGGGGGTACTTTTTATTTTTTACTAAAATTAGGGCCATCGTCCATATACAGAAATATAAGGCACAATGTAAATTAAACAGTGTGTGTTTAGTATCACTTTAAAGCAGTTTATACTCTTTTCTCCCCCCCCCCCCCCCCCCCAGCATCTTCTCCTGTGTTGGTTTTCAGCTATCTTCATAGGCCGGTGCAGGATGGTGTCACTCCTGTGGATGCACCAGTCATTCCTGCACACTGGGATTGGCCTAGCTGCTGTAAGCTGAACTGCACATGTGTAGCTCAGTTTACATGCTGAGGGATGCTGCAGACAGCCAGGTAAGTGTATTTTATTGCACGTCTCTTCTGCAATAAAAAAAACACTGCCTGCTCAGTCAACAGCAGTGGAACTTTAGTTTATTTTTATTTTAACGGAACAAGCTGAAGATGGAAGCTGACTGCCATGCACAGCTGTTTCATATTCTGACTGATCTCGTTTTGATAAATTCAATATACAGTGTACTTTTTCATTAAGAGCTGAATCAAATGCACCTATAAAAAGTCATTTATACGCCTCAGTGTCTTTTCATGGAATCTTTCCTCCATTCCTGTGCAAAGCCTACTCATGGATCTTCACACCTGTCACACTTTTCTGTTTTGAATCCCTGCTTCATTCTGTTTGTTCTGCTTGCGGCCTCATCACTGCGAATGACAACTTCAACTTGGTAAAGAAAACCGCTCCCGCCTCCTTCACACAGCACGTGTAAAGTGCACCATGAGTTACCATTGAACAGCCATACTATGCAGGAACACTAGAGAATGCCACAAATACATTTGCCCGGTTGGAATAAATAGAGCCTAGCACAATGTGAAGGAAAACCCAATGGAGGTTTTCTTTTTAGTGGTTTTGTGACACTGGGCAGGACTGTACAACAGATGTATCAAGGCTGTAGGAAAGTATGTCAACTGATTGGTTGCGTTCCGTGTAGTGGGTGGAATTTATTATTTTTTTTCCTCAGTAACAAGTTTTAAAGTGAATTGTGTGCTGCAAAAAAATTGCAGCATGCCTATGTTTATTCTGAGTGCACACCAAAGTGCCGTTTTGTGAACTGTGCACATAGACTGCAATAGTATTTGCATTGGACCCGTGTTGATTTGACTCGGATCATCTTCGTTTCACATGCTAGGTGTGGAGAAGTCTAATGTGGTTTTTAAACCCTTTTTGTTGCTAGCTAGTGTTTGTAATTATGTGTATACAGAGTGGAAGCCTAAATTGGTTGTTACATATTTAGGCTCTATGCACACTGAAGCTCAAAAAAGCTTTTTCTGGATGCCAGATTGCTGGCTGAAAACGCTGGTTGAAAAACTTGCTTTTAACAGCGTTTTGTACTAGCGTTTATGGGCGTTTTCAATAAAAATACACAGAGGACACTCCAAAAATCCCACAGTACATTCCAAACTCCCACAATGCATTGAAAAAATAGAATGCCGGACACTAACGCGCGTTTATGAGCGTTTATCAGCGTTTGTCGTTTTTTGGCGGTGAAAAACGGCACTTTGAACGCGAATTTCCGGCGTTCAAAAAAAAGCCCATAAACTCCACTGCTCATTAAAGCTGAAAAACGTCCATGTGTGCATGGACACATAGGCTAATATAGAGTGGAGTTTATGGGCTTTTAAAAAAAACGCCCAAACTCCAATAAACTGCAGTTTATGAGCTCCAGTGTGCATGGAGCCTTACACTGCCCTCTGTCTCACAGTTGTACACAACAATTGTGCTTTACTGCTTCTTGTTAAAATACAGCTCTGAGACGGTCATCTCTGAAAACCGTGTTCTACCGTGGCTGATAGTCGTTGAGAGATCCAGTCACGCCAGCAATGCATGTGTAATGTACAGCCACTGGTATGTACTGTAGAGGAGCAGAGCAAAGCATGGTGCAATTACCCTGTTTACAAGGTTTTTTATTATTATTATTTTTTTTTTTTACTTTATTGAAATGTCAGAAAATTTAAATTTCAACTATTATGCACTGCAGTGTTGCGATGAGTGTAGTGTGTACAACATGAAATAGTTTAATTGTCCCCTTTCCTAATCTAAATGCCTGCTTTATAAACATTTAATAAAAACTGGAAGGACAACCATTGAAGGTGAAAGTCGCAGAAATGAAAGTGCATTTCTCCATCCAAAACTACAAACAAGTTCTGCCTGAAATGGATATGTCAAGTTTTTATTGCTGCCTGTGTCCCTGTTTAGGGAGATTCACCATACTATTTGAACTGGCAGCCATTGTTGGTGAGAAATTAAATGAAGAGAAGTCCTGTAATTTTAGGGTTGTCCCTGGAAGAAAAGGTAGTGGCAAATCTTCCAGTGTGGGCACTCGTTCAGGAAGCAATTGTCTAAGGTTCCACTAAATTTCTGTTGCACCTCTGGGACTAGAAGTAAATAATTTTTTCCAAATGGCACACACAGGAAAAAAAACCTGGCAGGGGTTTGAACTCTTCCTTGCCTATTCTATCCAAAACTTAAGTTTTTTTTTTTATTTTTTTATTTTTTTTGTCTACATGTTTTAAGTCTCGGTTCACCTATATCTGAATTAGATGTGTTTTTTGAACTGCATCTGATGTGCATAACATGTGAAATAACAGATTTCCCTTGAAGCTGTTCACATGTGCGGTGCATCCACAGTGTAAATTTAAAGAGTTCTGTGCATTTTCTGAGCACTGCAGTGCAAATTCCAGGCTCATTGAGTTCTGTGGGAATGCTTCTGAATTGCACGTGTTCAGTTATGTTTATGATTTCAGCATGGATTTTTCTCCTACTACGGGAGTTGACACCCTTATCTACTTTGTATTTTGGCCAGCACTGAAAATGCAGCTGTGACAATGGTTCTGAACCTTGCAAATTTTCATCAGAACTGCATCAAAAAATGCACCTGAACTGCCAAAGAGGTGTGTGTGTTTTTTTTCAGTGAAAACAATACAATTCGCACAGGACATGTGTAAACCCAGCCTAAGGGGAACATTGCAGTAACTTTTATCTTTGAAAAATTTCCTCCGTTTAAAATATACTTTACTTGGAGAAGTAATTTTATTGTTTGATCCCCTGTTATGTAAAGTCGCTTTTTGTGAATAATTACAAATTTATCACAGTTAATCCATGGAGAAAAAAATGTTCCAAGGACAGGTTAATAACTTGTATCTGGTGGGCAAAGATCAGTGTCCTGGTTACAATTGTTTTACTTAGAAACTTATTATATTCCCCCAATGGCAGGCAAACATAAGTTGTATTAAAGTTCGTGGAGTTTAATGGTTACTTTTTTTTCTTTGTAACTGTTTGATCTGTAGTCACATGACAAACTGAACTACAGAGGTTAAGGGACAGGTTAAACTTTTTTCTTTCCCCCTATATGGAAATCCAAGTGTTTTGAGCACTCATTCCCTGAACATTTTATAACATTAAATGTTTTAGAATTATAGCAATATGTAGACCCTAGATACTTTCATATCTACTCTGAAAATGTAAGATTAAAAAAACTGTCTTAATGCAGTGATACCCAACTGGCAGATCATCTCTAGTAATCAACTGTGATTAACCACTTTCAGACCGGACCATTTTGCTGGCTTAAGACCAGACCACTTTTTGCGATTCGGCACTGCATCGATTTAACTGACAATTGCGCGGTCGTGCGACGTGGCTCCCAAACAAAATTGACGTCCTTTTTTTCCCACAAATAGAGCTTTCTTTTGGTGGTATTTTAACACCCCTGCGGTTTTTATTTTTTGCGCTATAAACAAAAATAGAGCGACAATTTTGAAAAAAACACATTATTTTTTACTTTTTGTTATAATAAATATCCCCCAAAAATATATAAACATTTTTTCCTTCAGTTTAGGCCGATACGTATTCTTCTACATATTTTTGGTAAAAATCGCAATAAGCGATTGATTGGTTTGCGCAAAAGTTATAGCGTTTACAAAATAGGGATAGTTTTATAGCATTTTTATTATTTTTTTTTTTTTTTTTTTTTTTTTACTAGTAATGGCGGCGATCAGCGATTTTTATTGTGACTGCGACATTGTGGGGGACCCATCGGACATTGTTGACACATTTTTGAGACCATTGTCATTTATACAGTAATCACTGCTATATAAATGCAGTGATTCCTGTGTAAATGACACTGGCAGTGAAGGGGTTAAGTGTTCCTAGGGGTGTGTTACTAACTGTGGGGGGTTGGGCTTTAATTTAGTGAACACTGATCTCTGCTCCAATCACATGGAGCAGAGATCAGCGTCACTAGTTGCTAGGCAGAATGGAGAAATGCTGTTTACTCGGCATTTCCTCCATTCGGCCGCTCCGTGACACGATCGCGGCGATCGAGTCCGCGGGTCCCGCGACCAGACTCACGGGGGTCCCGACCAGCACGGGTGCGTGCCGCCGGCGGCGCGCTCCCGATGGCAGGGCGGCATTGAATATTGGACGTAGCTGTACGCCAATATGCTTGCCCGTGCCATTCTGTCGATGTACATAGTCGTGCGCTGGTCGGGAAGTGGTTAAAGGAAACGTGTGGGCATAGTAAGGAAAAAAACAAACATACTTGCCCTGTCGGCTGATGGCTTTAAAGCGGAGTTCTACCCTAAAGTGGAACGTCTGCTCATCGGAACCCGCCCCCCCATCCTGTGCCACAATTGGCACCTTTCGGGGGGGAGGGGGTACAGATACCTAATATAATACAGGTATTTGCACCCACTTACGGGCATAGATCTCTGCAGAATCTGCGTGCATTTACGCCACTTCCTGCAAGGCCCCAGCTGTCTGCTGGGAAACACACGGATCCCAGAGACATCCTTATCGCGCAATACCCATACCCAAGATGGTGGCGGCAGCACCCGAGAGCCGAGCGGCAGATCGGTTTCGGGTGCCGGCATCGCGGGCGCGCTGGACAGGTAAGTGTTCATATTTTAAAAGTTAGCAGCTGCAGGGGGGAAACGGCAGATCTCCCACTTTAAGCTGGCCATACACAGATCAACATTCAGTCAGTTTGGCCTGGGTTTTTCTTGATTGCCACCAGCTATAGCTTGCCACACTGATCATTGTGCATTGCCGGCAGGGAAGGCTCTCTGCTGACAGAACACAATAGCGCTGCGGGAGGGATTCCCCCATCAACACTGACTGTTGAATGGGGGAATCGATAATTGTATAATCTATGGCCTGGCTTAGCCCTCTGTCAGACTATTCTGTATCATAGAGCTCAAGTAAGTAAGCTACTGTGATCCAGAAAATATGACCAAAAAAAAAGCTTTGGTCATCCCTTTTTAAGGCAAGGCTTTTATTGGCTTGACTTAAGGAACCTTGTGCAAAGTGCATTAGCTTATATAAACCAATTCTACAACAGCTTTCTTTGTTGATTGAGGGCTGGCATGACAGTGTTGGGCTCTGACTGGCACATTGTCCCACCTGACCCTCGCTTCTGAGGCTGTTTTACATGGGGGTGTCAAGGTATTTTCTCATGTGATCACTGCTGAAAATGGAGTTTAGAAATCAGAATGAGTAATGTTTCCCTTCAGCAGAAATCAGTGTGTAGGCATTTTCTTATAGTACAGGTCATGTGGTTGATTTACTGAAACTGGAGTGTGCAAATCTGGTGCAGCAGTACCTGGTAGCCAATCGGCTTCTAACTTCAGATTATTCAATTTAACCACTTCCCGACCAGCGCACGACGATGTCGTCGACAGAAAGGCACGGGCAGGCATATTGGCGTACAGGTACGTCCAATATTCAATGCCGCCGTGCCATCGGGAGCGCGCTGCCGGCGGCGCGCTCCCACGCTGGTCGGGACTCCCGTGAGTCCGGTCACGGGACCCGCGGACTCGATCGCCGCGGGCATCCCCGCGATCGTCTCACGGAGCGGCCGAATGGAGGAAATGCAGAGTAAACAACATTTCTCCATTCTGCCTAGCAACTAGTGACGCTGATCTCTGCTCCATGTGATTGGAGCAGAGATCAGTGTTCACTAAATGAAAGCCCAACCCCCCCACAGTTAGTAACACACCCCTAGGAACACTTAACCCCTACACTGCCACCCACTGGTTAACCCCTTCACTGCCAGTGTCATTTACACAGGAATCACTGCATTTATATAGCAGTGATTACTGTATAAATGACAATGGTCCCAAAAATGTGTCAAAAATGTCCGATGGGTCCCCCACAATGTCGCAGTCACAATAAAAATCGCTGATCGCCGCCATTACTAGTAAAAAAATAAATAATAAAAAATTAATAAAAATGCTATAAAACTATCCCTATTTTGTAAACGCTATAACTTTTGCGCAAACCAATCAATAATCACTTATTGCGATTTTTTTTTTTTTTACCAAAAATATGTAGAAGAATACGTATCGGCCTAAACTGAGGGAAAAAAATGTTTTTTATATATTTTTGGGGGATATTTATTATAACAAAAAGTAAAAAATAATGCGTTTTTTTTTCAAAATTGTCGCTCTATTTTTGTTTATAGCGCCAAAAATAAAAACCGCAGGGGTCATCAAATACCACCAAAAGAATGCTCTATTTATGGGAAAAAAAGGACGTCAATTTTGTTTGGGAGCCACGTCGCACGACCGCGCAATTGTCAGTTAAAGCGACGCAGTGCCGAATCGCAAATAGTGGTCTGGTCTTTGACCAACAAATTGGTCCAGTCTGAAAGTGGTTAAGCTTTGACAAAAAAACCTGGAAGTTAATGGTTTCTATGCAGAGCTGCACCAGATTTTGCACTCTCCAGTGCTGCTAAGAGCTCCAATGGGTTCTTGGCAGCATTTTTATATATTTTTTTAAATCTGAGTTTATGGTTTGTTACTATTTAAATGATGGATGGAATCTCGCTTTAAAAGCAGACTTGTAATACGAATGAATATCAGACGTTTTAAACCTCCTTAGACTATATAACCCCTGCTTAAAAACCGGTACTAAGATTGTATGTTTGTCTCGTCGGGTTTCAAATGTTCGCCTGGTTTGCTTTAACTACCATCATGTGTTTAAATTGTTTTCACATTATGTTGTAAAAAGCATTTCCTATAGCTCCTTTTTTCATAGTGTTATTGAATATATTTATGCCATGTTTGTCATCGATCTTTTGTCTGTTTTTTAATTCAGCCCCCCTATTTTTATTTTTTTTCTCAAAAAAACCTTTAACAGATGGTTCAGTATTATGATCATCTTGTCATAACGTACAGTTCCAATAAATATGTAGATCTGTAATTGCTTCTGTCAACCATTGGAAAAAAATCAGGTGCAGATACTGTGTAAATCCTTTTTTTGCTTTTTAGTGTATGTTTCTAATCATTGTGCTTTAAAAATGCTTAGACAAATGTATACTGGAACTGCATTGTCATAACTACAATTTCAAAAGATATGCACTTGCTCAGGAAAAATAAACTCTAGCCAGTTTGTTAAATTTATAAAAGATGGGGAAAAAGTTAATCTTTACTATTTTTTTAGTTTTTGCCAACACTGCAAAATGGAATGTACCAATTATAATTGGATAATAACTATACTGATGAGTAATTGCATCTGCTAAGCAAGGATGTAAAGCTTCTTATAATTGTGAAGTTATTTGCTATAGAGCGAGCTGAACAAAATTGAACCAAGACTGGCAATTTGCACAGTAGTGTTTTTATGAAGTGATTATCAGCCATTTTCTAGACGTACAGTATAACTGTTACTGTAACTTTATAGGCATTAAGTACATTTTGGCTTAGCAGGATCAGTTTATTTGGCATTGTGATATATGCTCAAAAGCTGCTCCTAAATTTTTCCCAGTTTTACACCACACGCACCACATTAACAGAGCAGATAGACCTCAGATCAGTTGACACCAGTTTCTATTTGGGGGGGAAAAGGACACCAAGGACTCTGTTCTTGGGCCTCTTTCACACGGGGCGGATCAGTAATGATCCGCCCCGTGAAGATCCGCTCGCTCAGCGGGGATCGCTCTGTTGTCCCCGCTGAGCCGGCTGCGGACAGGGCGGTCTCCGCACACTGTGCAGGGACCGCCCTGTCAGATCTCCGCTCTCCTCTATGGGGATCAGATGAGCACGGACCGTGTGTCCGTGTTCGTCCGATCCGCTCTGCAGACGGATAGAAAAATAGGATTTTCCTCCGTCTGCAGAATCGGACTGTAGCGGAGGCGGGCAAAATCGGGTGTCTGCGGATGCTCATCCGCAGACACCCGCTATCCCATAGGGATGAATGTATGTCCGTATTTCATCTGCAAACGGATGGATGAAATACGGACATACCATCCGCATGTGTGAAAGGGGCCTTAAATTGTCAGTTTTCAGTGTAGAAAACTGACTCGTATCCCCTCCAGGTCATATAGAGGTCGACCGATATGGGTTTTTCTCTGGCCGATGCCGATATTTAGAAATCATGGCGGCCGATAGCCGATATATGATGCCGATTTTTTTTTTGGGCCGATATGTTAGGCCGATTTTATTTTATTTATTTATTTTTTTCCTTTTTTATTTTATTTTTTAATCCCCCTTGATCTAACACACCTTTCCCACTGGGGCGTTTTTCAGGCGCTTTTGGGCTAAAAATAGCGCCTGTAAAATGGCTCCCCTGCAGTCTGTGTGAAACTTTCACACGGAGGCGATGCGCTGGCAGTATCTTAAAAAAAAAAGTCCTGCAAGCAGCACGTTTGGAGTGGTGTATACCGCTCCTCCACCACTCCTGCCCATTGATATGAATGGGCACCACTGCTGAAGCGCATGCAATGCGATTTGGCAGCAGTGCTTCATGGGCGCATTTAACCTCTTCCTTGGCCGCTAGCTGGGTTATATGTGCCCCACTAGCAGCCAAATAGCACAGCTAAAATGATGGTAAAGAGCCGCTAAAACTTGCGTTTTACCATCAACGCCTGCCCGCTCCACTGTGAAAGCAGCCTTCATAAGTGATACAGAAAATTTCTTACATTTAAACATTTATTAAACAAAACAAACCTCCAATCAGTTTACTTGTATGTATGATTTAGATAAAAAAAAAAAAAAAAAAAAAACTATATATTAAATAAAAACAGGTAGTCAAAACTTTTGTACGAAAAAAAAAAATGGGCTAACTTTACTGTTTTTATTTTATTTTTTAAATAGTGTATTTTTTTCCTAAAAAAAATGCATTTGAAAGACCTCTGTGCAAATGCCGTGTGACATAAAATATTGCAACAACCGCTATTTTATTCCCTAGGATCTCTGCTAAAAAATATATATATAATTTTTGGGGGGTCTAAGTGATTTTCTGGCAGAAAATACAGGATTTTTACTTGTAAGCAACAAGTGTCAGAAAAGATTTAGTCTTTAAATGGTTAAACTGAGAACTTCTACACACAGAGATGACTTCATTCATTCAAGTGTAAACATTGTATCTTTCTGTTCTTTTCTTGGCAGCCTGCCCAGAGAGGAGGAAAGGGTTTCTATGAAGACTCAGGCAACTTACACTGACTGAAATGACTTCTGTAATAGAAAAGTCCCGCTGTAGTTCTAAATCGGCTTTTTATCAGCTCAAATCGGCCGATGCCGATTATTTAAAAAACGGCAAATATCGGCCGATATATCGGCCGGCCTCTAAGGTCATATGTGGCATATGGGATGTGAATGGTCAGCAGGCAGCGCACACATTTCTCTGCTTGTGCAGTCATCACACTGCACAAGCAGATTCTACAGCGTTAACATTCCTCCCTCCTCCTTGCAGCTTCACAGCCAGGTGCATGGATTGCGCTGCGCCTCAATGGTCGGGCAATCATTTGAGACCTGTGACGTGTCCCAGAAGATTGCAGGGAGGGGGAGAGAAGAACTTCTGTTTGGGGGCGCCACGGCCCTTCGAGCAGGAGGCTGGGTACCTGTCAAAACTAGGTAACCGCACATGCTGAATGTTAATACACAGTTCATTGTTGGAAAAGGATTAAAAAACATTAACACTTTGTAGTCTAAAATAGCTCACATTGTTATACTGGGGATGTCTACCTACCTACCAACACTAATTTTACCCTCTGCCCCATTATGGAGATTTCCCTTCACTTCCTGTCCCATAGCCAAAGAGTAAGTGAGAGGAAACCCCTGAAAAATAAGGGAATCCACTGGGGCCTCCCAGGTCACCAGAACTAGTGACCCCCCCCCCCCCCCCCCCCCATTGGAAGATTTGCCTGTAGTACTTTTCTGGGTAGCACTCAAAATTGAAATTTCTGGTACGGAACAAATAAAGATTCTCATCGATCAGTTGGTCATGTTTGGGGGTTTTTTTTTTTTTTTTTTTTTTTGATCGGATAACCTTAAAGTGTGATGTATAATTTAGTTAATATTTAAAAAAAATCTATTTTTTATTTATTTATGCAGTGGTAAAAATTACCAATTATATGGTCAGGGAGCAAAATCTCTAATCCACTCTGAGAATAACACAGTAGAGAGATACTGTATATGCTATTAGAGTGAATCTGATAAAAATCATCAGACTCGGATCACATTTTTTATTTAACCACTTGCTTACTGGGCACTTAAACCCCCCTCAGTCCCAGACCAATTTTCAGCTTTCAGCGCTGATGCACTTTGAATGACAATTGCGCGGGCATACAACACTGTACCCAAATGAAATTTTTATCATTTTTTTCCCACAAATAGAGCTTTCTTTTGGTGGTATTTAGTTACAGCTCGGAGTTTTATTTTTTGCTAAACAAACAAAAAAAGATGCAAAAAAAAAAAAAAAAAAAATCATGTTTTAATAGTTTGTTATAAAATTTTGCAAACGGGTCATTTTTCTCCTTCATTGAAGTGCGCTGATTAGGCGGCACTGATGGGCTGCATTGGTGGGCACTGATGGGCTGCATTGGTGGGCACTGATGGGCTGCATTGGTGGGCACTGATGGGCTGCATTGGTGGGCACTGATGGGCTGCATTGGTGGGCACTGATGGGCTGCATTGGTGGGCACTGATGGGCTGCATTGGTGGGCACTGATGGGCTGCATTGGTGGGCACTGATGGGCTGCATTGGTGGGCACTGATGGGCTGCATTGGTGGGCACTGATGGGCTGCATTGGTGGGCACTGATGGGCTGCATTGGTGGGCACTGATGGGCTGCATTGGTGGGCACTGATGGGCTGCATTGGTGGGCACTGATGGGCTGCATTGGTGGGCACTGATGGGCTGCATTGGTGGGCACTGATGGGCTGCATTGGTGGGCACTGATGGGCTGCATTGGTGGGCACTGATGGGCTGCATTGGTGGGCACTGATGGGCTGCATTGGTGGGCACTGATGGGCTGCATTGGTGGGCACTGATGGGCTGCATTGGTGGGCACTGATGGGCTGCATTGGTGGGCACTGATGGGCTGCATTGGTGGGCACTGATGGGCTGCATTGGTGGGCACTGATGGGCTGCACTGGTGGGCACTGATGGGCTGCACTGGTGGGCACTGATAGGCGTAGTTAAGGCGGCACTAATGGGCACAGATAAGATGGCACGGATGGGTGGCACGGATAAGTGGCACGGATGGGTGGCACGGATAGATGGGACTGATGGGCACTGATAGGTGGCACTGATAGGTGGCACTGCTGGGCACTGATGGGCGGCACTGGGGTGCAGCACCTTTGAGGCAGATTTTGGGTGGCACTGTGGGTGGCACTGCTGGGTGGCACTGTGGGCACTATGGGCACTGCTGGGTGGCACTGACAGGGGGGCACTTACTTTATTTCAGGATGGCACTGCGGGTGGCAGGTGGGCACTGGCAGGGGGCAGGTGTCCGCTTGAATTGTTGGCCGTGATCGGGACTGATGTCCCGAACACGGCCGCCGGCGATCGGCTTTTTTTTTTTTCTCCTCGCGCTGTCAGCGCGAGGAGGAATACTAGCCGATTACCGGCTCCGTTTTATCACATGATCAGCTGTCATTGGCTGACAGCTGATCACGTGATAAGGGGTCGGGATCGACCCCTTACACGGATCGGTGATCAGGCGAGTCTCACGGACTCGCCGATCACGGGGCGCGCAGGCCGCTCGTAACCGGGACAACGTCAATAGACGTAGTCCCGGCAATCTAGGTCCGCGCTAATGCCGTCATTCGGCAATAGCGCGGTACCCAAGTGGTTAAAGAAAAAAATATCTAAAATGTTGCTGATTTTCAGACAGAACTGTGTGGGGGTTTTTTTTATTATATATTTTTTTTGCATGGCCTGCATTTTAATACCGTATCCCCTTTCAAACATAAGATGTATTAAAGTTTGTGGGGTCAAATTGACATTCTTTTCGACCACAGTGACTGAAATTTGAAGGAGCATAATAGAAAACGTCTCGGTCAAAGGAATTTTCGGACACTGTATATGGTTTTTGTTCAGAAATTAAATTTGTTTTCAAACAAAGTTAAAAGCAAATTAAATTTTCAAATGATGTTCTTTGAGCGAATGTACAAAGATTTTGTTCGTATTAATATTCTCGCCTGAAAATCGATGTGTAAGGCCAGCATAAGGCTTGGTTCTCACCTAATGCAGTTTGCTTTTGATCCACTTTCTACAGTGCTTTTTGCTTTGCATGTTTGCACTGCGTGTGCAAACATGCAAAGCGTTTGTTTTTTGCTTTTTTTTTTTTTTTTTTCTTGACAATTTGTTGAGCAGATTAAACGTAATGCATGCTTTTTCTTCAGCTTCTCCATTGAAGTCTATTGAACCAAAAAAAAAGTTTTGCATTGACCCCAATTTCTTTGGTCCTTTTATGCAGCCGCTGAAAAAAGCCTAGATGTGAAAGTGTCCCATAGGAAACTGTTAAATGAACTGTAGTGCGTTTCTGCAAAAAGCACCGAAAAAAGCATAGGTGTGAACCAGGCCTAAGATGTTTTGCAGCAACCACATTTTTTTTAATCACCTGTCATAATGGGTTCAAACTAAAATGAGCCCTTTTATAGTACGAAGAGCAGATAATTGCTTCTATAAGGGGCTTGTTTATACTGTGTGTATGTGTGCATGTATATACACATACACACCAGAAGTAGAGTCTATATGGACATTAAAACTGGGAGTCGGCTATGAAGGGTGGAAGGGAGATATTTTTATATGAATGCAGTACTAAAAGCTGAGACTTTTTATTTTTTTATTTTTTTATTTTGTGGATATAATTTTAATAGAATGTAAAATGCTAGTAAAAATGTAACTGTAATGCCTTCTATTGCCTCCAGTCTATCCTTGCACATTAGTCTTTAAATTATTATTATTTTTATTTATTTTTAAACAAACATGTTATACTTGCTCTGTGTAATGGTTTTGCACAGAGCAGCCTGGATGATCCTCTTCTGGGGTCCCCCACAGATGCTTCTAGCTCCTCCTGCCTTCAGAGTGCCCCAGTAGCAAGGTAAAAAAAAACTTCTGCCTTTAGAACCACTAACTCTAACTTCCTGCCCAGGACTATATGTCCCTTGAGGCATTGCTCCTCACACATTTACAAGTACTGACATGTTTGGTGTACTGAGCTGTATGTGTTCTGCACTGTATTTCCTGATATGTAAGCAAATAATGCATTCTGTATGCAGGCCAACTAATCGGCTAGCCGATTAATCAATTATGCAAATGGTTGGCAACGGTTTTCATAGTGGCTTGCTTTCGACCCTACTCCCTTTTTAAAGGGGTCAAAAATTGCATTGAAAACCTAATGGGTGTTCCAATTCACTTCCACTCTATCCAAAACTAAAAAGTGTTTTGCCTTTTAGTTATACTTTAACTTGAAATGCTCAAAAAGCATCATCCTATATTCTGTTCTCTACCTACTCCAAATGTTTTTGTTTGCTGCTGTGAGCCAACTTCCTTTTTCGAGGGTGGAAACATTCATGATCCCACTGTGAGTAAGAGGGTAGCCACCCTCTCGCACTCCTGAGATGGACTGTTGACTATGAACTATGGATGTGTAGTCTGCCTATAGTTAGAACTTTGAACCTCGCTAGGTGGTTAGTTGCTGACCTAAGAGGAACTCTTGAATATTTAGATATATAAGCTTATTTGAGGTTGGTCACTCTACCAAGTAGTCAACTCGGTTGTCACACTAAAGCGTGATTATGCAATCTCTGGGTGTTTTTCAGTCAGGTTTAAGTTGTAGAAATGGCCTACACCTATAGCAAGGGCATTATTTAACTTTGGTCAAACCGGAACAGTTTGTCTATATCTACCGCATAGAGCTGCATGATTAACCGGTTCCCGACCAGCGCACGCCGATGTACATCGGCAGAATAGCACGGGCAAGCAAATGGGCGTACCTGTACGTCCCTTTTAAATTTGCCACCCTGCCTTTGTAAGCGCCCTGGTGCGCTTGCGTGCTGGTTGGGACCCCTGTGAGTCCGGTCGCGGGTCCCGCGGACTCGATCGCCGCGGGCATACCCGCGATCGTCTCAAGGGGCGGCTGAATGGAGAGATGCGGTTTGTAAACGGCATCTCCCCATTCTGCCTAGCAACTAGTGACGCTGATCTCTGCTCCATGTGATCAGTGTTCACTAAATTAAAGCCCACCCCTAGGAACACTTAACCCCATACACTGCTACCCACTGGTTAACCCGTTCACTGCCAGTGTCATTTACACAGGAATCGCATTTATATAGCAGTGATTGCTGTATAAATGACAATGGTCCCAAAAATGTCCGATGTGTCCACCATAATGTCGCAGTCACAATACAAATCGCTGATTGCCACCATTACTAGAAAAAAATAATTATAAAAATGCCATAAAACTATCCCCTATTTTGTAAACGCTATAACTTTTGCGCAAACCAATCAATCGCTTATTGCGATATTTTTGGTAAAAAAAAAAATTTGAAGAAAATACGTATTGGCCTAAACTGGGAAACGTGTGTGTGTGTGTGTGTGTGTATATGTATATATGTATGTATGTGTGTGTATGTATATATGTGTATATATATATATATGTATATATATATATGTGTATATATGTATATATATATATATATATATATATATATATATATATATATATAATATATGATATTATAACAAAGTAAAAAAATTTTTTTTTTTTTCAAAATTGTTGCTCTATTTTTGTTTATAGAGCAAAAAAATAAAAACCGCGGGGGTGATCAAATACCACCAAAAGAAAGCTCTATTTGTGGGGGAAAAAAGACGTCAATTTTGTTTGTGAGCCACGCCGCACGACCTCGCAATTGTCAGTTAAAGCGACGCAGTGCCGAATCGCAAAAATTGGTCTGGTCTTTGGCCAGCAAAATGGTCTGGGGCTGAAGTGGCTAATCGTTATCACGATATCTATGCAGAATTTCTGGATTCATTCATGTAGTGTAGAGGGTTCTCTGCTCACTCAGCTGTCAAAGAAAAAAACCTGGCAGCCTGCCAAGATTTTCACAGCATTGTCTGAGCTAGTAGATGTCTATAAACATTGGAACTCTTTGTTCTTGGATCAAAGGAATGAACTTCGGTGTGTAGATGAGGGTATTTAACTCCCTCCATGGATTTTTACCTTAATGCATTCTATGCAGTAAGGGGAAAAACTTTCTTTCAGCAGCCCTGCCGAGTCCCCCTTTTACTTAACTGAGCCCTGTGTTTCCCACAATGGGAACAAGCGCACCCGCTCCAGCCAGTGTCTCGTGTCCTGATTGGATAGATTGACAGAAGTGCAGCCATTCGCTCCTGCTGCTGTCGCACATATCCAATGACTTGGGCGCCAGGGGGTGGGGCCGAATCCTGCTTTCTGTGTCAATAGATGCAGGAGGCAGCGCACGCGCAGGTGTTCTGAGGGAGAACGATGCTGGGGCATTTGAAAAGAGGAGGAGCCTGGAGTGCCGCTGAGGGACCCTGAAAGTGGAGGATTGGGGCCCCCTCTGTGCAAAACCAACTGCACAGAGGAGGCAAGTAGGACTTCCTGAAAAAAAATCCCTTTAACCAGTTCCTGACCAGTGCACGCTGATGTCAGCAGAATGGCACGGCTGGGCAAATGGGCGTAACATGTACTTCCCTTTTTAAATTCGCGCAACGTCGCACGACCGCACAGTTGTCAAAGCAACGCAGTGTCGAATCGCAAAAAGTGCTCTGGTCTTTGGCCAGTCTTAGGTCGTTAACAACCAAAACTTTCTGACGCTTGTTTCTTACAAAGTTTAATTTTGTATCTTTTGCTAGAAAACTTCTTGGAACCCCCAAATATCTATCTCAGTGACCCTAAGGAGACTAAAATGGCAATTGTTGCAATTTTTTATGTCGCACTGGATTTGCGCAGCGGTCTTTCAAATGCTATTTTTGGGGGGGGGGGAAATACACTTCAATTAATTTTAAACTAAACGGTAAAGTTAGCCCAATTTTTTTTGTATATTGTGAAAGATGTTACACCGCAAAAATCGTGATCTAAGCAAAAAAAAAATTTGATTCTCATTTTAGCAGGAAATCGTGCAGCTCTACACCAGGGTTCACTGCCTTTAGCAGTTTTATGGGAACGGTGAACTTTGTCGTTAAGTGCTCACAGGGTGCTCTCCATACATCGTTAAACCAGTACTACAGATCAAACCATAATTGCAGGGGGGGCACGAAGCCACAGCTGTTCAAATGTAATAGACATCCATTCTTGTAGAGCAGGGATCTCCAGACTAGGGCCCTCCAGCTGTTGTGGAACTACATATCCCATGAGGCTTTGTAAAACTGACTTTCAGACATGACTAGGCATGATGAGAATTGTAGTTCCTGAACAATTGAAGGGCCATAGTTTGGCGACCCCTGTTGTAAAGCAAAGCCTTCTAATTGTAGCCACACATGAATGTGTGTGTGTGTGTGTGTATAGAGATATAGAGATATATAGATATATCGATCTATCCTCATTTTCTCCGATATTTATTTTTATTTTTTTTAGCATTCAGGCTGATCAGTGTGTTTTTTTTTTTTTTTTTTTTTTTTTTTTTTTCTCTCTCATGAATCACTTCAGCCCCTGATGATTTTAACCCCTTCTTGGCCAGAGCATTTTTTACGATTCGGCACTGCGTCGCTTTAACTGGCAATTGCGGGGTTGTGCAACGTTGTAACCAAACAAAATTGACGTCCATTTTTCCCACAAATAGAGCTTTCTTTTGGTATTTGATCGCCTCTGGTTTTTATTTATTTTTTTGGGCTATAATATCCCCAAAAATAAACACTCCCCCACCCCCCCCCCCTCCGTTTTTTAAGCCGATATATGTATTCTACATATATTGGTAAAAAATCGCAATAAGTGTATATTGATTGGTTTGCAC
The DNA here is from genome assembly GCF_037356315.1 of Lithobates pipiens. Lineage (NCBI taxonomy): Eukaryota > Metazoa > Chordata > Amphibia > Anura > Ranidae > Lithobates > Lithobates pipiens. The sequence continues at coordinate 633,787,737 of NW_027507748.1, read as the reverse complement.
AAAAGTTGGTGTCTACAAAATAGGGGATAGATTTTATAGCCTTTTTTTAATCATGACTGCGACATTATGGCGGACACATTTGACACCTTTTTGGAACCACTGGCATTAATACAGCGATCAGTGCAATTATTGCATGGATTAGTGTAAAAATGTCACTGGCGGTGAAGGGGGAGGGGAGTAACTAGAGGAAGTGACGTATCGTGGTTCCTAGCTAATAGGAGCACACGATCTGTCACTCCTGTCAGAACAGGGAAGTGTGTGTTTACACACACACTCGTGCCTGTTCGGTCTCTCCTGGTCACGGCCGTTGGCCACGAGCATCGGCATTCCCGCTGTGCAGCCTCCTATCCAGACCCCATGAGCCAACGTATAGTTGCGTGATTTCACGCAGGGGAGCCAACCTGCCGCAGTAAAACTGCAGCAGCTAGCCCGGAAGTGGTTAATGGATACCATGTCTGTAATCGGTTGCCTAATAGGATGTATTCACACAGATGTTACTGGTACAGCAAAATTGCACAGAATGGACAATAGTGTCCAAAAGTAACATTGCCAATATTATGGAAAAGTCCAAAACTGATGTTATGAAGTAGTAATTAACCACTTGGCCTTTGTAAGGTTTTTACCCTCTTCATGACCAGGGCATTTCTTTGCTGTTCAGCATTGCACCACTTTCAAGTGGATGTAAACCCTGTTCATGAAATCCGGCCTGAGCACATATAGCTGTAGTGTTTACTTATCTCTCTCCAAAGCCCTAAGTCCGTTGTCTTACTGCTGCTCCAGTCCTCTGTGATCAGCATAACGTCTGACAAGTTCTCAGACACAGGAGATAAAAGCAGCTGAAAATTTGTTGGGTGAGTGCTTAAATAAGCAGAGAGCTTGTCTATTTACAGCACAGCTCTATGTGTTTCCTCTGCCTAGGGGAGGGGGTGCCTTTCCTCCAATGTGCTGTCGGTATATGCCAAGGCTCCCCTCCCACTGCTGAAACAGGAAGAAAATTGTCACAAGATAACAAGGTGTGTGTGTGTGTGTGTGTGTGTGTGTGTACCTGAAGACCATTTATATGTGTAAAACTTATGTAGGGAGATTTGCTTCATCTCTGTGTATCATATGTGGGTATATGTGAGCGTTTACATCCACTTTAACAAGCAGATTGCGTGGTGGCGGACACTTTAGACAATTTTGACACATTTTTGGGACCATTGGCATTAATACAGCAATCAGTGCGATTAAAATTGCATTGATTCCTGTAAAAATGTCACTGGCAGTGAAGGGGTTAACACTAGGGGACAGGGGAGGGGTTAATATGTATCCTGTTGTGTTCTAACTGAAGGGGGTGGGATTGTGCAGGGAAACTAACAGATTGCTGTCCATACTCTGCATGGACAGACGGTCTGTCAGTTCCCTGCTCAGAGAAACGGCAACTGTGTTTACACACACAGCTGCCAGTTCTCCGTATGCCCTGAGCGATTGCGGGAGCCCGGCGGAGATCGAGACCACCGGGCACTCACATCGGCTCGGGGAGCGAGCGGGGGCTGTTTATGCTACCTACGTAGCATAACAGCAATTTCCGCAGCCGAACTATACAACTGCGGCGGCTGGTCGGTATGCGGTTAATGAGCATTCCATTTAGGTATACTTTAAAGTGGTTCTAAAGCCAAAGCATTTTTACCTTGAAGTAGAAGTCCACCCTAACACTAAAATCCCTACATCTACAGGCCTCCACGATCTAACACTAACCTATCTAGCCTTGTAAAGAAGAAATAGTTTACATAGCTTTTTTTTTTTAAGCCGATCTGACCTGATCCCATGCTGAACTGTCAGCCGCGGCTTCACTGTGGAGGCGGTGCAGAGGACAGGTAAGTTAATGGGCGACTTCACTCCCCATTCATTTTACAGGGCTAGATGTTAGTGTTAGATTGTGGATGTCTAGATGCAGGGATTTTAGTGTTGGGGTGGACTTGCACTTTAATGCATTCCTTGCATTACAGTAATGTTTTAGTCATCAGCCCTTTGTTTTTTTCAGTTCAAACAACTTTGATTGCCGAAGTTTACCTGCAGACAGCCCAGGTCTAAAGCAAAAATACTGATACTATTTGGTCCCAGATTTATTATGATTTTGCTTTGTACCAAAAGACCAGTTTTGAATATAGGCAGGAGTTGTTTGTGCTGCTGTGCTGATCAATTAAATTCTTTTTTGGCATGCTCAAATGCTCATTGCCTCACTTATTTCTCTTTCAAGCTGTTTATGCCACTTTTTTTTTTTTTCTTGTTTGCCGCTCATTGTGTTTTTGTTCAGACCCATGCTGAAAACACATTTCTTCTGTATAAAATTGGTTTCACCAGGGGCTTTGTTAAACAAAAAATACAAGCACCAAAGCAGAATGACTTGGTTATTTTTACATTTTCCTGTAAAAACAGTCTGCAACTGATCCACAATGAGCCATGATGTATTTCCTCTACAAGCACGGAAAATGGACCATTTATTATTTCAGCTCTGACTCACCACAAACTGCTGACACTAGGATGTTTGAAAATCTAATCACAAGCAACAGGTTGGTGCAGAAACTGTGCAAGCCAGGTCTGAGGATTACCTTCTTTAATAAAGTTTGTTTCTGCATGGATGCTCTCTTGGCCTGAATGCGTTTTATTTATTTATTTATTTATTTTTTTTTTTTGGTTTTCAAACAGAAAATACAGGAAGCAAGAAGGTATGCATTGACTTGGAAAGCATAGATCTGGCAAGTTGTCTACATACATTATTGCCAGTGGTAAAACTCGGGTTTGGTAACAGTGGAATAAAATCTTGTATTTTTTTTTTCCTTTTGTAGCACATACTGATAGAGCTCTTAGAGGTCTGTGACCATATAAGCTGCCACGTCAAGGATCCCGGGGAGAGTGCTAGGGAGAGTTTAATCGGGGCGTAGTCGGACCATGTTTCATAGATCTCCGAGCCTGTACAGGATCACAGGTTTGAGGCATTAACAAAAAAAATAGTCTAGACGTGAATGGGACTTGTAGGAGTGAGAGTAGAAAGTTAATTGTTTAGCTGATGGGTATGTGGTGCAATAGGTGTCGAATAAGACATACCTCCTGGTTAATTGGCAGAAGAGGGTAGATTTCCTATCCGTAGCTGAGGGGGCTCTTCCACGCCATACGGAGTGCTTATCTAGGCTTGGGGAGTCGGTCAAGTTAGTCTCCTCCAATGACCAGATATCAGTGGGGATCTGCAAAAAAACTATTATACGCTTTTGGATAGAAAGGAGTTTTGGTTTATGTTCGGGCATAAATGTTACATAAAATAAGGTTGGATCCCTCTATGTGCCACAGAGGATGAGATATCCTAGAGGGTTGGAGTACAGGGATTGCAGATGGAAGGGAGAACACTGCCTAAAGATTGCTACCCCTGCTCATTTTCATGGGTTAGAGGTGAGGTATAATTTGAGGGAAATGTTTAAGAGCAAATGCCATAGTGCCAGACTTGGCGAGGTGTGTCTCCTAGGCAAAGATAAAGTCTGCAGGGGGGCGCTTAAACTTGCGCAAGGCCTTTCATGTTTAGCGACAGTATGTCCATCATGGTGGATATAGTAAGAAGAGCGACAGCTTACCCATCAGACTGGGCGGTGGCCAAGCGATCGGGGGACCTGCAGGTTGGTTCTCCAGGGCGGTCTCGGATTGGTGGGTTAGGACCAGGCAGATGGGGTCTGAGCTCCAGAGGTGGGGGGGGGGGGTGTACAATGGATTTGGGAGTAGAGGATAAAGAGAAGAGCCATGGAAAGGAGAATGGAAAGGAAAAAAAGACAACATATGGAACAAAATCAAATACAGTTAACATTTCACAATATAACCCACCTAGAAAAGGTGGTGGGTTGGGAATCTCCGAGAGGTTCCTCCTGACGGGGATGGAACAAATGCCCCAGTCAGAGACAAAAAGACTAAAATTGGATAAGGAACCATTCGGAGAGCCCCTGGGGGAAGAGGTTGCAGGACCAAGGGTAGAATGATCTGCTCCCAGTCCTGCCTGCAGTTGTAGTTCGAAATGAACCTGCACTTATCAAGTGTATATATCTAACCATAACCCAAGAACATCTTTATGGGATGAAGTCCAGAGAGGCCTCAAAATTTGGTGTAAGTGTGTTCCTTGATCTGGTTCTCCATAAATGGGTACCGGGGGAGGGGAGGTCCCAGCAAGCATAGGCTGGTTAACAATGAGAAAGGGGGGGGGGGGGGTTTCATCTGTGGCAAACGGAGCCCTGGAGGCTAAAAATCAGACTAGCAAAAGTGTGTGAGTATGGACTCTTATTGGGAAAAACCCAAGCATTCTGATGGGAGTAAAACCAGACCTCATCTAGGATCATTGAGGCGAGGGGGGGAGGGAACCAGTCATCAAACTATCAAAAAGGGAAATAAAAGAAAACCTCCTCCTCCTGATGACCTGGACCTAGGAATCCAGATGTGGTGGAGGAGCCAGGAGGGGGTACCGGTCTGGAGTAGGCGGTACAGGAATGTCCAAGTCTCTGCAAAAGGACTGAAGATCTTCTGGGTACTGTAGTGTGGTGGGCCTCTCATCTCTCCTCGCTGTGAGGCTGAAAGGGAAACACCAGTGGTAACGGACATCATGATCTCTCAGCAAGGTAAGGAGCTGTTGGGAATATCGTTGCTTAAGAGTGATAGACAGATCCAGGAAGAGCTGTGTGGGTGCCATGAAAGTCAATAGTGCACATGTTGCGTGCTTTTCTCATTTTTCTCTGAGGGTGTAGTTGTGTACCCTGAATATCACGTCCCGGCAAGGTATAGCCTCCCTGGGGTGGTTGGTAGGGTACATTAGACTTGTGCTTAGCCTTCTTGGAGGAGTCTTGCGAATGCCCTGGATGAGAATGGATGTGGGGTGAGGGTGCTCTGTCCCTATGTGCCTTGGATCGCTGTGGGAGGGAATGCGGGTCCCATTCAGGGATAGAGGAGTCCCAGGATGGTAGGGTGGTATGAGCAGATGTGGATGGTGGGAGCTCCACGAGGCAGGGAGGATATGTCTGAGAAGTTTTCCAGCAGATGCCCACCTGAGGGAGCGGGGACCCTGATGAGAGCTGGCAGGGGGATCAGAGACATAGGCGGACGCAAGGTCCCCTTCTGAGCCATACCTGTGTGTTCCAGCTCCTGGAGAGGTAAGTGTAGGGGAGAGGGCTGCGGTGAACAGAGCCGTCGCCATCTTAGCCGTGTGTTGTCCCGCTGGAGCTTCGTGGCTGAAGTTTTCAGTAATGAGCGGTGGTGATGCAGAGGAGGACCTGGTGTTGTGTTCCTGGGTTTTAGGGTCCTTGTTCTTGGGTTTACCCATGTTCATGGGGGGTAGAAGCTGTAGCTATGTGCGATGCAGTCCAGGCAAGGAGCTTCAGCATAGCATGTCTGCTTCCGAGGCCATCCAAATCACGTCCCCAGTAGACCATTCTTATTAGCCATATTTGTAAATATTTATATACATGAGTTATTGATGCTTAAAATGTTGTCCCTTGGCTAATATTCTGGAAGACGTGGAATTATTTAGATTACAGCCTCTCATTTTACAGATTCTTAATAGTTGCTAAGCTTTCTAGTAACCTGCTGAATGCCCAGCAAGGTGCTGGGTTATTAGATTTAAGAGTCTGGGTGTGGATATTTGCTTCCACTTTGTTCATTAAGAGATGACTAAAGTAGTATCAACTTTGTTAAATGCTAATTTCACATACTGAATAGGGTATTGCATAAAGGTTCACGGTTATGAATATTTTCGAGGTGAATTTATGTATATGGTTGTGTAACACGTCGTTTGTGTGTGTGTGTGTGTGTGTGTGTGTGTGTTTTTTGTTTTTTATTTTTTATTTTTTTTGCACTAAGTTGTCCGTGACTGCAGGGTTGAAAATTAACCACTTCGGCACCAGAATGTTTACCCCCCTCTTAATGCCCAGGCCATTTGTTTTGTGATATGGTACTGCATTACTTTAACTGACAATTGCACAGTCTTCAGATAAAGCTTTCTGTTGGTGATATTTGATCACCTCTGCATTTTATTTTTTGCACTATAAACAGACAATTCTGAAAAAAACAATATTTTTTTACTTTCTACTATAAAACACACCCAATAAAAATCTAATTTCTTCATCGGTTTAGGCCAGTGGTCATCAACCCTGTCCTCAGGACCCACTAACAGGCCAGGTTTTATGTATTTTAGATATTACCTTGGGGAGATGCAGACTAGAATACTGCAATCACTGAGCAGCAAATGATATCACCTGTGATGCAGTTCAGTTATCTTGCAAACCTGGCCTGTTAGTGGGCCCTGAGGACAGGGTTGATGACCACTGGTTAAGGCCAATATGTAGTCTAGAACCTATTTTTGGTTAAAAAAAAAAAAAAAATCCCAATAAGTGTATATTTGGTTTGCGCAAAAGTTATAGCGTCTACAAACAGATATTTTAATAACTTTTTTTATTTTTTTTACTAGTAATGACGATCAGAGACTTTTAGTGGGACTGTGATTGCGGCAGACAATAAGTGACGCTTTTTGGCACTTTTTTGGGGGACCAGTAACATTGGGTGATCAGCGTTAAATGTGTCCTTAGGGGGTGTTTTTTCTAACGGGGGGGGGTTGCTTTAACTCTGGGAAGACAGAGATCCATGTTCCTGCTCAGCAGAAACATTAGAATCTGTCCTCCCTTGTAAAAGAATGGCGATCTTCCTCTGTAAGGAACAATGCTATACCCAAGTACTTATTTTACTAGAAAATGAGTAATATGTTGTATTTGTGTGCTTTGAAATTAATTTGGTGCATTTCAACTAAAACGCTTGATAAACCTTTGTGCAACCATCATGTGACTTCTCCAGGGTCTCTGCTTTCAGAAAATGTTGGGGGGTGGGGGTGCAACTAATTGTCATGCCTAAAAAAATGTTTAATTTTTTTTTCAGCGTGCAAAAGGTTCACACTGATATTGGTATCGATATTAGTGCTGATGCCGAACATTTTCAGGAGTACTTGTACTTGTGCAAATGCTCCGATGTGTTTATACAGGAGATGGTCAGAGACTGGAGACCTGGTACAGGAGATGATCGGACTGCAGTTCCTAGGGACATTGGTAGATGATGGCCGATTTTGGCCCTCTCACCTGACCCAGAGATACTACCTTCCCCCATTACGGTACATAAAAACAGATGGGAGAACAGATCGCAGCAGGCAGGAGTTAAGACAGAGGAGGCGTGATTTTATCTTTTGGCATATTTCCGAAAAGGCCATTGGCGGCCAAAATTTTGGTGCATCCTTAGTTTTATCCCCCGGGTCCACCTGTGTCATCGTTTGGGTTCCCCTTGCATACCTCCCTGTCCTCTTCCTCGGCTCCCTCCACCGGTCTCCCCCCTGCCCCAGATCTTTCAGAAAGCAGAGCAGAGAAATAGAACTGGTAAATTACAGAATGAACAGCCAGTGATCTCTGCCACTGTCCATTTGTCCATAACTGGAACATCGTAACTTGTGTTTATGAATGGGCATGGACACACATCCACACCCTGTCAGGGGAGAGGAGACAGATTGCGTGTTTGTAGTATATAGAAACACTGATTGGTCTTCTACCCTAGTTACTCCTATCCCCCTACAGTTAGAAACTCTCCCTAGGTAACACATTTAACCCCTTGATCGCCCCTAGTGTTAACCCCCTTCCCTGCCAGTGACATTTAAACAGTAATCAGTGCATTGGTCCCAAAATATTGTCAGTCACGATAAAAATCGCAGATCACCGCCATCATTATTAAAAAAAACAAAAATGCCATAAATCTATCCTATAGTTTGTAGGCGCTATAACTTTTGCGCAAACCAATCAATATACACTTTTTTTTCTTATTTTAGGTTAAAAAAAAAGTAGGATATATATCAGCCTGAACTGAGGAAAAAGGTGTTTTTTGATAGATAGATGGATAGATAGATGTTTTATAATCTCAAACTTGTCACTCTTTTGTTTATAGCGTAAAAAATAAAAATCACAGGGGTGATCAAAGAACGCCAAAAGAAAGCTCTACTTGTGGGGAAAATGAGTGCAAAACATTTGTTTGAATTAACTAAAATCAATCCAAAGTATATATTTGAATCCTACAAACATAATGCTGGTAATACAGCATACACAGAACCACCACACGGGCACCAGCCCAGAAGGAATAAGACAACTCCAGCTCTGCGTCCAAAATAATCCAAGCCTCCACCAGGCATATATAAATTGAGGAGGAATAACGCCAACATAGCATAAAATCTTACTAAGAGTATTTAATCACTTCCCGCCCGGCCTATAGCTTGACAGCCGGGAAGTTGTTCTGTTATCCTGACTGTGCGTCATATGACGTCCAGCAGGATAACACGCTGAAAATTGTCCTGGGCAGGAAGGGGGTCGTAAGTGCCTGGTATTGAAGTGGTTAATAAGTAATGTACTTACACTGCCTGTATTCGTCCACCTTCATTAACTTATTCAATAAATACTCCTTGGTAAGGATTTTATTTACATTGAAGGGTTTCCTCACTCCAGTCATTAACCATTGTTCTTGGGAACACTTGTGTTTTTTCACGTGTATCCCTATATTTATTGATGTATTTTTATCAGTATTATGTTTGTATGATTCACATACTTTTTTGATTTTTAGTTTAATTTTAAAACTTTTTTTGCATTCTCATTTTTGTTTGCACACTTTAGCACTGCACTTTGTATCACAATAATAACCTTTTTGTTAAGCTACAAAGTAAATAATACAGAAGCACTGTTTTTCTACTTTTTTTTTTTTTTTTTTTTTTTTTTTTGTAGTTTTGAGATGGCCTTGAAAGAGACAAAACTGTCCACTGCTGCTGTGTATAGGGTCATTGGCTGGTAGGTTTTGTGACATACTTGGACTAAAGTTCTGCACTGACCTACGTAACACTTACAGCAGTAACTTGTTTACTGAAACCTGACATCAAAATTCCTAACCTCTGACTGTGTAAAACGCACTTTTTTTTTTGTTTTTTCCTTTTCGTTCTTTGGATCAAAAGGTGTGTGGGTTTTTTTTTTTTTTTTTTATTTCTTTTTCTTAACTCTGTTCTAAAGGCAGAAGGTTATTTACCTTAATGCGTTTTTGTATTCAAGTAAGTCTGTGCCCCCTCCATACACTTGCCTGACACCACTCTCAATCCAGTGCTCTTCCCATGGGCAGCCTTTACTGAGAGCATCATCTAGTGATGAGGGAGCGGGGCTGAGCAGCACTGTGCCTATTAAAGCACACATCCTGGCTTTAGGATCAAGCCTGCACGAGTGCCCCCAGCTTGCTATGGGGCACTCTGAGAATAGGGGCATCCACAAATAGGTGGCTCAGGGCTACTTTGTGCAGAGCACATAAGTATAACATGTTTGTAAAGTGTTTGTCATTTTTAATAAAAAACAAAACAAAAAAACATTTTAAGCCCCAGGCAGCCCACACATTATTCATTTAGTTTTTTTTTTATCAATTCAACCAGCAAATTGAATGGGCCTCAATTCCCTCCTCCACACATTCGATGTGGATGGAGGAATCACTGCAGCTGTGGTATTTTTTTCAGACAGCAGGGAGCCTTCCTAAGATCAGAATACAGTGATTGGTGTTGCCAGCTATAGTCCGCAGCACTGATCACTGAGGTAAACCCAACAGGATGGTTGTACACATGACCAATAGATTGGCTTGTGTACAATTAGCCTGCCCGTACATGGATCGACATTCGTCCTGTCCCTGCTGTAGTGGCCAAGTTTTGATCCATCTGTGGCAAGCAAAAAACAAGATGTCCTCAAGTGTGACAATTTTAACAAGTGTAAAGAATCTCAGTCCACCATTAGGAGTCACCACTTTGCTAGCATAAGAATGTGTTTAGCCATGAATAATGGGATTTTATGGCTGCTATGAATTGCTGAGGCTGTGACGCATTAACTGGATATGCGAAGTACCATTAAAATAAGGTGTGGTAAGTGTTGCCTAGCTGTTTGTCAAGTTGTAATCCTCAGACAGCAGTGACAATTACTTTCAGTTTTACTAGGTAATCTCATTTAAGCGTGATCAAAGTACAGTACAGAAGGCTAATTCAGGACAGGCCTTCCCTTTGTATTGGCAGAAAATGGCTCCCTCCTCATGAGCAAGCTGAAACGTATTAAAGGTATTCAGTTCTACCCATTTTTGTACTTTTGTAAATGAGGTTTTAACCACCTCAATACAGGGCACTTGCACCCCCTTCCTGACCAGACCAATTTTCAGTTTTCAGCACTCATGCAACACTGTACCCATATGAAACTTGCGTCCTTTCCACACAAATAGAGCTTTCTTTTAGTTGTATTTAATCACTAGTGGGTTTTTTATTTTTTGTGCTATAAATAAGTAAATTTTGTGAGAAAAATGCCTTTTTTCTTTGTCACAAAATTTTGCTAATTAGTAATTTTTCTTAAATTTTGGCCAAAATTTATACTGCTACATATCTTTGGTAAAAATAACCCAAATTGGTGTATATTTGGTCTTTGTGAAAGTTAGTCTACAAACTATGGTGCCAATCACTGATAATTGATCACATCTGATCAGGCCTTCAGTACATCAGGTGTATCTCATTTCTTGAGACACTAACAAGTCAGAAAAGTACAAATTATTATTTTTTATTTTTTTTTACAAAAATGTTATATCGGGTTGCATATGCATACAACAAATTACACCCCAAAATACATTCTGCTACACTTCTCGAGTATGGCGATACCACGTGTGAGACTTTTACACAGCCTGGCCACATACAGAGCACCAACATTGAAGTGGCACCTTCAGACGTTCTACGAGCAAAAATGACACATCTCATTTCACAACCACCTATTACACTTTAAGACCCTGGAGTACCAGGACAATGGAATTGCCCACAAAATGACCCTATTTTGGAACGCAAACACCCCAATGTATAATCTATGAGGTAGAATGAGTCTTTTGAACAGTTCATTTTTTATTTTTTTTCCAGAAGTTTTTTTTTGAAAATGTGGAAAACAAACGTGTGGGGTGTTTTTTTTTTTTTTTTTTCACAGTTGTCAATTTATAAGATATTTCTAACACAGGGCATGTATATAGCAAAAATTGCTCCCCAAAACACATTCTGCTACTCCTGAGTATGGTGATACCACATGTGTAGGACTTTTACACAGCCTGGTCACCTAGAGAGGTCGAACATTGAAGTATTACCTTCAGGAGTTCTAGGAGCGTAAATGACACATCTCATTTCGTTCCTACCCATCACACTTTTGAAGGTCCTGGAGCACCAGGACAGTGGAATTGCCCACAAAATTACTCTATTTTGGACAGCAAACACCCCAACATATATTCTATGAGGCATGGCCTGCAAATGGGTACACGGGTACTCTGATAGGCTGCAGATAGGTACTCGGGTACTCCTGATGGCCTGGTGACTGGTATTCGGGTACTCTGAAGGGCGGTGATGGGTACTCATATGGACTTTGACAGGTACTCGGTTACTTAGATGGACTGACAGGTACTCAGTAGAACTGTGACAGGTACTCGGGTACTCTGATGGGCTGGGACGGGTACTCGGGTACTCTGATGGGCTGTGATGGGGACTATGATGGGTGGTGACAGGTCCTCTTTACTGGGGGGGCACCAATCGGTGTGATTGGTGTACACTGTAAGCTGTAATGATGTTACCGCAATCTCCTCCTCGCATACGATCTGTGTGTGAGGAGGAGAACCCGGTAACATTTCGTTACCACAGTTTATTTACATTTAGTGATCAGCTGTGAAACGATCACAGCCCATCACGTGGGTAAACAGCTGGCCAATGGCTGTTTACCAGCATCGGTGACGAGCAGTGTTCCCGTGCACAGTGGGGGTGTAACCATCTGTGATTGACCATGACTTCATCACGGCCGATCATGTGGTAAACAGCCATACCCAATGGCTGTCCACCCCCCTCGGTGGCGAGCGGTCTCTCCGTGACATGCCGCCCCTGAAGGAACAGGGATGCGTGCGCATTCCCTTTTTTAAATGGGAGGATGTCATATGACTGCCTCCCGCCACAAGAGCCGCGCCGCCTGGCCGTCATTTGACAGCCGGCGGTCAGCAAGCAGTTAAGTGGTACCAGTGCACTTGCTGTATAGAATAATGTCCACTGTAGCTGTGACTTTACATATCTGTACAATTGTTATCGGACTCCAGCCAGCTTTATATTGCACTTAAAGCAGTTGTATACCCGCACACCAAAAAACAACCTGCAGGCAAAGGCATAATGAGTTGGTATGCACCGCCTTATGCCTTAGATCGAAGCCCCCCTATCGCAGCCCGGTCCTCGCTAAGGGAGCTGACATCTTGCTCTCTGCGCTTCTTATGCATGCACGGGAGTCTGCTTCCTGGCAAGGTCCGGCAGTGTCTGCCGGGCATACTGAGCACATGTGCCGCTAATGACAGCGGCTGCATGCAAAGGGAATATCGCCTAAACCACACAGGTTTAGGATGTATTTTTACCTACATGTAAGCCTTATTATAGCCTTACCTGTATACAACCACTTTAAGGAATACAGCCTGTCTAATCGGCACTTCAGTTTTTGAACCAGGTTTGTCTAGAGCACATCAGGCCCCATCATGTTTAAAATTCAGTTGTCTATTATCTAGTGTTCTTGGAGGACTGGTTTCTAAACCTTGACATTGCCTTGGGATATCAATTCTACCCACATAGTCAGTCAGTATTGCTCTGACCACCAAACATTCTCTCAGCCAGAGTGCATGTGAATGTGATCCTCCCTGACGTTTTTTGTGGTCATGAACAATACTATGAGTCTTAACAACCTCCTATCAGCAAGGCAGGATGGGGTGATGCAATCTCTGGGAGTAGTTTTTCTAAAACTGTGCAGCTTTGACCAGTTGAATATCTACAGGTGCTCCTTACCTGCATAGTTTTTGTTTGTTTTTTCCCTGCCAAGACTGCTGCTCCATGGCGCACTGGTAATGGGGTTTTTCTTTCTACCTCTTAACTCCTATGTGTACATGGACACGTAGACTAACACGCAGGGGCGTTTAGAGGCAGAAAATGCCAAACAGCATTAAAAACATTTAGTGTGCATGAGGCCTTAAAGGTCTTTTGGCTGAATGTTTTGTAGAACATTTTATCCCCCCCCCCCCCCCCCCCCAGATGATATAAGTTAAATCCTGTACACAGCAATCCACCTTGAAACAATGCAAACACATTTTCCATATATTTTTTTCTTTGTAGAGGGTTGGCAGCACAGTAAGAAAACAGTAGTAAACTATGCTGACCCTCTCTTTTTGTTATCAGGATAATATCCTGCTTTTGAGGGTCTTGTTAAAGGTAGTGGCCAATCATATCATCGGGTTTCCTTCCTTTTTAGCTTTTAGCTGTACATCTTGGGCGGCAGTGTCTAATATTTTCACTGCATTATATGTATATTGTGCTAAACATGATTCCTTCAGTCCCATTAAATAAACAAGGCTTTGAAACTTTTGGCTCTGTTTGTATAAAGCCACTTTCCTGTCTGCTGGAGCAAGAGTTAAAGGTGGTAATGTGTGGTTTTGTTTGGTATTTTTTGTTTTGGTGAAGTTTGTATCGTAATAGTTTTGCCATAAGTCAATATTGACTACTGTGTGTGTGCGATTTAGATAAAGATATCTATATTTTATATATTACTCTGGAGCCCACATTTTCGCTGTATCAAACAATTGCATGTTGCCACAGTTTGGCAGACACACAAAAAACCTACTACAGGGGTCAGCAACCCATTCCACATCAAACATATTTTTTACAGACATCGGACAACCAGCATGCCAGTAAAAAAGTAGCGCACTTTAGTCTGTGTTTTTTTTGTTTTGTTTTTTAGTGATCATAGCTGCACTGCTAATGTCAAATTCAACCCCTAGATTTTTAAATATTTAATTGTTTAACTTGCCATCAGCAGCACAACTATGAGTACAAAATATTAATGAACTGGTTCAAAAAAAAAAATTAAATATCACAGCAAACTGGAATTTCAATGTGATCCCTGGCCCTGTTTTTCATGGCTTATTGTTGGTGGTTCTGACGTAGAATGTTAGCTGTGCACACCCTTTGGAATTTTCTGTTGTAAAATCAGCCCCTAAAGCATCATGTAAAAAAAGATCTGCCTCAATTTCTGCACTTTCAGATCTGGGATCTGCCCCAATTCAGACTTCAGACCTCAGATTAGCCCTAAATCCTCTGTAAATTTAGAGAGGAAAACGCATGAATGCTCTCATAAATACCAAATTGGTTGTTCTCTATACACGCTACAATTATAGAATCCCATTTACTTTTACCAAAATTACGTAATATGCGGACAAACTTATTAAATCCAAATTCTATCCATTCACACAGGTCCTTACAATAAAGCCTTACGAAACTGAAAGTTAACGTCCAGAATCCTGCCATGTATAAAATTCTTCAATCACTTTGTTTAAGTCTGTATACACCCATATAGGAGTTTTTGAAGGTTTTATTCTTGTACTAAAGTAAAGGTCATTATTCTGAGAGAATCTTCTTCAAAGTGCTTGTCTGCTGTTCATACGAACAGGAAGCAAATGATAGACCGGGCATTCCTTTGTTGAATATGCATCATGCTTAAACTGCTATTACTAGATTATGGAATGCCTGTCTGTATCCTGTATGTAGGTTTAGTTTGATGTCAATCTCCCCCCCCCCCCCCCCAAAATGGTAGTAAGTCTTAAAGTGTTGTGTGTGTATTCCTGGCAATTCCTGCCCAACCTTGGAGCAGATTTCAAGATAAAAGTATCTAGTAGCCTAGAGCTAGCTCATTATAGGGGAAGGATGGCTGATGGGTAGACGGTACTATTAGTTACATGAAAGGATGACTTGACCTATTTTTAGAACTGACTTTCCTTCACTCATCCTCCATGTTTTGGTGCTGCAAAGCAAAATTGGCAAATTTTTAATGATTACAACAGGAAAGGTCCCTCCCCCCCCCCCCCCCGAGGATGACTAATGGACTTCAATAAGCAAATATGTCAGCAATCAGGACTTCACCACAATATCTTTAAGTGCAGTGTATTAATAATTGTGTATTTTATAAAACCTAAATTACAAAATTAGCTTTAGGCGTATAGTGGGTATTACAGTTCTTTATCATATTAAACCAGAGCTGCATAAATCACTGGAGCCAGGTAGCCACCGCTGTATTATGCTGGTACATGTAATAGTTTACACACATTACATGTGTATAGAACACGGGTGTTCAAGTGACGTCTCTAGTTTCCAAATTTGAGTACAGACTGATAACACCTTGTGTGTTGCTTTTGTAAAGGGGAGCTAGTCAGGAAGGGTAACTGTACATTGTGAGTACCCAATAAGAACTGTTATTTGCCATGGTTTGTTGTAAATAAGTCCCATCTGACTGACTGGTTTTGCCTTACCCCGTGGGTTGTTTTGCTGAGTATGAACTATGAACGGCCAACAAAATGTATTATGCAACATGTTTGTGATTTGAATGTCATTCACGTCAGATACTCCTGTGCTTTGTTTATCAGTGTGCAGATTATTGATCAGTTTCATTGAACTTCATCCCGGAAAAGTTTCTGGCATGTTTTTGTACTGGAACATTACTTATTTTCAACAAAAAGTGAAAGCAAGCCTGTATTGCTGATCACCATAATACTGAGCTTCAGATGCATGTGAATTAATCCGGATTCATGAGCTGTCACTTCCCTTGCCATTTAGGAGTTTTTGTTCCTGTTTACAACGGTTTCTACACACCTGCACATATATTTTTACTTTTATTTATTTTTCTCCCTGGCCAGTCATACATGAGTGACCACTGGTAACGGCTACGTTTTTATTTCGTGTAGAACAGCTGTCCAAGGCTGAATGAACTTCTGGAAAATAAGTTAACTGAACTTGTAACGGTGGCAGGTGTCTGCTTTCTAGAGGCTGCAAGTAAACATCGTACTGAATTCATGCTGGGAATTAAGGTTGTCAAAAAAAATACAAAGGTTTACATTTCAGGTCAAGACCATTTTAAAGTAGATTTTGGAGAATGTTGCAATTAAAAGATTTAGATGATGAAGAATTTTAATGACAGTTTCTAGAAATATCCCTTCATATGAGCAACTGTTGTCTGAAACAATTTGTCATAATGGTTAGACAATTATTTTTATTTTTCTCATGAGAAAATGGTCCATGTAGAAATGGTCCTAGTATTCTTCCTAGCATGGCGGGGGGGCTAGCAGATTTGGGTCTTCGTGCTGAACTGCATTGATGAGTCCTCCCCTCCCATTCATTGAGAAAAGCCCGTGCGTTGTTAACATTGAATGCAACACATTCATTGATTAGGAGAGTTGAGTCGGATGGATGACAGAATTATTAAAGACTCTATTTTTTTCATCTGTCTCAAAGGCCTTGTCTCTCATCAGAAGGAAAAGTCTAGTGCTGTGTGTAGGCATAAGGCTTGGTTCATACCTAATGTGTTTTTTGCAGAAACTCACTACAGTTCAATTGTTTCCTATAGGGCGTGTTCAAATTTGTGCTTTTTATTTTTTGCCACTGTTTTTGGAAAGGGTCAGGGACTTCTTTAACTGCCGTGCAGAGCTTTTTTGGTTCAGTAGACCAATGGAGAAGTAGTTCAATGGAGAAGCTTCAGATAAGCATGTATTGTGTTTGTGCCACAAGTTTGCTGTGATTCTAACCTATTTTTTTTTTTTTTTATCTGCCCAATCACAAATTGGCTAACAAATAATGCAAAATTCAAATTGTGGTAAAATTGTATGTGTACAAAAAACACACACTGCAGAAATGGATCAAAAGTGAACTGCATAGGTGTGAACTGCGTCCAAGTATTCAGACACCCAAACTGCATCTAATAGGATGTAATCGCTGTTTTTCACTTTTAAGCCAGGTGACGCTGGTTGGGAGATATGGGGCCTGGCTGGGGCAAGGCAGGATAAGTATCTTGTCATGGAAAAAAGACCGCAGGTACACTATACTTCAGGTTTTATTCACTAGGCAATATTTTTCTTTTTCTATGTGTAAGTTTTACAGCCCACATTGGCTTTTAAAAATGTATAGAAATACAGTAGAGGTAAAATATGAGCTTCCTACTTTTCTTGTGATAATTTTTAAGACAAATGTTTGGCAGACTTGCCTTTTGAGAAAACAGTAGGCAATTTGCAAACATGTTTCATATTTTTCCTTGCTGAAAAGCCAGACTTATCAATCAACATTAGCCGTGCATGCCACTGATTTGTAAAAGTCTTTTTCTTTCTGCTGTAATTCCAACAAAAAATATAGGGCATTTTTGAGGATTCTGAGGATATTTAAATTAACTGAGAGACCTATTTATGAAACTGATATGGTAAGCTACTCATCAATGTTGCTTATATTCTTATTTGATTTTACTTTTGGTAACCTTTGAGAAATGTACAACTGACTTTACACAACTTGCAATACTATGCATTTCTAAAGCCTGGCACACAGTCCGGGAATTTGCAAACCCTGTGCATTGTTTAACCCCACTCGGCGCCACTTTTTTTAGATACAGTGGCACCAATATAGCAGCAGACTTGACACATGGAACTTGTATTAGCTGAAAGGCTAAACTATGGCTTGAAAAGGGTAGTTTTTGACCTGAAATGTGGTTTTGATAGTGATGTCCTGTCATCATTACATTTTTGTGACTTGTAAATACAATTTATTACATAGAAAAAAAAAAAAAAATCTTTGCTTTAATTTCACTGTTTGCTTGGTGCTGGCCATGCATGAGATGTGTGTTATGTATGTGTGTGTGTATATATATATATATATATATATATATATATATATATATATATATATATATATATATATTGTACTGAAATCATAATTTAGTAAAATTAGCCCTAAAACCAAACTGTGGATTCAGGAATATTAACCTTCAAAAACATTGCTACACAACACTGTACCCAAATGGCAGGTGGCACTAGCAGGGGGTACTGATTGGCACAGATGAGGTGCCTGTGTTCCTTTCTCTTCGGGACCGATGTCCCTTTTAATATAAGCCAGTGATCAGCTTTTTTGTCAGCGTGAGGAGAGATTGCAGAGCTTTTGTTTACATCATGTGATCAGCTGTCGTGTGTGTGTGTGTGTGTGTGTACACGCGTAGAAAATGTGAAAATGCTCATTTGCCTGATTCGATCTACAAAAAAGTTCCAGAACTTTTTCTGAGCTTTAGGCGACTTGGAGTGGAGATGTGGACCATCTCCATACAGATTAGATTTTTTATTTTTTTTCTCCTTTTAGTGTTTCAGAGCTTCAAGTTACATAACGCTGAGGTGTGAATGAGCTATGAGCAAGCTCATCAGAGCCCTTGCAGCTCGATGAGAACTCTAAGCCATCAGCAGGGGCGGACTGACCATTGGCCTACTCGGACACTGCCCGAGGGCCCCATGCCACTAGGGGGCACCCATCAGGGTTGCCAGCTTCAGTAAAACCAGGGACAGTATGTAAAAAAAATTGTTTTTGGTGTTTTCTTTTTACTTTTTTTTTTTCTTTTTCTTTTAACTTCTGTCTTTGAAATGTCCCTTACCGACATCCTTTTGGTCTAAAAATCCCAAGATTATAGCTGCCCCACCTCTCCAGTACCTTCTCAGCCAATAGAAACATGTCTGTGTATACTGTGTGTGTGTGTGTGTATACTGTGTGGCCCCATGGCCATCAGTCACATATTAGAGGACCACCCTGCCCACTGTCACAGGGAAGGGGGGTGCTCAGGGCTTGGCGCATGTTTAAATATTGTACCCAAAATAAAGGTGTAACATGCTCCAAAAATGTATCCTTTTTAAAGCTGAACTCCAGGCAGATATAAAACATGCAATGATTCCACTACATAATCAACATGTTTTTCAAATGCAATCAGTGTTGGTATCATAAGGCAGTCAGTGTAAAGCAAAGCTCAGAAAGTCAGTGATATCAGATCCCCTCTTCTGCCAGGCAGGATGTGGTAGAGTTGTGCAAATCTCAAGATTGGATGGACAGAAATGGAAATCTCTTGACGGGTAACATGGCTCTCATATATTTTTCATCTGTATTCTGTTTGCCTGGAGTATAGATAAACTCCATTACTTCATTTAAAGCTGATGGTTGGGTAGAAATATTTCACATTATTCTAACTTAAACCATTGTATGCATGCACCATGCTGATCCCTGTGGAAGCATGGAATCACTGTAGTTAGACACCACTACTAAAGTTAAATGTATTCCTCCAACAGATTAAAACTCTACAAGATAAAGGGGTACCCTCATCCTATTGATGGTGATATTGGTATCGTCAGGTATTACCACCACTGGACGACCCCCCCCAGTATAGGAAAATGGACTCTTGGTACCCAAATTGTAGAGCTACTATTTAGGCCCCTTTCACACCGGGGTGGTGAGGGCATCGGCGTTAAAGCGGTGATATTTTTAGCGCCGCTTTACCGTTTTAGCAGCGGTATTCAGCCGCTAGCGGGGCAGATTTAACCCCCGCTAGAGGCCGAAAAAGGGTTAAAACCCATGTCCTGAGCGGCTGCCCTGTTTAGTAATCATTGGGTTGTTTGCTTGACACGTGCCTTTCAGAGGACGCACTGCATTTTCTCAGTGAATGCAAAGTGTTCTCTGACTTGACAAGATGGAGAGCTGGAGTGGTGATGTCACGCTCTGTACCTTACCTGGTCAAAGAATGCTTTGCAGTCATTGGTTCAAGCTGGATCAATGTAACGATGTAAAAACAGCCATGCCTAAACTCCAGCTTTTAAAGCTGAATGATGAAGTATCTGCATGGGTTACTGCTAGCTCCTCATCCTTTTTTTGCTGTATTTTAACTACTCTGTGAGAACATAAGTCTCTTGCACAATCATGAATACTTTGTAACATCCCAAAAAAAAAAGTTTTTGGATATTTGATGCAGACACTGCTCACTTCTATCCTTGTTGCTGTGAATCTTGGTGATAATTTAATCCTGTTTCAAGCCACTGCGATTTTTTATTTTTTTTTTATTTTATTTTTTTAAAAGGTTTTCTCTGAAAGTCATCTATTTACAGTCAAGCTCAAGGGTCCCATTTTTACCAAAATTGAATATTGTGGATTTTTAATAGGTTAGGAATGGTTAGTTTAGAAAACTCATCTCCAGATGGTTACCCTTTAAAAAAAAAAGTGTACTTCAGAGTGAATATTTACGAAGGTAAAGGCTGTGGAGCACCGTGTGGGGGAAATCAGTGGGCGATTGAATAATGGCTGATTGAAATGACGCAAAAGTACAAGAGACCTTGTAAAGTTTATTTTCAGGAATAATCCATCCATTTTGCCTTTTTTTTTTTTTTTTTTTCCAGATTTACAATATTTTAAGGAGATACATACATACATACATACATACATACATACATACATACATACATACATACATACATACATACATACATACATACATACATACATACATACGCAGAAGTGTGTCTATTCCAGGAAAGGTGGGGATAGAGCTAACCCTGTTCAAGTCATATACTGGGGTTCATTGTTGCCATTCCATTCACATTTCCTAGCATACAGACAGCTGTAGGCATTTACCAACATTGGAGCAGACAGAATGTAGAGTATCTGTGTATGGAAGCTGTTCAGCTTTTAGCTTTCATTTTCAAAGCTTAAAGTGGAATTCCAGGTACCTATTAACTAATCTTAATGCTTTCTCTCCCCCCCCCCCCCCCCCCTCTTCCTATCACCTATTCCGTCTAAATTAAAAATAAATGCAGCGCCATGTGATATTGCTCACTCAGGTGAAAAAAATATATGTATAATTGCCATGAGCAATGCGCAAGTGAATGTTGGCGCAACTTGAATTCCCAAAGAATATAAATGGTAAAAAATATAGAAATGAAATACTTTGTCAAGCAAGTGCACAGTGAAAAATAAAAAAAATTGAAGTAAACGCCAAAAATTCATAATTTCAGCAAGTCCAGTGTCTGCAGCAAGTCCAGTGGCTGCAGGGGAGAGTAAGGAGCTCCAATAGATGGGCCATTGAAGCCTATGGGTGACATCCCTCACCCAGGTATTGCCTACAGTTGTCAGAGTGCTCTCCCCTCTGGAGCCAGCTCTTGCTGACACGGGAGATCATGTGACTGAACCCAAGTGTCCTGAAAATAGTCAAGTATACAGCTTTTTCTTACACAGGTTATTGAAAATAGATGCTAGGAGAAGGGAAGTAGCATTTTTAGGATTTGTTTGGATGTGAGCTTTCTGCAGACAGTTCATACTGCCACAATCCCCTTGTTAATCAGAGCAAATCCTGCACCTGACTAACAAAGGGATTGTGGCAGGATTCCCTGTCCATATGGAACCTGGTGTATTGGTAATGAACTGTCTGCAGAAAGCTCCCATTACTCTTTCTGCACGTGCAACGAAGGCACTACACAAGCAGCGCCTTCTTTGGTAATGTGGCACACTCAACTCGCACCAGTTGCTTGCACCATTATTTTGCCAGGTACTTTGGATAATTGCCTCCAACCCCCCTGTGTCTGAACAGTGTACAACATTTGTGGTAAGGACCTGGGCATTGTTTAATATGCAGTTTGTGCAGCTTGAGTGAGGTGTAACTGGGGAGTGCATGCTGGAGATAGACTATGGGAGGACGTCTAGCAAAAGTGAAGCACCTGTACATGGCAGCCTCTAATTGTTCAGTTAAAGCGGGATTCCGCTCTCTTTTTTTTTTTCTTACCTGTGTCACAGGTGGGCGAGTGCTACCTTCGATTGGCATCCACGTCCGGCGTTTTTTTGATCCCCGGCACGACGAATCTTTTCCTCGGGATGACTTATAAAAACCTGCTCTGGCGTTTTCCATTTTAACTGTGGGCGTCTGAAGCCCACAGGCATTTACTTCCTGGTATATGATGACGTCTGGCTCCCAGCATGCTCCGCTCCATCTTGCACATGCTCAGTGATGTTTCCTTGCTTCCTCGTGTGTAATGGCAGATACAGCTGCCTGCCCACTTTAAAAATGGGAAATTCGTACACGCCCTCGTCATAGGCACTACAAGTCCCAGCACTCCAGAACCTAACACCGCACGTAGCTCAGGATAGGCACTACAAGTCCCAGCAATCCAGAACCTAACACCACACGTAGCTCAGGATAGGCACTACAAGTCCCAGCAATCCATAACCTAACAGCACACGTAGCTCAGCATGGCTATTTACAAACTGATACCAGGTAACAAGGGAAGTATTAGTGTTGTAACGCCCAGTGTTTGTGTTGTCTGCACAGTCACTTCCGTAACATTATGTGATGCTGTATTGCCGAACATATGTTGGAACGCACGGCGCTAGCGTTTGGAACGCACGGCGCATGCGCAGTACGCAATTTCTTCACTTCCGTTGCATTCTGTGATAGGCAGCAAAATGTGACACTACAGAAATCTTGCGAAATCTCGCAATTTCATTGTCCCCCATGGATTCTTGGGAAATTTCCCAGGGACCATTGCGAGGACGATAGCCACGCCTACTCCCACGGGAGGAGAACCCGGAAGTCAGCTGAAACATCAGAAATAAAAGGTAAGTAAATAATATTTTTTTTTTTTCAGGGTTCGTTTAGGTAAGTATGCTATCTGTTGATTTTAATAACATGAACTTTCATTTTTAGGTACCAAACCACTTTAAGCTTTGAAAGGGAAAGCTAGAAGAGGACTGATTTCCATGCACAATTGCTCTAAATCTGCCTGTTCAGTTCTAATAAATTCCCCTCAGTGGGTTTGTGGTGCTTCACAGGGGAAAGCCAATTACCACCAATCAGGGTGCTGAACGTATGATGTAACTGAGGAACAACCAGGAAGAGTAAGAAGTCCCCATTGTCAAAAGTGAACTTTATTGTTAATGGGAAAGCGAAACAGTGCTGTGTACAGCTGCCATGACGAGTCAACGTAATCGATTACATCGACTATGAAACTATGTCGACGCGCGGGCAAGGTGTCGATGCGTCACATAGTGAGTTGCAGGTCCACGCGGTGCTTCTCTCATCCTGCTCCGTGTCTCCTGCTCTCCTCCATGCTGCCGTCCCCATCTCTTCTCCCTCTGCATCTGTCCCCCTCTCTTCTTCCCCTCTGGGTTGGTGTCCCCCCTCCGTATCTCAGGATGGAGAGCGGAGGTTGGAGCCGGTAAACCCGGCTCCTTCGTTTTCAGAATGGTCAGTCAGTGACCACTGACTCTGTCCATTCACATAACTGAAACATTGTAACCTGTGATTACGATGTCTCAGTTAATGAATGGAGAGAAGCCGCTGTCTTCTCTCCATTCATTATCAGTGCAACAGAGAAAGGGACTGGGGAATTTCAGAACAGAAAATAAAAAACTAAGATAAATAAATATCTATCGCTCTATCAAACACTAGATTAATAAAAAATAATAATAATAATCGTATAGTCGATGACTGACTAATCGAAAAAATAATAGATTAGTCGAAAAACGAATTGTTGCAGCTCTAGTGAAAAATGTGACTGAATTATTTGTGTGTATATGTATGTTTGGTGACACATATGTCACATTCAACATAAAACAGGCCATACACATTTGTTTTTACAGCAGTACCATGGCATTTTTAAATGTATTTTTTTTTTGCAGAAGAGAAACGATGTCTCTTGTGTAGTGAAGACTTTTTTTTCCTCCCGCCTTGCAGTTGTCTTTGCACTGTATACACTGCACATGCACAGCTCTGTGTACAATTCTGGCATCCTGCTGGGTGCCGGGTTAGAATAACTCCTGAGAGCATGCGCCAGAGTTGCATCATCTTGTGGAGTAGTGTTTACTATAATTGACCTTGTCTGTTCATTATTGGTTGTAAACGCTTTTTGCACACTGTCCTAACAAGGCGTTAGAGTGTGCATGCATACATACATACATACATACATACATACATACATACATACATACATACATACATACATACATACATACATTATATAGAGAGAGAATGTCGGGATGAAGAGTCTCTCAAATCTTTGCTGGAAGATATTTTCCCTGAGGAGTTGGAGGCAGCTGCCACAGCTCCTAGGCTTAAAGGAACAATTACAGTTCTTATTGACATGGTGTGTACCATATTAAAAATTCTTACTAATGTAGCATTCCTGAGAGGCCCCAAGACTGTCAAAGCATTTCTGGTACACCCCATACTTGAAGGCATTCTGTCCAAAGGCTGAACACTACAAACTATTCATACCTCCTAAGCGTTTTACAGAGCAAAATCTATTTGAGGAGGCCTTTAGCCAGAAGTGGGCTGTTCCCGCTGTTCCAGTAGTAATGGTTCTTCTTGAGGATACAAGCGTTTAAGGATCCCAATGACAAATGTTTGTACATTTTTTCCAAGTGCTTGTTTTACCTATTAGGTCTTGCATTGCAACCTGGCCTTGGATAAATGGACTAACGGGATTCAGGTTCTATTTATACTGACCCTTATTTGTAGAGCTTTATCGCCAACGCCCCAGTCTGAAAGTAGCCTTACAGTTTTTTGTATAATAACTTCACCATACACAGGTGAATTACCCACATCTGATCTAATAAATATCTGGTCAGGTTCTTGAGTTAGTAACAAATTTAAATCCAGCTGTTCTGTGTAATAGGCTATCCTAGATAGAACTGTAGAACATTTGAGTTGGCTAGATGAGTATTTGATTATAGTGCCAGTCCATTCTGGAATGGTGTAGAGTAAGACAAATGGTTAATGCCTTGGCTGCTGGATTTAGCTTCCCAGGCTGAAGGCTCTATTCATTGCAGACATTTCTTCTAGTTCTTTCACACATTCCTGAGCATAATTCTGCCTTCCCCAGTGCAACACTGAGCCCTCCATGTCTGCCTTTTTTGCATTGCGTTACCAAGTGTATACAGATCTGAAAATGACAAGATATTGTCTGAATGCACCTCAGGTGCTATGTTGTCAACATATCTATGGCATAATTTGGGCAGAAATTTCACCGTATCTTCAGGATGCTTGGAATTTGTCTGAATTTCACTGTGCAGCCCAAAATATATAAATATGATGTGTGTGTGTGTGTGTGTGTGTGTGTGTGTGTGTGTGTGTGTTTTATTTTTTATTTGTTTGTACCAGACAGTTTGCAAGCTAACAATTTTCATAATATTTTAATTATTAAACAGGAATGTTTTTATTATAATTCATTCTCAGAAGCAGCCTAACCCTGGGCTCCGAGACCTGTAGTGCTCATTGAGTACCTCTCCTAAATATTCTCACACCACCAGCACATTTGTGATGCTAAGGCTATTGCTGTTTTATATATTTAGGGGGACACAGTCTTATTGGTTCCTCCCTTGGATTCCTACAGCACTATAGGAAACCATAGTAACATAATGCTTAACAGACAGAACTGAGGGGGACCAAGGAAACCGACACTCTTTGGAAGTGCTAGTTTTCCCCATGGACTTCATCTGGGGACTAGGAGTGGTGTCTTGTTGGTGTGGGCAATGGGAAAGGAAAAGAATTACTTTTCCAGTTATCAACATTTTGAAAAGTTGATTGTTATTATAGGGTTTTCATTTCTTAAAGGGGCTGAAGTCTGGATAAAAGATATTTAGATATGAGCAGAGTGGGTAAAGAACGTTTTACAAATCATTTGCAAACTGATGCCCATGTCTACAAGGCTGTTTTTCTCCTTTGCTATACTATCCCATGAGTTGTTGACCTCAAATAAGCATACAGCCAGTGAAAAATTGAGGTGCCTAATATGCACGCACAAATCGGTTTGATCAGCTGCTTTGGAGGGCAGAGCAGGGATTAGATCTAATAGACTTCAGATCTGTCTATAGAGTACCTGCCATTGCCCAAAGCTATCACAATGGGAAAGGGGACCTGTTCACCTTGTGATCGCAATGAAAACAAAGTCTAAATAAATCGAAATAAAATAGTTTTAGGCATGTAAACCATAATTGTGCCACACGTAAGGTATCGCTGCAAATGTCCGTGAAAAATTATTCTAGTACAAGAGCTCATGTTTAACCCTAAACTGGTAACTGTTTTTAAAGCGACACCTATGGATAATTTTAGGTATTGCAGTTTTTCGCCATTTAACACGAGTGGACAATTTCAAATCTTGACATTTGAAGAAAAAAATCTTTATTTTTATATTGTTTAAAAATAAAATTGATCACTTTTTTTATTGCTGTAAATGTAAACATCCCTTGTGACAGTAATAGGTGGTGACAGGTACTCTTTATGGAGGGATCGAGGGTCTATAAGACCCCAAATCCCTCCTTTGCACTTCAAAGTATTCAGATTGCTGAAAACAGTGTATCTGAATTACGGTATATTTACTCAGCTGCCAATGGCGCCGGATTTTTAAACGGGAAGTGACGTTGCTTCCATGTTTACATCAAGGAGACGGCTTCATTCCAGTTTGTCACTAGCCACTGGAAGCAGCGGATCGTCGATCGGTCCTCCCGTGCCACTGGGACCCCCCGGCAGGGAGGGGGGGGCGTACCGCTCCTCTGGGATAACCGAGCGGCTTTAAGCTTCGGAAAGCCGATCGCCCGCTCTAAACAGCGGGCATCATACCAGTATAACCCCCGAAAACCGAGTGTGAACATCTGCGTACGCTCATCGGGAATGGGTTAACTTGTAAGCAACAAGAAAAAGGCTTGGGCATGAAGAGATTAACAAAACGAATGCATTCATGTGGTGTCATTATATTGTTTGGCGAACATTTACTTTATGCGTTCTATGTTTTTCTGTGCCTGTACGTTGTTAATTTTTCTGTAATCTTGTGATATATTGCGAGATTTCAGGCTCCCTTCTCCTAGGATCTCGGCAGCTAAAAGCATTCATACATCTCTTATGAGGAGAAATGCACGCTTTCATAAACGCACTCAGAGGAGCTGTTTTCCTGTGTGAATACCAGCGATCTGACAGAGGTGAATTACTACTGCTTGATAAATGGATACTTTAATGTCCACTGAGCAAGCTGGAGGCCTAAGTTAAAGTGGCACTAAACAATATACCCATTTCCAAAAATCCATACATATCCACTTGGCCCTGTAATCTGTTTTTAATAAAAAAAAAAAAATTGTACCGTGTTTTTCGGCCCCTCTGTATCATCCTCAATGAGCTCCCTAACCTCTTTTTTTCTCACTGGAATGAGTAGTGTACCTTTTTTTTTTTTTTAAAGTGATTGTAAAAGTCCTTTTTTTTATTTTTATTTTTTTAATACAAATTGCACTTTTTGTTGGCAAGTAAAACGAAACCTTTTTCAATGGTGTATTGAACAATTTTAAAGGGGTTACACTTTAATATACCATTAAATGTTACGTATATAATCTTCAGTATTTCATTTATACTTGAAATCAAGGAATACAAATATTTTCTTTAAAAAGTTGTTTGTTTTACTTTAATTTTTGTTTGAGCAAGGAATTGTTTCATTGTTAAAAGTGGTTGTAAACCCTAGAGGGGAAAAAAAAACCTGCAAAACAAAGGCATAATGAGCTAGTATGCATCACATTCTAGCTCCTCATGAAATATTTTGAACAAAGCTTTTGCAGTGGTCCCTATACACCGGTGTGACGGGGGACATGTCTCTGAAAATGCGCCTTCCGGGTTTTTTGGTTGCGGCGCTGTGATTGGCACGAGCCTCGATGGCGTCGCGTGGTAGATGCCGGTAACGGCACAACAGCTGAAGAAATGGCACGTACGAGGCATTTCTTCAGTGCGCATGTGCCGATGACGTTGGCACATGCGTATACGGTGCATATCTCCTAAACTGCAAGTTTAGGAGAAATTCACGGTAGCTACAGGTGAGCCTTATTCTAGGCTTACCTGTAGGCAAAAGGGGTTTAAATGGTTTACAACCACTTTAACAGGGCAGCTTTTTGAAATCCAGCAACTATTTGTGTTTAAGTAAGGATCGCATCACATGGGCCTTGATGTGTAGTGGGTAGAAAACCGAATCGTTCTCTAAAAGGGTGGCCAATTTCTTTTTACTTTTAACATCTAAGTGTCTTCATTACAGTATTGTTAGTGTTAACACATTTACCTCTAATGTAACGTAACATTTAACTTTTTTTTTTTTTTTATCTTTTCAGAATTCTATACGGCATAACTTATCCCTTCACAGCAAGTTTGTACGAGTACAGAATGAGGGCACAGGAAAAAGTTCTTGGTGGATCTTGAACCCAGAAGGTGGAAAGAATGGAAAGTCTCCTAGACGACGAGCCGCTTCTATGGATAACAATAGTAAATTTGCAAAGAGTAGAGGAAGAGCTGCCAAGAAAAAGGCTTCTCTTCAACAAAGTCAAGATGGGAGTGGTGATAGCCCAGGGTCACAATTCTCCAAGTGGCCCGGTAGCCCTAGTTCCCACAGCAATGATGACTTTGACGCATGGAGCACATTTCGGCCAAGGACCAGTTCCAATGCAAGCTCAATTATGCCTGAAGAGGATGACCTTGGCGATCCTGATGTACATAACCTTGTGTATCCTCCTTCTGCCACCAAGTTGGCATCTACTTTGCCAAGCCTGTCAGAGATTGGAAACTCTGAAAACATGGAGAATCTTTTAGATAACTTAAACCTCTTGTCTCCTAACACCTCAATGACTGTTTCAACACAGTCCTCACCGGCCTCAATGATGCAGCAGCAGTCTGGTTATTTATTTACATCTCCCAACAACAGTATGGGATCCCCTGACCCTGAGTACAGGAAATATAGTTATGCTCAAGCTAGCATGAACTCCCTGTCACAAATGCCTATGCAAAGTGTTCCGGACAGTAAACCAGGTTATAGGCCTGTTGGCCCATATAATGTTCCAGCCGGACTTTTGAAGGAACTGCTTACAGCAGATTCTCCACCACATAATGATTTACTCGCCCCCTCGGAATCTGCTGTCTCGCAGGCTAGCAGTAGAGTGTTGAGTCAGAATGTGCTGATGGGATCTAATTCTGGAATGCCAGCCTATGGCACTCAGCCTCCCCATAACAAAATAAACAGCATTGTCCACACACATCAACCACATAATCAGCAGACGTCTATCAATGGTCGTGCCTTGCCCCAGACTGGGAGTACCATGACGCACAGTGCTGGCATTAATCGCTTGTCAACAGTGAAAAGTTCATTACAAGTGCCTATGACTCACCCCCATCCAATGACAACCATGAGTCCTTACCCTTCAAATAGTTGCAATGGCTTTGGAAGAGTTGGCATTGTGTCTCTCCACCAGGAGATGCTGCCAAGTGACTTGGATGACATGTTGATTGAAAGCTTGGAATGTGATTTGGAGTCTATGGAATCTATTATCCGTAATGACCTCATGGAGGATGGAGGAGCAGATTTTAACTTTGATAGTGTATTGCCTAACCAAAGCTTTCCTCACAGTGTCACAACCACCACACACAGCTGGGTATCTGGTTAAACAAAATATAGTAAGTAAATGTTGAATGAAACTTTCCTTCTGAAAATGCATTGGTCTTCATTGATTTGAGTAGCTGACAGTGACCATTAGTGATGATCAGGAATGCTGACTTTAATTTGGTGCATGCTTGTCCTGTGGACAGTGCAGCAGCTAAATGAATAATTATAACATTTTTGTGATTTTAACCTTAAAACCAGAGAAGAAAATGGGTCACATGCCTATATACAGTGGTTCTTCTTCATCTTGCTGTGCACTGACTGGTGGGGGGGAGTTTGAAGCCAGCACATTACTGTGTAGAGTACACCCCTCCCAATTAAATAAATTGGGTAAAACTTAGCGAACCCTCCTTTTTTTTTTTTTTTTTTTTTAGGAACTTTCCATGGACACCATCACCTTGCCTGCTGTATTTAAAATGCCTGTTTTGCCACGTTTGCTCTTAGAAGCGTTTGAAAAAATTTTAAAATAAAAAAAATCAAAACTGCCTGTAAACGAGTTGCCGCATTTGACGCTTGAAATGCCTCTAAACTCAGCATCTGAAATTTTTTTATTTATTTTCTTTCCAAAAGAGCCTCTAAACTCAACTGCCTGTAAACGACCCTGTGTACATGTAATAAGATAACATAGAGGAGCGTTCAGGAGCAGTTGTAGAAAAACCCCTACTACTTCTAGACGTCTGTCCGTTTATCAGCATCAGTGTTCATGAGGCCTTAGTGTAGACAAGATTCAGAGGGCTGCTTTACTCTGCTGCTTTTTTGGGAAACACAATGGGAAAAGTAGGGGGGGGGAAGTTAAGATGTATTTTTGTTTTTATAAAAAAATAAGTTGTGCTAGTTTTACTGGCGTAAAGTGTATTTGAAATGACTGTAAATAAAGCTGACTCCAAGCCTAGAAGTGTGTGCATGTGGTACACAATTTAGAAAGACATCCCAAAAGAGAACCTACTTAAAGCGGGGTTCCACCCTAAAGTGGAACTTCTGCTCATCGGAAACCCTCCCCCCTCCGGTGTCAGTTGGCATCTTTTCAGGAGGGAAGGGGGTGCAGATACCTGTCTAAGACAGGTATTTGCACCCATTTCCGGGCATAGACTCCCACGGGAGTCTATGCTGTTTCCTGTCCCGCCGCGCTGTCTGCTGGGACACACACGGGTTCCAGAGACAGTGCAGACCTTTCCCATTGCGCTGCATGACTCGCGCATGCGCAGTAGGGAACCGAGAAGTGAAGCCACAACGCTTCACTTCCTGATTCCCTCACCTGGAATGGCGGCGACAGCAGCCGAGAGCTGAGCGATCAGCCTCGGCTGGACCCTGGGACAGGTGAGGGTCCATTTATTAAGTCAGCAGCTGTAGTATTTATAGCTGCTGGCTTTTAATTGTTTTTCCCAGTGAAATCCCTCTTTAATGTACTCAAAAGATAGTCTACACTTATGCACAATAAAAAAATGAAGACTATATACACAACTTACTACGAAATATTAAAAATGTAATGTTGACATATAAAGTAACAAACATTAAATTATAGCTAGAAAAAAAATATTCTATCTCACATTAATGACCTAACATCACTTATACAAGGTATTTTTAGGTACAGAGGCCAATTCCACTAACTTATTTGAATTATTTAGAAATCTATAGGAGCTTCCCTTCAGTAATTGATGCATATATCTATTATATATTCCAAAATAAGTAGTAAGGTTGTTATAAAAGCACGGTAGACTAGAGTGAGCTCATTGGAAGGTATCTGCCAATAGTGTCAAGTAATTCTGTATGAAATCGATGGATGTGTTGACACGGCAGACATAACCTATGGCATCTGGCAAATTACACAGGTCTTCCACACAACTGAGGTGGGATACCTGCTAAAATGTGTCCCATATATAAGTGCTGACGATGGAATAGGACAGAAGTACCTTTTGGGTACCTGCCCACTAATGTTGTCCTTGGTATCCCACTAAGGCAAACCGAGGAAAAATATCCCAGGCCCAATGCTGTCAACCTCAACCTTAAATTGTACCCCAAATGTCTGCCTTTTTTTAAGAAAACTCGAGGCTTCATCTAATTATGTCATCTTAAATGGACACTGGCAGCCATACACTGCTCCAGCAATACGGGACCTGGCATAAACGTGTCAACAGTCAATCACTGTAAATGTTTGCTACTGACTATAGATGTTACATATCCACATGCTGGGGAACAACCTTTCACATAACTATGATTATAGTGCAAGTTCTAAGAACACACAAACAGCCTGTGTCTGCTTATATACCCATAGCCCTCAAATAAAAGATGAATCACAAACCACAATGTTCAAAAGTGCATTTCAAACTGTACCCATCCATAATGTATTATACAGTATGTGGCTAGGATCCAATATAAGGCCTCATGCACACTGGACTTTTTTACAGCTGCTGTTTTTGGCTTCAGGTATTTTGTCCAGATCGTGTGTGAAAAGAGACCGGCAGGAGTCTTCTGGTCAGATCTGTGTGTAAAAATCCCTCTTAGGTCGATGTACTGACCTGGTAGCAAAAGGGTTAAAGGACACTATCACTATATCAAGCTGTGCTGTGAAGATTTTTTTTATTTTTCTTTATGGGTTTTTAAATTTATTATGTTTTATAATGCTTCTTCCACACAGTTACAAGAATGTTGCACATTCAAGGAGTGAAAGGTAGATTTTCCTGTACAGACAGGCTGGCTATAGCTGCAGCTCTACCAGTACATATTCCATTGTTTACAAACACACCAGGAGTTGCATACTGCCCAGAATGCAGTTTTGTGTTAGGGACAGTGCATAAGTTCTGGTACACTTGTAAAGTATGGTATGTATGTGTGTATATATATATATATTATATAATTTCTCAAACCATGAATTCAGCCAGATTGTCTGTCATTAAATTGTATAGGCTGACCGTGCACGGCTCTGTGAACCGCCTGTCACTCCCAGACAGAAATATACCTGAATATATACCCTGCATCTGTTTGCAAGTGGCCTTAATGGTCAATAAAAAGTCAGTGTTGGATTACAAATGCAACATATAAAGCAATCTTAAATGCCATGTTACTTAGAAGTTAATTTTGTTATTTCTTTTCCCAGAGGTAACTGTATAAAAATTACAGTTGAAGACAACTCCAAAGATGCCCATCTCCCACCTTTTTTCAAATCAACAAACATGGATTTGTCTCGGATTATGCCAGTTATGTGCTGCTCTTGGACCCTCTCACTCTGAAGTGCCAAACTGACTAAAAAAAAAAAAACGAATGGAAGAACAGACTGCGTTGTTACCATTGCTGTTTGGGTGCTTTAAAGAGCAGTTAAAAATAACCTAATGGGTGTAGTTCGTGTACCTGCTTCTTTGCTCTAGGGTGCTTTATGTGAGTTTTAAATCTGCTCAGTAGTGAAGCTTCTGAGCATTTTAATAGCTTCAAGACTGGAAAAATGACATCCCCAGCTGCACTAAACAGTTTATTATGAAGTTTAAAGAGCTTTTGCCAGCAACTTTTTATAATGCTACCTGTCTTTGGTAACTGCCAAATCTGTATTTAACAGCAGTGGTCTAATTTAATTACATTCCAAACCAGCAGGGATTCTCCCTGTTTTTGGACCAACATTAAAATGATCCAGGGTTGGTGCTAATTATATAATTCTGAGTTCTAATTTTTATGCTCTAAAAGGGGCAACTTTAATTTTAGAAGATTGTTCCATTTTGTCTTTGAATTTGATCACTCTGTGCAGAAAAGTTAATCTTCTGCAGATTTTATGGTTGTAGAAGATCTGATATGACATGATTTTATTACCCTTTGCCAGCCCAGATGCCTCAATGCCAAACTCCTCAGTGGCCAAACAAACCTACAAAAAAAAAAAATTAGGGCTTTAAAGCAAAGAAGGGGTTTTGGCAAGTGTCCATAGGAATAAGTCAAAGGATGCTTTATATTGGCATCCAGTCGACTTGAAGCTGATCTCCAGGCAGATGAATACAATTTAGTCCAATTTTGCATTTATAAAAGGATAACGTCACCTTTGGGAACATGTTATAGTCAACTTCATGGTAGAACGTGCTACATGCTTCTGCAGCCTCTTCCTGATTCCCTTTCTAATTGTGACAGCAGGCCAGAGATCTTCTCCACACACCCGCAGTCACAATTTAAAAAACAATCCTAGTTATGTGAATGAACTAGGAGTACTGACAGCCTTTGTGGCTTGTTTATAATGAACTACCAGGGTGCTGATGAGTGCTCTAGGCCAATGTTTCTCAACTCCAGATGTCAAGTACCCCCAACAGGACACGTTTTCAGGCTTTCCCTCAGATGAAACGGCCGTGGTGATTATTAAGAGTCCATTCACACAGGGGCAACTTTGGATCCGACTTGAAGTCGTCCCAAGTTGCCTCAAGTCGCGCAACATGATAAAATCAATATAAGTGAACGAGAGCCGTCTTAATGTACACTACTGAAGACGCTCCAACTTCAGAAAAGGTTCCTGTACTACTTCAATCCGACTTGTAGGCAACTTGTACCCATTGATTTCAATGGAAGTTGCCTCCAAGTCGGATCCCCTGTCTTAACTGAAGCAACTTTCCAGGAAGTAAAAATAGTTTTCTAGGCAAACCCCTCCCTCCCACAGAGCTGATTATTATGTGATTGGACACTGGCAAAGTCCCCTGTCCTGGAGGCAACTTCAAGTTGCTTTGTAAGATCCCTCAAGTCGTGCTGTGATTCATACTCAAGTCGTGTCCAAGTTGCCTCCCAAAGTCTCGCTGGAAGTCGTGTTGCCCCTGTGTGAATGGACTCTAAGGCAATGAAACTGATCAAATCACCTGTGCAAAATAATGGAAGGCCTGAATACATGACCTGTTTGGGGGTACTTGAGAAACCTTGCATTAGGTAGTTCATTGATCCTTCCTGTCATTCAGCAACTGCCCATACAAGGTATGGGCAGACAGCTACAATCTTCTGCAGGAGCCTGAGATTGCACCCATGATCTGCTGATCACAGGTGCAATGCTTTACAGACTCCAAAAGCCTTTTTGCAGGTAAAATAAAAAAGCCTTTTTTTTTTTTTCCTGCAAAAAGATGTGCTTTGTTGTTGGCTTTTTTTTTTTTTCTTTAATAGAAAGGTGAATTTATCCTTTAAATACATATGGTATCTGATTATATTTTATTGGTTTCCTGTAATCCCTGATAGAGGAGCATTCACATTAGGCGGGTAAACACTATGAATGTGCTTGCAGATGGGGACTTTATCATGTTTTTTTTTTCTGCCCTTTTGTTATTTGAGGTCCTGGGGGAAAGGCTGCTTTTGTTTTCTTCATCGGCTGGAGTTCAGGTTCAAGTGCAAGACCTAATCTGCAACTTGGTGGTAAAACCCTTTGAAATGACTTTATTGCATGATGGGGAATATAAGCAGATATCTTGGTAATATTTAAAAAGTGGCACTTGAGCCATTTAAGAATCTGTTGTGCCTTATGGCAGTTAGACAGGCTTTGTTCTAATTGAAAGAAAATATTTTGTTACTGAAGCTTATGGAATATCTTCAGTTAACTGTAACCAGCTTTTATGAAATGTGGTGTTTTTTGTATTCCACACACCATGCTTGGTGTTAAACACAATAGCCTAGCCAATGCATTTTAAACTATAGCTGGCTAACTAGTTGAGCCTTTTTTTTTTTTTTATTGCCAGTGGTATTACAAGCCCCTGCTCCTTAGATTTTCTGTTGGCTATTAGAATAAACTGAGCCCTTTGTCAATCACAAATTGAGTGAACGCCCATGTCTACCTAACCCCCATGTTCTGTTTTCTGGAGAAGCACCTCAAGATGAAAGGAAAAGGATACAGCCTACAAGCAGTCAACTACTACAGAGACAAATAGATTGTTGGATCTTGTACAGAAATGTTTTTAAAATCTGTGTAGAATTATATGTTCATGCTGTTTTAGTATATCATTGTCAGTACCCATGTCTATTTTGGCCTGTGC
This sequence comes from Lithobates pipiens, assembly GCF_037356315.1. Taxonomy (NCBI): domain Eukaryota; kingdom Metazoa; phylum Chordata; class Amphibia; order Anura; family Ranidae; genus Lithobates; species Lithobates pipiens. The sequence continues at coordinate 633,752,365 of NW_027507748.1, read as the reverse complement.
CAGCATCCTAGTAACCCCAAATAGCACAGAATTGTTCAGTATTCCTCTGTGTGCTTTGTACTACAAGCTTTTTGTATCTATAGAATTTGGGTGCTTTTTACCATGTTGATATTTTAATGCAAGGAAAATGGAGGAAATCCTGTAAATAAGAAGTAAATATTTCTTCATTTTGCCTTAAAAAGATATATGTATAAATATTTGTATTGCTTGCTTGGGAGAATCATGAGTTTTTGCTTGTATATTTTCATTAGGCTTTCCATAATACTAATTAACCGCCCTTCTAAAAAAGTTTGGCATGGTATGGCCTCAGCATGTTATGTTTCAGTCTCATCTTAACCAAAGAATGATTGATATGTAGGCATAGCATTGCTGAGCTAGCACTTGCCATCTCCTATTGCAAAGTGAATTATATGCATCTGTCATGTGAATGAGACGGGAATACATTTAGGCCCCTTTCACACGGACTTTCCGATCAGGTCCGCCTGTCAGTTTTTCAGGGGGACCCGATTGGACACTCCATGCACCTCTATTGGAGCAGCAGATGTCAGCAGTGAATTGTCCGTTGTTATCCGCCCCGATCTGATCCTGTTTTCCATCCGTCTGGAGAATCGGATAGGATCAGATGAAACTGGACAGGCGGTTCATTTTCATCTGATCTCCATAGAGGACAGCGGGGCTTTGACAGGTCCATCTCTGCACAATGAGTGGGGACGGACCTGTCATTCGCCTGCCCAGCGAGGATCAGTGAAGTGATCCCTGCTGAGCAAGGCGGAGTCTGTACATGGACAAGCCTGTGTGAAAGGGGCCTTGGGCATATCTTGCAACTGTTTTCTGGCACTAAATGATTAAATATTCTTTTTATATTTCTGGAGGTCCTGCAGTGAATTATGAATATTTTATTTGTATGTAGCTGCCTTAAGTTTATCACATATCATTTGTCTCATTTTGCATTTCCATTACCCAAGATGCCATCCAAGCATAATGCACTGCCTTAGAATACTGCTGTCTTTTGGATTTCAAGTATATTAGTACATCTTGACATATTTACACAAGCTGCTTTCTCACAGTATATTCTTAGTCCTATGTTAGTTACAGTGGAGTACCTTCTTTTCTATAAATCCAAAATACATGTTGCCTTATGTAAAAAAAAGTAGTAAAATTCACAGGCAAAATTCTTAATTAAGAAGTCCATATGCAACATGGTAAGGTTTAATATACACTGGCCGTTGCCATGCACAGCTGGTGCAGGAGTTCCTCTGTTTATCAATTTTATGGTTCACAATTTTACTGTATAAATATATAACATGCTAGCACAGAAGTGTATAACCATGTGTAGTTGTGTCTAGGCTTGTTTATAACCTCCATTCCCCTAAAGACTGGAGCAGAAGAAACATGCCCTCTGTGTAGGCTTGTTAGGTAATGTATCTATAGAATACATTATTTTTGCCACAAGCACAATTAGAAGCATGAGTTATCAACATGTGTCCCACCACTTTACATAAAACCTACCTTGGACATTAAACACCTTTTACCACATCCAGTTTAAAGTTTACTTTTATTAAAATGGTATTCTGAGGTGAAGCTAATTCTCAAATTTCTCGCTCCCTGCTCTCAACACCTATACTAGCTAACATGTGGAAGAAAGATCTGTATACTTGCCGTCTATTTTCAGGCTGCTCCGGTCCAGTCACCTGATCTGCTCCCCTGTTTTAGATACCAGGCAGCGATGACAACTGGCCCTAATAAGACTATGGGTGATATCACCGCTTAGGCATTCCAGCCACTGAGTGCTCTCTCCTCTCCCCTGCAGCCAGTGTTGGCTGACATGGAAGTTCATATCACCAGAGCTGCCTTAAAGTATACACGGATTTCTTGCATAGGTTAGTAGAAGTCTTAGGAGGGGGGCGGGAGCAGTATTGAGACTGGCTATATCCTGGGATGCTACTTTTAAAGGATGTTTACCTTTCGTAACTTGTTACATACTACACCCATATTTTGGATATAACATGTTACTGTAGCACTGGCCCCCGCTCCCCTGTTGCGACAGTGAGCTGGGGATCTTCTCCCCATGCTTTCATTATTTAAAAAATGCGGCCCTGTGGGGCTCCGCTCGCCCAGCCATGTCATTCGTTCAGAGTTCTGTGAATGTGAAGAGTACTGACAGCCTTTGCGACTGTAGTTCTCAATGAACTACTAGAGTCCTGTTGCGCGCATTTTGATTCTTCCTGATGTTGTGAACCTGCCTCCATCCACACAAATGGCATAGATGGACAAATCCACATGCTGGGCTATTGTATTTTGAAAGCTGGCAGCCCTGGTTGGCTGCAGCCAATATTTGGCTGGCAACTTTCAGCCTGGCTTCTTCACCAAAAGTCGATTATACTTTTGGCAAGCCAGCAGGGCCATCGGCAATTAGAATTCCTGCTGCATGTTCTGAATTGGTTGCAGTTCTAACATGGTATGGCTGGCTTAGGGGTTAATGAATGAGTTGCTGGCAGGCAAGAGCAGCACTGAGCTGGCGTGTAGGGATCTTAAAAAAAACAATTAGATATTTTTAAACTATGTCTGAAGTATCATGCTAGTATCATAGAAAAAAAAGAATCCTCGCACTGTCAGTTTTTAAAATCTGCCGTTGGAATGGGTATATGTGTTAAACTTGTAACTGTTTACTTTAGGGTAACTTGTATTTTAGGTTGTAACTGCATATAAATGGTTCATCTCAAAAGCTGGACATAATGGTTTAGGATATACTGGTAACTGCTTGCCAGATGTAGATATGTGACAACTTCATCTCAGCCACCACCAGGGTTTATACTTCACCTTTTAAAGTACATCTGTGCTTAAAAGAAACATGGGTTCCAGTCAAATAGATGAGATACCTAACAATGTTTCCTGCCCCCATATAAACCTATATTGGTATAATTTTTCTTCCTGTATTCATTAATATAATCTGAACGCTCTGGAATCCAATTTTATTTTATTTTTCGTTATTTTGTGGCTACCCAACCTGATGCAGCGGGTTTTTCTGACTGTTTGCAGGAGAGTAAATATCTGTATAGTGTAATCCTACATAATAACACATTTTTTTTTTTTTTTTTTCCCCCCTCTCGGTTTATAAGGCTTCCCACAATGGATTCGTACCTTTTTTTTTTTTTTTTCTCGTTCTGAGACTCAACATACAGTAAGATAATGCTCATAAAGCACAGCCTCCCTTTAATCTATCATATCTCTACATTGTCCTATGGTCATTATGATCTCCAGCAATAGAAAACAGGCCAATATTTGTATTTCAAGTCCCAATGTTTGTATATCATATCCAGTAAAAGTGTGGATGGTTACAGCTATGCACAATTTCTTTCTCTTTCTCCTTTTGTTTCAGTGTTGACTGTTTTCAACAGCGGTGTATTGTGTTTTTTTTTGTTTTGTAATCTAGAAATGTTAAGGTATATATACAGTTGTTGAAGTTTTGGTAAGCTGACATTCTTGTGCAGTGCAAGCCTGCTGCCTATGTGAACATTAAATGACGAGACCATTTAGTGACTATGCCTTGAAATTTCTCCTGCTTGTGCCCTTAATTTGTGGCAAAATTGCTAGTAGTTTTTAACTGGACACAATTATGTTATGTGCAATATCGGCAAGCTGTTGATGTCAATTTTTTTTTTTTTTTTTGCACCAGCTCAGTTGGGCTTCAGCAGTGATTTTTAAATGGCTGTATGATGTCTAAGCTGGGTCAATGCTAAAGTTTTGCATTGATAATTTATATGCTTATAAGCTACAAAAGCATAGTGCACCCTTAATTTAAAGAGGCTTTTCAGGATTTGGAAAATACTTTTGCTTTTCACCAGTGTTCTCCAACCATCAATTCCTGAGAAGTATGTGGCTGTAAGCTACATCTATCTGCCTCTGTGTATGTACTGTATACCCATCATTGAGCATTGGCTGGATTGTACATTTCAATAGACATAAAACAAGTATGGTTTATAGAATCCAAATATTACTTTCAAATATTTAATATCAATTGCAATATTTTGAGCTGGTTCTCGTATGTAACGAGACCCACTGTCGTGTGAGCACCCTCACATTGAAACCAGGAACTGCAATTTTAAGAGTTCTGCAAAACCATCAAGAGGTGGCACATACTATAGCTGCTTGTAGCTATTTAAGTCTAATGACATTGTATGGGCACCATTATGTCTAAGCTGCATGGCTACGTATGAGACACCTTGTATGGGTGCACTAGCTCCATCATGTCATTCAACAGATGGGTCAAAAGTAAGGTTCCAATTTTTATTTCCTGGAAAGCCCTTTAAAATTGTAAAACTCCTAGATTGGACCAACGTTAAAATGTATATAACATTTGCACTTGTTAAACCACTGGATGATGATATCAGTACTTTTACTGATTTCCTCTTCATCTTTTCGTTATAAATTTGTTATCCCTTAATTTATGATTGATTTTTATTAATTTTAGGTTGTATATTACTTAGGCTACGAAACGCTATTTGGAAGCAAGATTTTGTCTCTTTAACCAGCATTCATGCAACGTGAATTCAATAAATCAGCAATATCTCTTGTGGTGGCATGTAAAAATGCTTTCTGTTGCAGCATTTTCATGTTCCTTTCTATTAACAATTCATGATTCAATATCTGCAGACAAGTGCCTGATGTATTTACAGACACAAGAACAATCTGTTGTATGAAGCCATAAATGTATATAAATTATGCTACAATTGAACGTCTTCTGTTTGGTGTGTCTTTATTTTCATTTAGACGAATATAGTATGAACTTTTTTCAAGTATGAAAATGTGAATATATGTTAAATGTTTATAGATATACAGCAAATGGATAATAAAACATTCCACTTATACTGTATGGGTTTACTTCCTCTTTCATTCCCTGCAAAGGTAAAGCATAATGGACTACTATGCATCGCATAGTAGCCCATTATGTGTCGCTTACCTGACACAGGAGCCAGCAATGTCACCGCTGTCCCCTGTAGTCCGGTGCATCCATCTTTTCGGTGGGGTCTCGCAGCTCCGCCGCTGTCATTCGGCGAAGCCGCGATGTCGTCACTCCCACGCATGCGCACGGGAGCCAACACGCGCGGCAGCTCCATTGTTGGAAATGCCGCGCTCAGTGCGCCTGCGTGCCGGTGTCTACGGCGCATGCGCCGTAGACAGCGGTGCCTGTCTTCGGGCAAATATCTCCTAAACCGTATAGGTTTAGGAGATATTTCTTGAACCTACAGGTAAGCCTTAATCTAGGTTTACCTGTAGGTCAAAGTGGTTTGTAAGGGTTTACAACCACTTTAAGGCTCAGTTCACACTGATGCGACATAGAATCCAACTTGAGACCACAAGTCGGATGACCTGAAATTCAAAGTTTCCATATGAGAGCTGTCTTAACTGATGCTACACAAGTCTATATGACTTTAGAAAAGGTTCCTGCACTACTTTGGTCTGACTTTAATACAACTTCAATGCCACAGAGTGTAAAAAGTCACATCAATGTCTGACTCCAAAGTTGCACCAAATTTGTTTTACTTTGAAGTCGGGCTAGTGCAGGTGGACAGAATTATTATTATTTTTTTTTTATTTTTATTTTTTAATACACTTTGACCCATTTTGAATGCCACCTAAATGCACCTTACTGGCTAATCTGTGCTGCTGTGCGCTGCCAGAAATGGTACATGAACCAATATGTTTTGTGCCTTAGGTGGCCCATTCAAAGTAAAGGGCTGTCCTAACACAACACTAATGCACTACAATAGAGCAAATGGGCCCTTTGGGGCCTATTTAACAATTTTTCATCCAAGATTCAACTACTTTTTACCCAGATTTTACATTGTATAAATCGCATTTTATAAAGATTGATAAGATAAGTTGCCTCATTCTAGGATTAAAACATTGCTAAGTAGACCATTACATTTTTGTCTTAATCCAGCAGGACACAAGACTGGCATTCATTGACCATGGAGTATGACTACCTTTAGATTGGATATTGGCAAGAACTTTTACTAGGATGTACTTTTTTTTTTTTTTTGATCCATAGGGTGATGGACCTGTTCTTTGGAGGAGTATTTTATTCCACTGACAGTTTTTCTGACTGTCAACATTTGAATGCTTGTTGCCTTGTACTACCTAAATGTTTCTGGATAGGTCACCATCAGTGTGTATCTTGGGGACCATATCAGGAGTCTTGCATTAGGTGCTCATTTTTGGCAAGAAGTGCAATATGAAGTTAGCTGCAGGGAACTATACAGGTCCAGGGCCATGGTAAATTTATATGGTTCCCAGACACAGAAGATCCCTTTTGAGATATGCCTCCTGTGCCAGATGAAGCGTGGGCCTTCTAGGACCCAGTGTTGGGCATAAGGTAAGACAGGGATTTTCATGACCTTGGGCTCCTGGCTTTTTAAAAATACTATCTGCAGGTCATTGCATATTTAGTTTAGTGGGCAGAAGAATTGGGTGTTCAGTTTATTGTGGTGTCATGTAATGCTTCAGCAAACCTTTTTTTCTTTAAAATAAATAAATAAATCCATCCTATCTGGGCTTCATCTCATTCCACCTAGATGTGTTTCCACATACTGAGAATGCCCTCAGTGTGTTATTGCATTTCCTTGCCATCATCTACAGAGACACAGCCACAGGATGTCTGGCAGTGCTTTGGTTATAGCTTCACTTGAGATACCCTCACTAACCATTGGGATCTGGGATAAAAGGACCAAATGTGTTCTACAGGAAGCACCGCGCACTGCTCAGGGTGTTGGCACTTTCCCTGCCCCCAGGGCAATGCCCTATATTAATACTGCGCCTCTATTCTGACCCCCCCCCCCCCCCCCTCTCAGGCATGCACTATATGGTCTGTCTGACAAAAGCAGATTCCTGTGCCGCAATGTCTGAATTGCTTGAATATCTTTTGGCACTTCTGGAACCTTCAGTTTAGAGGCCAAAAATGTTACTTTTTGGCCTTTCTTCCCCTCTGGCCTTGTTTATGAATTGGAAGCAGGGGTCAAGTCCTGGGGGGGAAAGGATGGGAACTACCACCCAAGATCCACACCCCCACCCAAAAAAAAAAGATGGGACACTATTCCTCCCACTCTACAGCTAGCCGTGGGGGCTATCTTACCAAAGAAACACACACGTGTGTGTGACTCCACTCAGCAGGGCCACCAGGTACTCATGAGTCTGCCGTTCCTGGTCGCCACCGCATCAGTACAGGCCGGAGCAACTTCCAATCCAGTCCTTGTGTCGGCACCTGGCTCTCTTCACAGCTCCTTTGCGATTTATAGAGTGCACCAATGCTGGGACAAGATCATCCAGTGCCCAGGGCAAACTCCTCACCCCCATATGCCCCCTTCTAGCACAAATACCCCCCCAGCACAAATCCCCGTCCCCTCCATCTCCCCCTAGCAGAAAACTCCCCTTTCAGCACAAATCCTCACCCTCATATAACCCTTCCTGTACTAACCCCCTTCTCAGCACAAACCCTTGTCTTCGCCTTTTTTCCTAGCACACATCCTCCCCAGCACAAATCCTCTCCCCATCCCAGCATAAATTCTCTCTCTCTCTCTCTCTCTCTCTCTCTCATCACAAATCCTATCATCTCCCCCTCCCAGCATAAATCCTCCTCTTAACAAAAATCATCCCCCCCCTCAGCAAAAATCTCCCCATCTCAAACCTGTGCTTCCATCTCTTCCTTTCCAGTAAAAATTCCCCTAACAGCTCCTTCTCCTGTTCTGTAAGAGCAGCCTTATATGCTGGGACTTGTAGTGCCCTAGATTATAGGGGACTGAAGAATGTTAGCCTACTTTGCTGGGACTTGTAATGTCCTCTGTGGCGGATTGAGGGTTCCTCAGTCCCCCCACAGTCTAGGGCACTGCAAGTCCCAACATAGGAGGCTGCCATATCTCAGCCCCTAACGGAGGGCACTACAAGTCCCAGCAGAGTGGGCTGCCACCAGTCCTCCAAACACAGCATGAGGAGACTGCACAGCCTTTCACCCCCATACCCTCCTTCCCACTCTCCCTTTACAATAGTGTCCTCGGGCTCCTGGCTTCCCCTCTCCAGAGTCTGGGCGGCATGTCACACTGCATGGTGGAGCAGTGGGCAGGATTTCCCCTTGTCAGACCCGCCCCAACCCCCCCCCCCCCCCGACTCAGGTGCAGCACACAAGGCTGGAGCTCACTCCGGCACTGCTTAGACACCTCAGTAGCTGTGGGCAGCAGCGGCCGGATCTACAGACTGGGTATCGGCAGACGCGCTGCCGATATCCTTCCTTCACTATGTGCCGATGCCTTGCATTAGTGAAGGATCGGCTCGGGCGGCTCTAGTCCTGCAAAGGGAAACGGCGTTCCTGCTGTGAAAAAAGTGCAGGGACGCCGTTCCCACAGGACTCGAGCCCTGATAGGAAGAGGAACTTCCTTTTATCTGAGGATATTCTGGAGGAAAGTTTGGAGGTCACTTATTTTGCGGAGGAAGATTTTCCCTCCCTGAAGCTTATTGGGTAAAAGCTATGGCTTTGTGCCAATTGCTTTCCACTGTAGACACTAATACTGTACCCACTAGTCTTTGCCTAACAGCACTTGATTTTCCACAGTCAAAACAGATATTTGGGGGGTATGAAGACTGGCAAGTTCAACCACTTCCACACCAGGCCTATTCTGGCACTCCTCTCCATGTAAAAATCATAATTTTTTTGCTAGAAAATTACTCAGAACCCCCAAACATTATATATGGTGTTTTAGCAGACACCCTAGGGAATTAAATGGCGGTTTTTGCAACTTTTTATCTGGCACGGTATTTTTGCAACAATTTTTCAAACGCCTTTTTTTTTTTTTTTTTGGAAAAAAACTTTCATAAATAACAAATGGTAAAGTTATCCCAATTTTTTTGTATAATGTGAAAGATGTTGCGCCGAGTAAATGGATAATCAACATGTCACTCTTTAAAATTGTGCACACTCGGGGAATGGCGCCAAACTGCGGTACTTAAAAATCTCCATAGGCGACGCTTTAAATTGCAGGTCTAGTGCTAGAATTGTTGCTCGCGCTCTAAGGCACGCGGTGATATCTCACCTGGGGTTTGAACGACGTTTACATTTTTCACTTTTGCTTTTTTACATTTTTTTTTTTTTTTTTGATCACTTTTATTCCTATTACAAGGGATGTAACCATCCCTTGTAATAGGAATGGTGTATGACAGGTCCTCTTTATGGAGAGATGTGGGGTCAAAAAGATCCCACATCTCTCCTACTGGCTGGAAAGCATGAGATCCAAAAAATAATTCACGATCTCATGCTTATCAGCCGCGATCGTGGCTTTGTTTACTATTGTAGCCTGGACGTGACGTTATAACACCGTACCCAGGCTTCCGATGGTCATAGTGATGACTGGTGGCCATTTGGTCACTGGAAATATCTATGGTCGCCATCCGGTGGCAGCAGCCAATTCTTTCCCTGGGTCCCCGATGGCATGAGTGAGCTTGGAAAAGCATCGGATGGCGGCGGAGAGTGGGGGGTGGCCACTCCTGTCGCCTGTAAGAACGATCAACCGGCGGAACTACGACTATGATCGCTCTTAGGGTGCACAGAATCACCGGCTTAAAGCGAGAATATCTGAATGATTCCTGTAGCTGCAGGCATCATTCAGATATTCCCACTCAAAGTCAAAAACGTCATGACGGCCTTGGGCTGGAAGTAGTTAAAGACTTTCTTATACACACACATTTGTGTTCTTTATGACAGTGGTCATCAACCCTGTCCTCAGGGCCCACTAACAGGCCAGGTTTTATGTATTACCTTGGGGAGATGCCGACTAGACTACTGCAATCACTGAGCAGCAAATTATATCAGCTGTGATGTTCAGTTATCTTGCAAAGCTGGCCTGTTAGTGGGCCCTGAGGTCAGGGTTGATGACCACTGCTTTATGAGAATTGGCTATGACCTGATAAGGTCTAATGCCTAGGATTTCTGCTAACATTGATCCAATGGAAAATTATTTTATAAAGAAATGGTCTCACCTGGTAGTTGACCCTGGCATTTCACTTCTCCATAAACCCCTCACAGTTGTTTATGCAAGGATTGAGAGGGTTAAACTATAAAAAAAAAAAAAATTGAACTCTGTGCATATGAGTTAGCATTATTAAAAAGAAATATATGTTTAACTTTTTGTAATAAAATTATATAACAAACCAGCACCACCCTATTACTTGACAAGGTCAACAAATACCCAATAGAACAGACAGAGGGTTGGATCCTATGTAGGATATTATGAAATCTGTATTAACTAAATAGATAGAGATAGATCAATCTCTGTGTGTATGATCCAACCACTCCTCCATGATTGCTTGTCAACACATTTCAAAATTTTGACACTTCCTCAGGATATACTGGGTAGGTGCTGATAGGCCTGCAAACCAAGTATTGAGGGATACCACACAACACAGTACGAGTCATTAAACTTGCCAGAGATCCATTTCCAAGTATTCAAGTATATAGCCCCCACGTGTACAGGAGAAAAGGGAGGATCCAACCTCCAATGAAATCAAAAGAACTGACAAGTTCCAATGCGTATAAAGTAATGTATATCAGTTGTATTGTGTGGCAAAAAGATACAGGGCTTCAAAAGTGGCCACTAGAAATCAGAGATGGGTATCAAAAAAATAATGTACATCTCTTGGGCAATAACACTTTCTTTAATACTCATCAAACTTGGGGAAGCCTTTCAACACTATGAAAAGTTTTCCTTATTAGAAGCCTTGGTAGTAGAGCCAAACGCAGACCCCTAAAGTGGGGTAAAAGCACCTTTCCTTCCAATCACTTTAATTCTAGAGAATATGGGATTGCTTGGAATTCCGCCTTTTTCTTGACTAGCATCTGAGCTGGAGTAATTTCAAGGGATAGGTTTCCGCCGTATCCATTTTCTTCCAGAAACCCTTTGCCTTAATCAGGAATTTTCTACAAGGAGTTTCTCATATTCCCACAATTTGACCACCTGCGTCACCTTGAGATCCCAACCTGGTGCTCTGTTCTTCAGAGACTCGCCTTTTGAACCATATGGGGATGTGTAAGTTTGCCATCATGTCTGTTAGGCCTGTTCCTGACTTGGCAGATCTCTTGTGAGGAGCCTTTCCTAGTTTCGCACAATGACAAGGTGGTTTTGAGACTCAAATATTTTTTTTTTTTTCCAAAGGTGGTCATGATCGCTCCTTAGTGCTTTAAAAAAAAAAAAAAAAAAAACTTGTGCCTTAGTGGGTTGGGTTATATGGGTACCGTCTCTGGGGTTTTTGCCAGTATCCAGTTGCCTGAAGCATATAACCATGGCCTTTAATGCCAGTCCTGTACAATTAAAGAATAAAGCATTTAGTAGTTTACACCAAAATAAGGAATTTTAGAGGTAAGTCAATATCTGATATGTCTGCAAACATTGCACAGTTTCTCCCACCCTCCTGCTAAAATCTTGCAGAGCGCTGTATTCTGGCAGCTAAAGGGCCATGACTCCGTGTCTGTCAGAGCTCTATTTCTCTGCATAATGCTGTCAATCAAGCCCTTGAACATGATTACTGGAGGATATAGCACAGGGGTGACCACATGGATGTGCTGCTTCTCCATCACAACCACCATCTAGGGCCAGGTTTGTGAATAAAGTCATGCTTAAATGTCAAAACAAGGTTGCTAATAATCTTCCTGTGCTGTATGTCTGGTCTGTGAATTACACGATTACTGAACACAATTTAAAAACCTTTGCAGGTAAAAGTTAAAATTTGCAAAATGTTTCAGTAGATTTGAACAGGTTAGCTCTTTATTCAAACAGTGCCTACAGATAAAGGTGATTTACTTTAACAAATGAAGCATAAAATTGGCATAGTGTAATCATTCTCCTCTAAATAAACAAAATGCAGATGTCTTATGTGTAAAAGTAAGTACGCCCCTTACAATTGACAGGTCCTCTTTGTGGAGAGATCTGGGGTTTATTAGACCCCAGATCTCTCCTCTGTCCTCTAAAACATCTGCTCAGTTTGATCACATGTTTACAAGCAGTTAATGAAACTGGAAGTGACCGTATCCTCCTCGCTTACAGATTCTGATGTCTCAGAGAAGCATCGGAAGTTTCTCTCACTCTGTCTAGTGCATCTGGTGTGACAGGCCACATTGGTACCGAGTTCCCTGCCGGATGAGAGCCCGGTAAAGGCGGCAGCTGAAAGGAAGGGGATCCCCTTCCTCTGTAAAATGATTGGACTACGCAAACTCGCTTTACATAGGATTACCACAATATCAACTTGCGCGATTACAACTGATCCAAAACACGGCGGCAAGGCAGATAACGGGAAAAAAACCCTGGGAATCCATCTCTCCTTCGCTGAGGAGCTTACATTGGCTAACTGTAAAAAAATCGGATCATGTTCAAGACCCTTTGCCTCACCCACAAATGCGTGCTCCGCAATACCTAATAGAGAAAATAAATCATTACACACCAAACCGCAGTCTTCGATCAGCCAACAAAAACCTCCTCCTCGTGCCCAAAGCCCGGTATAAATCCAAGGGGGATCGGAGATTCGCTGTCCAAGGGCTTCGGCTATGGAATGTTCTACCAATCAACATCCTCCTGGAAGAAAATCACCTGGCTTTTAGGAAAAAACTCAAGACCTTCCTCTTTTAGCAGATGATCAAAGCTCGCCACAGCGCCTAGAGGCAATTCAGTTCGCATTGTGCGCTATACAAATATTTCATTCATTTCATTCATTCATTCATTCATTGGGCAGCTGAATAGCTGCTCAGATTATTATTGCCATGTAGAGAATCACTTTCTGAAAGGAATATCAGGATCATGGCTGTAGCTACAACTATGATCCAGATATTATCACCAACTTCCCGTGGATATGTATATATAGGTATGTCGGAAAGTGATTAAACAAGTCATCATTTGAAATGTTTTCTTCACACATGTAGACATCACTGTTTTCAGCTTAAAAGGGGCAGCTAATGGACAACAGATGACTACAGTACATACACAGCTTAAAGCCTAACTCAGTGTTCACATCATGAATTCTGGCCCTCTTTGAAAAAAGTTTGGACACCCCTGCCCTAGAACAAGTCATTACACACATTTACAGAATGACTCGTGTTTCTGTCCATATGCAAAGAATCCTACTGTTGAACGACTGGTCAGGCGAAACTGCCTGTAAAAGACTCCTCCCTTGTATGTCCCTTTGAATGAAGACATCTTTTTGGAGGAAAGGTCCTTTTTCCACAGCGAAAGGCTCTAAACCCTCCCCTCTTGAGGGTCTTCTACCTACTCAAAATGCAGAGTGCCCCATCGCTGTCCTTATGCTTCATCTTCAAAGACAAAATTCCCTTCCTTTCTGGTGCAAGATTTGGAACACAAAGCCCACCAAGTCTTGCCCAAATCCTCCTTTCGCAATGAAGGGGCACAATCTTAAAAGTGGGGGGGATGTCTGTTTGCATTCCTCTGGATCTCAAAAGTTCTGGATATATAGGCTCAATCAATAGTTTTAAATGTGTACAAAATAGTTTCAAATTCTACACCCTTGGGTCATCTTTGGTCCTGCTGTAGGACAGTTTTAAAGCATTTTATTCAAACTTGTTCATGATATTATACTGTAACTATACCTTTGTGTATGCTAGTACCTTTGAGTATGCAAGTTTATTTTGCAGTAGGAGACAAGCAATTCCAATTTCTCAAAATACCATTTGATTTATTTTTTGCACCCAGAAAATTTACAAAGCTGCTTGCACCCCTATTCACCTTCTTAAAAACCCCAGGTTACAGAGTACCTAGACTACCTTCTGAAGAATTAATTAAATTCAAATGGTCTGCAAATGTCCAAAGGTCTATTTAGGCTTTCAATTGATACCTGTTGTCATAAACTAGATGTGACCAGAACTGTGTGACTGCGACAGAGTGAACCAGACATGAATAGGTTAAAGTAAGTTTATTAAAGTAAATGCATATAAACGTGAACACATCACCAATACAAACTGAGTGAACAAATCAAACAGTGATGATAAACAAACTAACCAGCATATGTAGCAAAAGGGAGTACCAAAATCGCAGTCAAGCCAGGCCAGGGTCATAAACAGGAGTTCAGCAGATGGGGGGGACAAGGAAAAAGGGATCAGGTTGCAGGACAAGGTTCCAGGGATTCAGCAATAGACAGGATCAGGTACAACAGGTTCAGGAGGCAGGATTCAAGGTTCAGGATCAGGTAATAGATAAACAGGCTGCAAGTCAGGGCACAAGGACAATACCAGGGCAAGGTGTGTGTGCACTTGCCGAGTATTTATACAATGGCAGCTCTCAGTCATGTGATGCCTGATTGCAGAAGGTAATACCTGCTCCACACTGCCAGGATCCCTTTGCTGGTGGACGCCAGTACTGCGGCCCAAAGATTACATAATTCCAGCAGGGAAAAGCTTTTCTGACAGCTCCAAACTGCCAGGAGACACCTGCTGGTGGATCTCAGTACTGCACGCCAAATGATCGATATTACCAGCGGAGGGAACCTCTCCTGACACCTGTGAATGATCGGCCCTGGACACTTCATGAACAATTAATGAGCAATTACATGCCAGCCGCCGCAAATATCTGCAGGAGCTGTCGACCTCCCATTGTATTTAATGGAGCTTCCTTCCCACAGCTAATGTCGGAACTCCCACTGTGTCTTTCGCATCAATTTGCAAATTATCCCATTCACAATCGCAAATGGGCCCTTAAATCCAAAAGACATACCTCAGTCATATTCTCCATGAGCATGCTGGGCCTTATAGTGTCCTTATTTGGAGCTGTTCCAATCACTCAGTACCACTCAAAGCCTCTCATAATACAACATTCTGTTGGTCTCCAGCAAACATACTTGTCTCTCACCTTCCCTATGCTTCTCCCTGGTTAAGCAAGGAATGCTCTACAAACAGACAAACATTTCCCAGAATACTTATCAGTTAGCCTGCAAAAAAAAATATGGACCCTGTCTAACATATATTTGCAAATGTGTGCAACGAAACCCTCTGTTTTAATGTCAATTGTTAAACAGGGTCAATTTGTTTTTCTTGTTTGTTTGTTTTTGCAGGCTGGCTGGTAAGTGTGCTGGGAAATTTTGGTCTTTTTGTGTTGTGTCTTTCTCTTCCATGTGCACCTTACTGTAAAGGCTAGTTGAACATTGGAGTGATTGCCATCCTTTTGTATAGCTTGTTTGTAAGGAACCCTTTAGCTTGGTGGATCTGCAGGCTAGGCTAGGAAATGTGAAAGTTGTTTTTTCCCACACTCATGGTAGGTGATAACAACAGATACCAAACTCACAGGCTAGGGAGGAATGTTCCAATTTCTTACAGAGTGGGAACCTGGTAACACAGGGAAGCAGAGCTCTTCATCCATATTTTGGAGGTTAGAGCAGTAAAATGGTCTCCTACTTCTTCGGAGACCCACAATCAAAAAAGCCAAAGCTGAGACCTTTAGCCAGATAGAAAGCAAAGCCAAGCCACTCCAGGTGAGAGCAATCCCACTCTTCAACCTCAAGGTGAAGGTCCAGTCCTCAATCTGGATAGGAGCTATTGGAACTGGAAAAGGTTTGACTGCACTCACAGGTTTGAATCAAAAGTGAGGACTTTACTGAAGATAAAAATCATCAGACAACATCGTAGGCATCATGATATCAATGCAGACCTGGCAGAGATTATCGCGTTTCACAAATTAAGAATTTGCTTAGTCATAATCTGGGACCTTTAGCAATTATCAAGCAGCCTTGAGGGAAGTAAGTCTAATAATTTTCGAGGTGAAAAACAATGTCCAGTAATCTCTGCTGTTTAGATCCTGGGAGTAAACAATTGGAAGGTGAATTTCCTCAGACACCCTGGCCTTCAGGTTCATTAACAAATAACCCCTGTTTCTGGCTAGAACCAAGGATTCTCTAGCACTGGCAATGGTTGTGCTGGTAATTCCCCGGCCTCCATTCAGGTTAATCTCTGCCCCCTCCCCCCCCCCCCCCAGTGTGGATTCTTCCTCAAAATAAATAAAATGGTGATTCTCATTGCACCAAACAGGTCTAGAAGAACCTGGTAAATAGACATACTTAAGCTTCTACGACATGACCCCTGACGTCTCCAAGGATAGTTAGACCTGCTATCTCAAGGCTCCCTACTCAATCCTGCTTCTATGACTTTATTGTCATGGCTGTTAAAACCCAGGCCATGATGGATAGTGACTATCTCTCCCAAAGCCAGAAAAGCCCCTTCTAGAAAAATCTACTACTACCGTATCTGGTGTGAACACAGGCATTTCAACCCCAGGGATTACTAGGTACCTTGCATTCTGGAATAAATTTGAACTACCAGCGCAAAAGGAACCACCAATCTATATATTTGTTTGCTGCGACCTAATATAGAAATGTCACTTTGTGAACCAATGTAATTCAGACAAATGTATAAAATGTGGGTTGCGCTAACTATTAAATATAACCAAAGTGCCTTTTTAGCAAGGGAAATCAAATTACTCCTCCTTCATCATGGTAAATATTGCAAAAGTGCTATATAAATCAACAACAAAATATTCAAAATTGTTCAAAAATTTTGGCACCCCTGCAGAGCTATCCTCCTTACCCGTATCACAGGCTGGTCATCCCTGCAGTGGTGCCAAATAATTTAAAGTGCCAAACAGTGCCTTAAGGCACTGTTTGACACTTTAAATTATTTGGCACCTTGCATTCTGGCCTTCCTGCAGGCAAAAATATGTTTAAAAAGTTTAAAAAAAAGTTTAAATGTTAAAATGTAAATTTTATGTTAATAAAAAAAACATTTGCACAAGAGATTTTTATCCCTGAATGTATAGGGATGCACACTTAGACTAAACCACCGAGTATAGACTGTACTATGGTAGAGGAGTTTAGTTCAGTTTTGGCACTAGTTCTTAATAAATACGATTTTATGGCACATGAAAAAGTTCAGTGAAGGGAAACTAAATTAAAGGGAAAATTTGATGGACGAATTTGGAATGTGCGTCACTGGGAGTTTGTTTGCCTTTCCTTGGATCATCAGAAAGAACATCTGGCAGCAGATGAACCTGATGAATCTGTATCTTCTCGGATGTGTCCAATATGTAATTCTTTTTTCAACAATCATTATTGTCATACAATGGCACAGAAGTATGTCAACCCCTTGGAATTAACTGGTTTAATTTAGTAATTTGTCATAAAATGTGGTCTTATTGCAGAAAAACAGTTAATGTCAGGGGCTTCCCCATACTTTGTCTTGCCACTGTATTTATTTTCATCTGCTACAGATTCAGAATGTGGGATTGATAGGCCTGGGATTTACACATACCTCCACAAGTTAAAGTGTTACAATATTGGAGGTAGTATACACCAATACAGTGCTATCATGATCTTTTAGACACATAGGAATAAATGGTAATGTACACACATGCAAGTAACATGCATTTTTATTATATCCAAAACCTACACATGACATGACAGGACACAAGAGCAAAATATTAGGGAACAAAAAGACAAATACAATGCTTCAACATGTGTAAAAGTACAAAGTACATCTAAAAGTGTCCCTGCAGGTAGCTTCAAGGGTAACGTGAAAAAGTAATTAAGGCCTATTTCACTTAAGATAAAAGTTAACTACATTTTAAAATTATATTATGAAAAAGATAGTTTGTTTTAGATATTTGTTTTTTTGTTTTTTTGGGGGTTTTTTTGCTGCCTGTGACGCACGGGGGAGATTTCTCTTCACTTCCTGTGTTGAAGATATAAGAGGAAATTACCAAAGTGGGTGTAATTCGCATCTGAAAGAATTTTCAATAAAAGTGGTGTCCCAGTTGAAGGATTTCCCTAGCTTCTTGCTCTGGTGACAGCACTAGAATTTGGAGTCAGTTCTTTCTGTATCAGTGACAATAATATTCAAGACAAACAAATAAGATGAATTTCTAGAACAGGGATCCAGACAACAATATAAACATAAAGGTCTAACCTCTCCCTACTCTATCCAAAATAAATAACTAAGCCCTTACATACACTTTAACATGTCAAGCTATTTCAGAAAATCCTCTACCTCCCTTTTGTTTCCTTTAACTTTTTTAATGCTGTAAATTGGTAATTTAGAGTGGAACTTAATGTTGGAATATGTTAACCACTACAATACAGGGCACTTTCACCCCCTTCCTTCCCAGCCCAATTTTCAGCTTTCAGCGCTCTCGCGCTTTCAGTGACAATTGCGCGGTCATGCTACACTGTACCCAAATGAAATTGTTATAATTTTGTTCGCACAAATAGAGCTTTATTTTGGTGTTATTTATTCACGACTCCGTTTTTTTTTTTTTGCGATATAAGCGCAAAAATAGCGGAAATTTGGAAAAAAAACAATATTTTCTTTTTTCTATTTGAAAAGAAATCCAATAAAATCAAATTTTGTCATAAATTTAAGCCAAAATGTATTCTGCTACATGTTTTTGGTAAAAAAAATTCCGTTAAGTGTATAATAATTGGTTTGTGTGATCACGGACATATGTACGCAAATGATCATGTACATATGTGTGCAGATAATCATTGGGACATGTGATTTTAGTGGGACATATGTGGGGGACATGTTTTTATTATTAGGGACATGTGTTTTTATTATTTGGGGACATGTATGTTTTGGGGACATGTGTGTTTTGGGGACATATGTGGGGACTGTGTTTGTACTGTGTGGTGTGTTGTGTGTGTACACTACACTGATGATCAGTGAGTAAAAAGCTGTAAAAAGCAGCCCATACTCACTGATCATCAGCCGGCTGCAGCGTTCTGCTCTCCTCTCCTCAGCGGTGACTTCCGTGTGAGGAGAGGAGAGCCGATTGCCTAGCAACCGGCTGTTTGTTTACATCACATGACGGCCGTGATTGGACACGGCCGTCATGTGATCAGGAGGGCCAATCACAGAGCCCTCCTGCCGATCTGAGATGTGCCGTGTCCGGGTGACACGAGCACATCGGGATCGCGCCGCTGCGCGGGCGCGCGCGCGCGCGATCCCGCTACTCCTGAATGACGTTCCTGAACGTCCTATCAGGAGTAGACGGCTCCCACCCGGCCGTATATATGCATTGGCCGGGTGGGAAGTGGTTAAAAAAAGATAACGTGCTTCAAGAGCTTGTAGTAAGATGGACGTCTGTTATTAAGCTGCATAGCCTTTATAACATATTTTGTAAAGCAATATGTCAATAAGTCACTATATAAATCCTGTAAAATGATAACAATATAGCTCCTCTGAGCAACCATGAATCTACTTCAGATTTCACTTTGAGATTATTCTCAAAATTAAAGATTTTTGTACTAAAAATGCTGTACTACCAAAAGCATAACAATATATAGCAGCATAAATCGAGCATTAAAGATCTGTTGCAATGCCCAGACTTTTAACAGACAAAATTCCCCTAATAGGTCATGTCATCTGTTTCTAGTGTTTATGACCAGAAGTTACTTGTTATATAATTTTATGAAGCAATGAGTCAGCTAAGAGTCACAGTAATGATAATACATTGCAATAGTAAGGAAAGCATGATATGATAATGCTGTTACAAGAGACTTTTTAAATATTGTGATAAAAAAAAGTGCAATGAACCTGTGCTCATCTGATCTACAACTTTCCTTTTAGAGACTGTTGTAGATAGCGTGTTGCTATAGTTTGTGGTGCGTGATTTCTTTATATTCTGTAGTTGAAGGAAAACATATTTTTTTTGTTTGGAACATTTTGTGGTTGATTTACTAAAGGCAAATGGACTGTGCACTTTGCACAGTGCATACTTGCAGAGTGCAGTTACTCCAGAGTTTAATAAATGAGCAGAAGCTCTTCTGAATTTCATCATTCAATCATGTGCAAGCAAAAATGCTGTTTTTGTTTATCATTTTCCTTGCACATGTTTGGATATTCTGTGCAAAGTGAAGCTTTACCTCATTTACTAAGCTCTGGAGCAACTGCACTTTGCAAAGTGCACATTCTATTTTCCTTTAATAAATCAACCCCCTTATGTCTGTAGCAGATCTATCAGAGGTGAAAGAGGCCCAAGTCCCAAAAGGCTGGGTATCACCCTGCCTTCTATTTACCATAGAGCATCCTCACATGAATTTTAGACTTTGGAAGTTGCCATGATCCTCAATGTGAGCAGAAGACTACAATGCACATGTTTTGATTTTTTCATTAACCTGGCTTTCCAAGGTAAGGTCATTATTATGTGTTTTGGGAGTCATCCTGATTTGACCTGATTTGTTGCAATTGTAATCTCTATAGAAGGCATCAAACACCCCTAGTTGATGGAGCCTTTGAGAAAGTCTATTGCTTGTGTTGCATTTTTCAATTTATAAAATAATAATCTCTACCAGATAATGTTGACTTCACAGTATATACAGATTTAGGGGCACCTAAGATTTTTTATTTTTTTTTGGTTTGAATGGCTATACGATTAATGCGTGTTTGAATATTATCTCATGAAGCCCCTGAGTAGAATTATAGGAGTCTGATAATGTTAATATATGTTGACTATCACTTTAAGAATTTGTAATGCACTTTCTTGCTTCTTTTTAGACAGAGTTTTCAGTCCGTGATGATGTTCACTGCCACATAAGAAGCAATAGTTTACTCCCTTTTTTGCTTCAAGAAATGAGTCTTATCTAGCTGGTCTGATCCAGGACCGTTATGGCAGCGCCCATGTTTTCTTTCACTTTCTATCGGTCACATAATGTATAACCTACTTAACTGTTCCCTTGCTGTTAAAGTGGTTCTGCACCTTTAAAAAAATATTAAAAGCCAGCAGCTACAAATATTGCAGCTGCTGACTTTTAATAAATTCACACTTACCTGTCCCAGGGTCCAGCGATGTCGGCGGCAGATGACGAGCAATCACTTGTCTCTCTGCTGCCCCCACCGCCATCCTCTGTCAGGGAATCGGGAAGTGAAGCATTGTGGCTTCATTGCCCGGTTCCCAACTGCGCATGCGCGAGTCGCGCTGCGTGTCTCTGCTGGTCCCCGCTGTGTCCTGGGAACTGTGTGTTTCCCAGAACACAACGGGGGGGGGGGGGGGGGGGGGCGTCTGCGGCAATCTACGGGGGTCTTGTCTGGGAAGTGGGTGCAGATACCTGGATTATCCAGGTAACTGCACCCCCTCCCCCCTGAAAGGTGCCGATTGTGGCACCGGAGGGGGGGAGGGATCAGATGAGCGGAACTTCCACTTCAGGGTGGAGGAACGCTTTAAAATATGAATGCTGATTGGACTAAACTATACGGTCACACCTATAACACACCTAGACCTTATGCATATTCATGCGTATATATTGTTAAGCTTGATGTTTGTAAGTCAGAGACACTCCCTTCTTCATTCGGCCTGGTAGAGCTGAATATCGGTGTGTGTTGTGTCTCTCCACTGCAGTGTATGGAATAAACAGCACCTTCTTCCTTTTTTATTGATTTGGGCTCACTGTTTCATCTTGGACACTCCCCAACCTGATATAGCAGAAGGATGCCGTGATTCAGATACAGTCCGGTGGGCTCCCGACCAGAGGGTCACGGCACTCATGCTGAGCAGACAAGTGGCCACGATAAGAAACTGTTATTTTTACTTATTCTGCTCTCCGTGGCGAGTAATTAGTCAGTGTCTGGGGTCCATTAGCTGAAGGAGTCTTATGCTGTTGATGAGATGGTGATGGTGATGGTGAGATTAACCATTCCGGACCACCCACCGTCGTTATATATAGGTACGTTGAAGAGGAGTATCATTGTTATGGCAGCAGCTAGCCACGCTCTAGTGCAATCGGATCCGTCTTCTGGCCTGACATGGAAATGAGAGAAGGATCAGTGGCCACGTCAAAATGTCAGTTCCTCTCATAGCTCTTAAAGGGACTTCTAGAACCAGACCTCCTCTGTAACTGAAAGCATGCAACCTGTAGAATTTTTTAAATGTCGCCTATGCAGATTTTTAAGAGTAAAAGTTTGTCGCCATTTCATGAGCGGGCGCAATTTTGAAGCATGACATGTTGGGTATCAATTTACTCAGCTTAATATTATCTTTCACAATATAAAAAAAAATTGGGCTAACTTCACTGCTATCTTATTTTTAAATCAAAAAAGTGTGCTTGTAAGACAGCTGCGCAAATACGGTGTGACAAAGTATTGCAACAACCGCCATTTTATTCTCTAGGGCAGGGATATGCAATTAGCGGACCTCCAGCTGTTGCAGAACTACAAGCACCATGAGGCATAGCAAGACTCTGACAGCCACAAGCATGACACCCAGAGGCAGAGGCATGATGGGATGTGTAGTTTTTCAACAACTGGAGGTCCGCTAATTGCATATCCCTGCTCTAGGTTGTTAGAACCCCCAAACATTATATATATATTTTTATCTAAGTAATTTTCTAGAAAAAAAAAGTTTTTAACTCGTAAACAACAAATCTTAGAAAGCGGTTCAGTTCTTAATTGGTTAAGGTACATTTGAGTGTAAACTAGAGTAATGTTGATGTTACACACTTTGACCCAAATAACTCCTTTACTTTACCTGTTGCAGAAATAATAGAGCTGATAATAATTATCATTGTTAAGGTTTTGTTTCTATGCTTGGGGTGTCAATAGATTTATGAGACTTGTGAGAAAAGTCTGACCCGAGGACTGTAGTAGTGAGCCTGTGTGGTGAGCAATACCTATGTGGCAAGTGTACAGGCCTGTGTGGCCAAGTGAAATAAAGTGCCATTTGATGGCTACTGTGTGTGGCCCGGGGGAAAAAAATTGGGTGATGACCCACAAATTGTTAGAGGCTCAAGGTGAGGACTCTAGATTGGGAGCACGGCTCTCCCATGGACCTCTTGATGCCGGGAGAGGTAGAAGAAGCGGCACAAGTAAGGTAAGTAATATGACAGACAGATGTGGAGAATGGTTAAAGGGGTTGTAAAGGTAATTTTTTTTTTAAATAACAAACATGTTATACTTACCTCCACAGTGGCCCCGAACCTGGTCTTCTGGGGTCCCTCGGCGGCTGTCTCGGCTCCCCCCTGCAAGGACTTCTCACGTTCATGCAAGCTCCCTCACATGGTGAGGAGTGTTTGCGGGCACGCTCCCGTAATACACCCGGCGGCCATAGCCGCTCACTGTATCACTCGACCCTGGCACGCCGCGTCATTGGATGTGATTGACAGCAGCGCGAGCCAATGGCTGTGCTGCTTTCAGGCCATCCATTGTAACCAATCAACGGCCAGGCTGAGTGGCAAAGAGGATGTCGGGGGCGAGTGCGGGACTTTTGAGGGGTCAGGTAAGTAAAACGGGGGGGGGGGGGGCTGGGGGGGCGGCATTGTCAGCAGTTTTTTTCTCCTTAATGCATAGAATGCATTAAGGTGACATTTTTTTTTACCTTTACAACCCCTTTAAGAAATGACACCAAGACTTTTATAGGCTGGATCAAAATAGACCTGGTTTGCAGATATTTTTCTTAAAAGATTGTGCCCTGTCTGAAGCCAGAGATTTTTGAACATCTAAGTACTATAGAAAGTCGTAAATGAGAAAAGTGAACAATGCAGAAGGGTTATATTGTAGGTACTGAAACTGAGCGTGAAAAGGGAAAAGGTTCCACTCACTGATAGGAAACATGAATGTGAATTGCACAGAATGTTATAAAATTATTAATGAGGATTGCTGGATGTGAGGCAAGAAAAGGCTGAGGATGTCTTTTGATTACTTTAATTTAGGGCTGTGGAAATTAAAGATAAATTCCTTGATTAATTGATTAATTTTTTTGATCGATCAAAATTCTTTTGATCGGTACTCACCTCTTCGCCTACTTCTGGGTCTTCAGGGAGTTCTGTTGGATATCCGGTGACGTCATGGACATCAGCGACACCGGACTCCTCCCCCCTTCCCTAAGTGCCTCCATCTGCTAACGAAGGGAAGGGGGGAAGAGTCCGGTGAGGTTGAAGTTCTGATTGAACGTAACGTGTACAGGGGAGGAGCTACGCATGACGTCATCCGCTGCTGCCCTACGGAACTGACGCGATTGTTGGCTTTAGATGCTGTGTTTTTATCATCTTTATGTGAGTAGTTTGTGTTTTGAACACGAAAATTAAATCTTATTCTTAAGCGGTGAGCACTTGAAAGAAGTTTATGGTTCGTGTTAACCCTTTTGATACCCGCTTGCATGACCACCTGTTTGCACAAGGGTCCATTTCATAAGGGGAGAGTGATTAGTTAGACCGGCAGTGGAGGGATTGTCACACTACTGTGGAAAAAAAAAATACTCACGTCAGTGCTACAGTTTGAATTTAAAACGTATTTGTGTGAACTGTGAAGTTAAGTCATGGATTGTGTAAACTAACGGGTGATTGTATGTAGTGTATACCACATTTACCACTGACTAATGCAGAGTTGGAATGCAAGAAGATCAGCTAAAAGTAGTTGAATCTGTATGTGTGTTATAATGAATGAAAATTAGTCGATTAATCGATTAAAAAAAATCGATTAATCGAACAAGAAAATTTTAATCAGTAACAGCCCTGCTTTAAATGTGTCCAGTCCATGGCAGAGACAGTAAATGTGAATGTGACTGAGTACTAACTTTACTGCCAAAATACAGAAGCAAGGATTTGAATGGGCTTTGCTAAGAGAAGTGTGCAGTAGCATTGAAGCCCAGAGAGAGGAGAGAAAAGAGAAGACAACAGACTTAATGCTTTTATAGCCTAAGATGAGGTTCAAGAAGATAATTTGTTTCTCAAAGAGAAACCAGAAAATGTTTAAATAATAATAAAATGGGGCATCTTGCCAAGAAATGCGGATACCAAAGAACATTGTGAACAAAAGATGATGGAATAACAAAATTGCAGTTGAGGAATCAAAGCTACGATAGCCTTTGGCTGGTGGTTTTATGGTTGCATCCATTTCTGACCCTGCTGAGATAAATCACGTTAATAGGTTTATTGGGAAAGTGTCAGGACTTTTCCAGAGCCTCTTCAATCCTATGGAACTCCTTACCCCAATCTGTACACTTTATCTCCTACTCTATTAGCTTTTAGACGATCCCTGAAAACCCTCTAATTTAGAGAAGCTTATCCTACCCACACCTAACAACTGTATTTTCATTTTCTCCATCTGATCATCCCCCACAGCTATTACCTTTTGTTCCACTTGACCCTCCCTTCTTGATTGTAAGCTCTAACGAGCAGGGCCCTCTGATCCCTCCTGTATTGAATTGTATTGTAACTTTACTGTCTCCCCCCCATGTTGAAAAGTGCTGCACAAACATTTGGCATCCTGAATAATATCCTGAATAATAATAAGTTGTGCAGGAACAAATATTTTGTCTCGGGGGGAACCTGGTACTGTATAGTCTAATGAAGCAGACCCCACCTGCACTAGACACTTGTCGCTTCCAGGCTTATTAGGGCAGCTGGCGACAAAGTGGCTGTGGTTGCCACAGTATAAGCAGTCCCTGGGATCTTCTTCTTTAAATCTTCTTCTTTGACTTGCGAGGGGGCAAGGGAACAAACCTCTCTGCACATCTTTCACATAAATACCTCTCTAAATGGATGGCTACTTGCATTGCTTTATTAAAAAAAATGATTTGACTGACCCTCGGGATGGATCGTCAGCGAGGAGGCTTAAAGCCCAAGACTGGGGACCCCCATGCAGCCATGTAATAATGTTAAGTTAATCTGCTGTGCTTAACCACTTCAATAGGCATTTTTACCCCCTTGCCATCCAGGCCAATTTTCAGTTTTCAGCGCTAACGCATTTGAATGACAATTGCGCCGTCATGCCACCCAAATTAAATTTTTATCTTTTTCTTCCCCACAAATAGAGATTTCTTTTGGTGGTATTTGATCACCTCTGCAGTTTTTATCTTTTGCGCTATAAACAAAAGAAGAGTGACAAGTTTGAAAAAACACAATATTTTTTACTTTTTGCTGTAATAAATATCCCGATTTTTTATTTTTTTTTAAACACATTTTTCCTCAGTTTAGGCCGATGTGTATTCTTCTAGATATTTTTGGTAAAAAAAAAATCGCAATAAGCGTATATTGATTGGTTTGTGCAAAAGTTATAGTGTCTACAAAATAGGGGACAGTTTTATGGCATTTTTATTATTTTATTTGTTTTACTGGTAATGGCAGTGATCACTTTTGACACTATTTTGGGACCATTCACATTTATACAGCGATCGGTGCTATAAAAATGCACTGATTACTG
This sequence comes from Lithobates pipiens, assembly GCF_037356315.1. NCBI lineage: Eukaryota > Metazoa > Chordata > Amphibia > Anura > Ranidae > Lithobates > Lithobates pipiens. The sequence continues at coordinate 633,726,153 of NW_027507748.1, read as the reverse complement.
TATAAATGTCACTGGCAGGGAAGAGGTTAACACTAAAGGGGTGATCAAGGGTTTAACTGTGTTTCCTAGAGCGTGATTCTAACTGTGGGGGGAGGGGACTCACAAGGAGAGGAGACTGAGCAGTGTTCCTCTGTACTGGAAACACATGATCGGTCTCTTCTCTCCTTACAGGATGTGGATCTGTGTGTTTACACACATAGATCCATGGTCCTGCTCTGTTAACGGGCAATCACGGGTGCCCGGTGGACATTGTGGCCGCTGGGCACGCGCAACGGCTCCCGAGTGACACAGCAGGAGCGTGCGCGCCCCCTAGATGGCCGGGAAGCCCAGGATGTCATATGATGCCCGCCCTAGATGGGAGATCCCTCCTGCGGACATCATATTACTATGGATTGGGTAGGGAAGTGGTTAAGAACAAGAAGAGCATGGCCTAAGCTTAAAGTGTAGCGTACAACTATTTTTAAAGTTGGAAAACATATGGGGGTCACCAGAAAAATTATCTGGCGGGTTAACCTTAGGCTCTGGTTTCTGCGTTACTGCTGGAGGTGCATTCACATGCAAAGAAAGTTCCTGGACTTTGCATGTCAGTTTGCAAAGCTCCTCGGCAAAATAATGAGCCTGTGCAGAGTCTATCAGAGAATAGTCATTATGCAATCCAAGGTCATACACCGGAAAATTGAGTCTAGTGGAGCAGGGCATACAGCAGTGGTGGCTGGTGTAATTTTTTATGGGGAGGAGGCAAACAGTATGCCTACCCCCCGTTGGTCGATCGGTAGCACTTGCCCCATTACTGGCAACTTACCCTGCGGCCTCCTGTTATCCTGCTCTCCATGGGACATCACTGCGACGGTGGCAGTGGCTTCTGTTACCTCCCTCCTCGATGGACAATCGGGAGTCTTCTCTTTTCGGCCAATCGGAAAACAGGTCGCTTCTGATTGACCTAATTGAGGATCACTGTTTCAACAGCGAATTTTCATTTTCCGTTGTAACACAGCTGGGTGGGCTCTGTTCCAATTCTCTGTGACCCAAACCCACACTATTTTGAAGCCTATTAGAGCCTCTGGCTCTAATCAGCTGCTTCAAAAAACCCTGGCCACTGTAATTAATGCGCCGGCCACGGCGGGCGTGGATAAATTCATGCTATGCTTGAATTTATCAGTTGCATATAGGGGGTGACCTGGAGAGAGGAGGGCAGCACCCGTGTGCCCCTAATGAATGGGCTGCCACTGGTAGAAAGACAGTTTGATCAGGTATTAAACATTCTATCACAAGCATTAGACTGCAGGCTTGGTAATGTTTAACAGACATTAAGTTCCCTTTTTACCAGCGAAAATAGATGGAGCCACAGACAATGACATAAGAATAGCTCTTTGGGCCGTCAACAGAGGTAGATACACAGCAGAAGTGAGCGAGCAGGTAAGGGTGGAAACTGCTGTAGAAACATAGAGGGTCTATGGGTAGCTGGATGGAGCTAACCCCATGAACATAATGTAGAACTTGGTCCTAGGAAATACTACCGTATTTATCGGTGTATATCACACACTTTTTCACCCTGAAAATCGTATGAAAATCATGTGTGCATGTTATACGCCGATCGTTCAGTTCTAGCTGCCTCGGAGGGGACACGAGGGGGGCGGGACGAGCACTGTCAGATTACATAAAGTGAGAATCGCCTCTTTACTCGGGGGCCTCTGTAATAGGAAGTATCGTCTCCTGGGCTGGCATTGGACGACTGTTCTGTCTATCATAGGAGTCGGGACTTTGTATTAAAGAGGCCGCCGTGTAAACAGGAGTTTCTCCTGTATGTAATCTGCCGGCGCTCATCCCATCCCCTTTCCTGTCCCCTCTGAGGCTGCAGGTGGGCATTGATCAGGCTGCACTGATGTCAATGGCGGGGCTGCATTCATGGCACTTGTGAGGCTGCATTCATGGCAATGGTGAGGCTGCATTCATGGTAATGGTGAGGCTGCATTCACGGCACTTGTGAAGCTGCATTGATGGGCCCTGACCCTTATTTTGCTTCAGTTCTTTATTTAAAATTAAAAAATTTTCCTGAAACTTCCCTCTTAAAGTGAAGGTGCATGTTATACGCCGATAACTACGGTCAATTTCATGAAGCTGCAGAAATGATGCAGCAGTGTAAGCCCCTGTACACACGGTCGGAGAATCTGTCGGAATGCATCTTATCGGACCGTGTCATCAGATAATCTGTCCGAATCTCCTTCCGACCAAATTTTCCAACATGTTGGAAATATTTCCCGACCAACTGGGCTGGTCGGACCTAATCCGATCATGTGTATAGCATTTTGATCGGACCAAGTGCCACGCATGCTCAGATCAAATTCCTACATCAAAGCTATTGGCTACTAGCCTGAATGTAGTCCCATCGTAACGAAATTACGTCATCACGTTCTGAAAGATCGGATTTTTCGCCAACTTGGCCCGACCGTGTGTATGCAACAGTTTCGGACACAATCCGTCGGACTAAATCCGTCAGACAAAATCCGACGTATTTGGTTGGCAAAATCTCCGACCGTGTGTACAGGGGCTAAGACGACTCATGCCACACCAGGCACATACAGCAAAGTCCATGAAGGCCAGTATATAGGCCTAAAGCTTAAACTGTGTCTCCCTCTGCTCTGGACTTCATTTACATCATGTGTAATAGCCCTGGAGAACCTATTCTGTCAATTTAAGGTTTTTTAAAGGATAAATGAGGATTAGGTAAACTGCTTTATTAAAACAGTGCTCTTTTTTTATTATAAGCTGACATATGAACAAAAATGTGTAAAAAAAATAAAAATAAAAATGTAGCAATTTTATACTATAATTGTATTGGGTAATTATAGTATTAAACTGAGGCACACTGCCATCTACAGACTGCAGATAAAGCATTTTCTTCTCAATGAAGCCTTCAACTGGTAATCATTGTGTCATACTGTAGCTGAATTGGTGATCACTGGGGAACACTTTAATTGCTTCTGGATAATGAGTGAAGGCTAAAACTGACAGTGATAGCTAAATCTGAATCTCAGCTGGTAGCTGTCAAAGGGAAAACATTTACTAACTTATTCTCAGCATATGCCATTATGCTGAAAAATGTTATTATCGAGATGTTGGACAGAAAAGGGTTCAAATAACTCTAGTGTCTGTCTCATTTAACATAAGTTTCTATGAGGTATGTATAAGGAGGGGATAAATTAAAGCATTTGTGAGATTAAAGTGATGCTAAAGTCTAGGGTTTTGTTTTCTTTAAAAATAACAGACCTGTTGTACTTACCTGTCCTGTGCAGGGGTTTTGCACAGAGCCGTCTAGATTCTCCTTTTCTCTGGGGTTCTTCGTCGGCACTCCTGGCCCCACCTTTTTGTTGCGTGCCCCAACAGCAAGCAGCTTGCTATGAGGACACCCAAGTCGAGCAGCAGCTCTGTGTGTCTATTCAGACACGGAGCTGTGGTTCAGTTCCGCCCCTCTCCTCAGTGGCTAACTGACTTTGACAGAAGCGGGAGCCAATCACGCTGCTGCTGTGTCGCAGCCAATCAGGAGGGAGACATGGCCGATGCACTCATGCACATTGCTGGATCAAGATGGGGCTCTGGTAAGTATGAGGGGTGCTGCTGCACACAGAAGGTTCTTTACCCTAATGCATAGAATGCATTAAGATAAAAAAAACCTTGTGTCTTTGCAACCACTTTAATTATGGAGTCTAAAGAATTGCACCCTTTACACATGATGAGAATATCAGATGAATGTTTGTCTGTTTTTTACATGTATATAAATATTTTGGTGAACAAATCATCATGAGATTGTGTAGTTGATTTACTAAAGGGAAAACTACTATCCACTTTGCAAGTGCAGTTGCTGCAGAGCTTAGTAAATTAGGTAATGCTTTACTTTACAATGAATACCCAATCACATATAAGGGAAAAAAAAACAGCATTTTTACTTGCACATGATTGGATGATGGAAGTAAGCAGAGCTCCCCCTCATTTACTAAGCTCTGGAGCAACTGCACTTGCAGAGTGTCATTGCACTAGCAAAAAGACACAGCCTATTTGCCTCTAGTAAATTAACCCCAATGAACGCTGAGAAACAGAAGAGTGACAGCAGAAAAAAAAGGGCAAGAGGAGCACGAAGTCTGCCTTTTTTCTCGTTCAAATTTTTTTATTTTATGTTAAAATAAATTACATGTACAGAGTATAAGACAAATTATGTGATACCAGAAATAAAAAGTAGACATATTGAAGTACGGATGATACAAAGCAAAGAAGAATTTCAAGATATTCTTGTGGGAATGACAATAAATGGCCTTATATATTTTAGAATTTGAAAACATTCTTATAGCTGAGTTTTAAACATTTTAATCCCAAGAAAATATAAATATGTCTGAAAGAAAATATATGATTTTAAAGTTTTGACCATAACTTCTAAAGTATGTTTATAGTAAGTATTATATAGTAAGGGAAGAACATAAAAGGTATATAGGAGGGGAAGGGGAGGGATTAATTCTCCGGAGGAGGTTTTATATATCATCTAATGTTGTAATTCTATAAAAAATCTTAATCACCATAACAATAAAACTCGGTTGTCAATATTATCTGACGTATAATATTTAATCCAGGGTTTCCATATGATATCAAACTTTGTCATCTGGTTTTTATCTATAGCGTCCATTTTAGCATGGATGAAAGATTGATTCATTCTATGTTTGGTTTCTGCAATATTCACCACATCTGTTTTCCACGCATTGGCTATAGTCTGCTTTGCGGCTATCAGGAGTGTAAGAACTAATTTGAATTGTTTCTGATTCAGAAAGGCTGGTTTTAAATTAAGGAGAGCTATAATTGGGTCTGGAAAAATTGGACGATCAAAAAATGTTGTAATTATCAGAAAGATCTTTTTCCAAAATGATTGTACAATTGAGCAATGCCACCAGGTATGTATATAGGTACCTTTTTCTGGACAGCCACGAAAGCAGAGGCCAGTGTTGTCTGTTGAGAATTTGGCGATTCTCGCAGGAACCAAATACCAGCGTGTGAGAACTTTATATGATGATTCAGACGCCAATATATTTATAGAGGAAGATTTTGTGAAAGACCATATGTCCAAGACCTAGAATCGATCGTACAATCCAAATCTTTTTCCCACTTGGCCACATATTTAGGTATAACAGTATTAGAATTAGATATCAGTTGTGTATACAATGATGTAATACGACCTTTAGCATGTGGTTCCTTTTTTTTTATAAATTCTTTATTTTTTCATCTTTTCTTTCCATAGATTTCACATTACATTTCGTTATACATCTACAACTTCTTTAACAGTTATAACAGTCTTATAATATTTCAATCCATACCTCAATTCCACGTCATCCTCCCCCCTCCCTCACCCTTCCCTCCCAGAAAAATAAATAAATAAATATACAAACAAAAAAAAAAAAAAAAAAAAAATGTTTGAATTTTCACTATAATCCCCCCCCTCACTCCCCCCCCCCCCCACCACCACCCGCCTGCTCTATCATATTTCGAAATGTTTCACATCATACTTTCTCTATAATTTAGATATGGAGCCCAGATCTTCTGATATTTCTCATCTTGATCTCTCATTGTCATTGTTAAATTTTCCATTTGTTGGATTTCTGCAATTCTCTGAAACCACTGTGCTCTAGCTGGAGGGTTGCTTTTTTTCCACAGAACCGGGATACATGCCCTTGCTGCTATCAATAAATGTCTCAGCAAAGAATTTTTGAATCTTTCTATTGCCATTGGGATGTCCAGCAGCAGAAAAGTTGCCGGTTTATCTCCCAGGTCAATTCCTGTAATCCTTACAATAGTATCGGCTACCATCTCCCAGAACACTCTAATTTTTGGACATTCCCAAAATATATGTAATAATGTTCCTTCTGCTCCATGACATCTCCAACATGTCTCTGATATCTGGGGGTAAATTTGATGTAACACTTTTGGTGTTCTATACCACCTAGTAAGGATCTTGTATCCCCCTTCTTGATATCTGCTTGCCATCGAGGCCTTTTGATTAAACAACAGCATCTTATCCTTTTGTTCTGGGGAAAACGTAGTCCCTAAATCTCTTTCCCAAGCCTGTAAAAAGGGCAAATCTTGTGAAGTCTCCTGTTCTATTAACATACTATAAAAATAAGACATCAGATGTCTCAGTTCCTCTCCTTTCAAACAGATCTCTTCAAACTCAGTCAATGCCCTTATTTCTACGTATACCTTTGATTTAGATCTAATAAAGGCTTCTAATTGCCTCATTCTGAAAGGGTCTAATCCTAATGTCATTCCTTTTTCAATATCTTTTTTAGTCATTAACCGATTGCCTACCGAGAAATGACAAATTCTACTCATACCTCTATCTTGTATTGTTTTAAACTTTGGATCTGTCATTCCCGGTAGAAATGCTGGGGTACCAAGGATAGGAAGGAGCGGACTGGGAATTCTTGAAATAGATGTTTTCCTGAATACTCTTTTAGTTATTCGTAATGTCTCCCCTAGTATTGGATGTTTTCTCAATCCCATTGGTATTTCTGTATCTGGAATCCACACTAATCCTTCCAATGGGATATCTGTCGCTGCTTGTTCTGTCTGTATCCACGGTTTTTCGTTTTTAAGCCTACACCATTCCACTACTCTAGTTAAGTGTGAAGCCTCCTGGTATTTTATTGGATCTGGAAGTCCTATCCCTCCTTTTCCTTTGGGGAGTACTAAAATATCTCGACGTACTCTTGCTGGTTTCCCAGCCCAGATGAACTTCATAAATCTTGATCTAAGATCCTTAAACAAACTTGAAGGGATCTTAATTGGTATAGTTTGAATTATGTATAACAGTCTGGGCATCACATTCATCTTAATAATATTGGTTCTCCCGAACCATGTAAAAATCTCTTTGTCCCATTTTTGAAGATCACTTTTGATCTGTCTTACCAGTGGGATATAGTTAAGTTCGAACAGTTCATTTAGATTTTTTGACATTTTTGTTCCTAAGTAACTTATATATGAATTCGTCCATCTAAAATCAAATTGCGTGGACACTGCTTGCAACTGAGGCGAATCCATCTCTACTCCCATTGCCTCCGATTTTCCATAGTTTATTCTAAAGTTGGATATTTTCCCATATTCTCGTAGCTCCATTAGTAAAGATGGGAGAGATGTAATTGGGGACGTTACAAAAAAGATCAAATCATCTGCATAAGCTGCCAACTTCTGATCTTCATTTTTTATTTTTACCCCCCTGATATCCACATTGGCACGTATTTTCCTTAAAAAAGGTTCTATTGTCAAAATGAATATCAGGGGTGAGAGGGGACATCCCTGGCGTGTTCCATTTAAAATGGAGAATGGCTCTGATAATCTGTCATTCACTTTCACCCTAGCACTTGGTTTTGAATATAAGTTTAGGATCCATCTCAGCATCCCCTCCCCCAGGCCTATATGTTGTAGTACTGCTTTTAAGAATATCCAATCCACCCGATCAAACGCTTTTTCTGCATCCGCAGATACTATCACCATTGACTTATGCAATTTTTGTACCAGGTAAATTGTGTTCACCACTCGTTGCGTATTTTCTCTTCCTTCTCTCCCTGGGACGAATCCCACTTGATCTGGGTGTATTAGTTCCGGTATCAAATTTATCAATCTCATGGCTAATATTTTTGTGAACAATTTAAGGTCCACATTCAACAACGAAATAGGTCGGTAGCTGGGACACTGAGAGGGATCCTTTCCTTCTTTCGGTATTACTGTTATATGCGCCAGTAACGTTTCTGTTGGAATTTGCTTCCCTTCCCGTATTGAATTATAAGCTTCCACGAATCTCGGAGCCAGTTTCTCCGCGAACATTCTATAATATGACAAAGTAAATCCATCTGGACCTGGTGATTTACCTAATTTCAATATTTTTAATGCTTTTGCAACTTCCTCTAGAGTGATTGGTACATCTATTTCTCTGGCCATTTCCTCTGTTATTTTTGGCATTTCTGTCCTTTCAATATATTCTCTAGCGATCTCTCCTTTTTTTAACTCCTCTGCCAACGTAGACTTCTTTTCCAACTGATATAGCTTCTTATAGTATTCTTTGAATACCTGAGCGATTTTCTCCGATGTATTAACCATTTCATCTCTCTGTGTCTTAATTTGTGTAATTGAATTCCTAGTTGTGCTTTCTCTGAGGGCGTTTGCCAACAGTCTCCCTGGTTTATTCCCAAATTCATAGAATCTCCGTTTCCCTCGAGTTAGCTTTGCTTTCGCTTTATCTATTAATTGGAGATTAAATTTTTCACGCAGACCATCTAATTTCTGTTCTACTGATTGTGCTTGTGATTTTTTATGTACTGTTTCTAGTTCCCTAATCTCTTTAAGCAAGTTATCAATCGTTTCATTCATTCTGCGTTTTCTATGTGCTCCCATGGATATAAATATTCCTCTCATGACACATTTATGTGCTTCCCATATACAAAAAGGTGTTGTTTCTCCTACTTTATTTGTTGCAAAAAAAACATCCAGTTCTTGTTCTAATTTTACCTTATATTCATTATCCTTTAGTAATGTTTCATTTAACTTCCATTGCCATTCCCTTGGTTCAGCTTCCCCTAATTCAATCACACAACTCGTCGGGGCGTGATCTGATAGTGTAAATAGGCCAATTGAGGCTTCCACTAGGGATGTAATCACATTCTGGGAGATTAAAATATAGTCAATTCTAGAGTAAGATTTATATTTTGCCGAGAAAAAAGTATAATCTCTGCTCTGTGTGTGAACAGCCCTCCAGCTGTCGATCAGCTGCAATTCTTGCATCATTCTCTTTACTTTCCTTAATTTGACATAAGATAGATGAGACGAGCCTTTTGATGTGTCTTTTATTGGATCCAAAGCCATATTTAGGTCGCCTCCTAACACTAGTATTCCCTCTTTATGTTGTTGAATAATCTGTAAATAGATTTCTAGAGAGGTTACTTGGTTTTCATTTGGCAGATATATATTTACCAATGTCACTTTTTGGCAGCCCAATGTACCTTTTACTATCAGGAGGCGACCTTCCTCATCCATGTATACCCCTTGTTCCTTCCATGGTGTCTGTCTTGCTATTAAAATAGATACCCCACAGGATTTCGAGTTCTGTGAGGTGCTATGATATACCCAGGGGAAATAGTGACCTTTACTCCAAGGGATCCTATCCTTTTTAAAATGAGTTTCCTGTAAGAAAACTATTTGAGATTTAAATCTTTTCAACTCCATTATTAATCGTGTACGTTTCTCTGGGGTGTTTAGTCCCTTAACATTGTATGATGTGAAACTTATTTTAGTCATTTTTATTGTCAGTTCGGGGGGGGGGGGGAGGGAAAAAGAGAGGAGACGAAAAATAAATAAATATATAAAAATAAAACCCAATCCACGCCCCAAAACAACCCCTTCTTTCAGATAAATGAGAGACAGATACTATATCCGGAGCTGTCCCCCAAGAAAAAAAAAAAAAAAAAACCCAACGCCTCCGACTTTTCCTCCACCTGGAGGAGAGGCGTTTAATATGGGGGTGTTAGTGAGCAAAAGAGGAGCAAGTGAACCGCGCCCACAACCAGCGTTCTCCACACTAACAATAATTATTTTTCTACCACATTCATCTTTTTCTTGTTAACATAGACATGATGTTTATCATTATCTTTACTTAATCCTTTACTTTTCACATATTATCTCTATTCTTCACCTTTATTTCTTTTCCCTTTCTCTTTCTCTTTCCCATCTTCTCTCCCTTCTCTCCCTCCTCCCCCTCATCATTTCTACTGCTACCCCTCTCTTCTTTTCCTTAAATAAATTACTCTCCCCTCAACCCCCCCCCCCCCGCTATCAACAGGAAAGGGAGGGCAGGAGGGGAAGATGTGCGGGGGACACAAAAAAACAAAAAACAAAACACAATCTCCCCCTCCCCTCCCCTTCCCCCTCCAAAACCGAGTAAACCTTCACCCCCCCTCTTTATTCACTCTACTTCCCCATCCCACCTCTCCCCCCTAAGGGAGTCCTTTTAAATCAATCCACATTTTGTGTCATTTGTGTCATATCCATGCAATCAAAAAAAAAAAAAAAATATATATATATATATATATATATATATATATATAAACCATAAGGATACTTATAATTTCCTTTCCCATCCCCTCCCCCTACCACATCCCCTATCATAAATCCAAAACCGTGTATATCAGAGTGCACACATTATCTCACACTTCCATTTTACCATCCCACCCTCCTCCCAATCCCTTTAACCTACCATACCCACTTCTCCATTTGTAAGAAGTCCTATTAGATCACTCTACTAAAAAAATAAAAAACAGGAAAAAAAACAAAACAAAACACAATCTCCCCCTCCCCTCCCCCATCCCCTCCCCTTCACCCTCCAAAACCGAATAAACCTTCACCCCCCTCTCTATTCACTCTACTTCCCCATCCTACTTCTCCCCTCCAAGGGAGTCCTATTAAATCAATCCACATTTTGTGTCATTTGTGTCATATCCGTGCAATCACAAAAAAAAAAAAAAAAAAATATATATATATATATATATATATACATACATATATATATATATATATACATATATATATACATACATAAACCACAAAAATACTTATAGTTTCCTTTCCCATCCCCTCCCCCTACCACATCCCTAAACATAAATCCAAAACCGTGTATATCAGAGTGCACACATTATCTCACGCTTCCATTTTACCATCCCACCCTCCTCCCAGTCCCTTTAACCTACCATACCCACTTCTCCATTTGTAAAAAGTCCTATTAGATCACTCTACTTTTTATATGTGTATCATACAAAAAAATAAATAAATAAATAAATAAATAAAAAAAAAAAAAAAAAAATATATAATTATATAATATACTCTATTATCGCCCTTCATCTACGTTTCATATTCCTTATTCGTGCACTAAAAAAAAAAAAAAAAAAAAAAAAAAAGAACTTTCCAACCCCCTTTTCCTTGAGCATGTGGTTCCTTGAGACAAAATCTTTCAAATTGAGAAATATTATGTAAGTTTACATTTAAATTGAGAAGAGGAGTATAAAAATCTTTGATTTGGAGATATCTGAATATTTCTGATTGTGGAAGCTTATATAATTCACATAGATCTGTAAAAGATTTTATTGATGTAGTTGAAGTTAAATTATATAGACAAGTGATACCAGCCTTAGACCAAGCTTTAAAGGTTTTGGGATATTTCCAGGCTGGGTAAAAAGTCGGATTCTTGTGGAAAGATAATAGCGGATTTTGTGGAGATTGCAGACCATGTGAATTTCTATACTTATCCCATATAGATAGAGAGTGCTTAGAAATGGGGTTATTTATAGACTTACAATCCGCAGGTTGTAACCATAATATATTGTTTATAGGAAGAGGATCACAGTCTACAGCTTCAATGAGGACCCATAAAGGAATCTCTGTAGAAGAGTGATATTTTGTTAATTGAGATAATTGAGCTGCCTTATAATATATGTTAAAGTCTGGGAATCCCAAACCACCCAAAGCTTTGGGGAGAACAAGTGTTTTTTTGTGAAGTCTGGGTTTTATTTTCCCCCAAGTAAATTTTGTTACTTTTTGTTGAATCAGCCTAAGAAAATATGCAGGAATATGAATCGGGAGAGTTCTGAATAAATATAAAAATTTCGGAAGAACAGACATTTTTATGATATTGATTTTCCCAAACCATGATATCGGCATTGATGACCAATTAGATAACGACCTTGTAATATTTTTTAATAGAGCTGGGTAATTAGCTGCAAATAAATCGGAGGGGTTAGGAGTAAACTGCACACCCAGATATGGGAGGCTATGATCTACCCACTTAAAGGGTAGTGAATTTTGTAAAGATTGTTTATCTTTTTCGACAAGTGAAATGTTTAATGCTGAAGATTTTTGAATATTGACCTTAAGGCCCGAAATAAATGAGAATTCTTGTAGTACAACTATAAGATTTGGGGCCGAAACATGTGGAGAAGATAGAAAAAGGAGAATATCGTCTGCGAATAAACAGAGCTTATGATGAAAGCCACCCATTTCAATACCTGTTATAGTGGGTTCCATCCTAATTCTTTGTGCTAAAGGTTCAATGAGTAAAGCAAATAATAATGGCGAAAGTGGACATCCTTGACGAGTCCCCCTCAGTATATTAAACTCGTCCGATTTGTACCCTGCATATCTGATATAAGCTTTGGGATCTTGATACAAACTAGAGATCCATCATAAAAAATGAGGGCCGAATCGCCATTTGGAAAGGGTATAGTTCATATATGACCAAGATACTGTGTCAAAAGCTTTCATAATATCTAAAGAAAGAAAACAAGTGGGAATACGTCTTTTTTTAGCGGCATGTGATAGGAGTGTTGCACGTCTAATATTATCTCCTGCTTGACGTAATGGAATGAAGCCCACTTGATCACGATGTATTAGATTGCCTATAATAGTATTTAATCTGTTAGCTAGAATTTTGGCTAAAATTTTTATGTCCAAATTTAATAACGAAATAGGGCGATAATTAGACCATATTGAATCATCTGTGTGAGGTTTAGGGAGCATACAGATAATTGCAGTTAGGGTTTCTCTTCTAAAAGAATGAACTTCCAAAAGGGAATTAAAAGTGTTTGTCAAGACTGGAGATAGGGTGTCTACAAACATTTGTAATACAGTGCAGAAAAACCATCAGGACCTGGCCTTTTATTTAGTTTCAGATTTTTGATAACTTCAGATACCTCTATAATTGACACTGGTTCCTCCATCATTTCCATTTGTGTTTTAGATAGTGTCGGTAGAGATATATGAGAGAAAAAATCATTTGCTCTAGAAGAGTCCAACTCATTATTAGAAGAGTATACATTTTTTAATTGTGTTTTGAATTTTTGTAATATTTTTAAAGGATTATTTGTGTATACCCCCCTAGAGATTTTCAGATGTATCGGTTTCGTTGGGTTCTGGCAGGATTTTAATGCCCTGGCTAATAGTGTGTGAGGTTTATTCGCATTGATATAGAAAATGTGTTGTGCTCTCTTGATGGTTTTATCCGCTGCTTCAGTAAGGAATAGATCAAATTCCAATTTAGCTTTGTCAAGATTTATTTTAGATAAAGAAGAAGGGTTATTTTGGAATGCTGTGTGACATTTATTGAAATTTGTTTCTAAAGTCTGACAAAGGATTTTCCGCTCTCTGTTGAATATGTTTGCTTGCTGTAGACATATGCCATGGAGAACAGGTTTGTGTGCTTCCCATAATGTAGTCGGAGAGACGTCAGGTGTGGAGTTATATTTTATATAATCTTTGAGCGCAATTTCAATATTATTTTTATGAGCTGGATTTTTGAGTAGGAAATCTATTAATATCCATGTTGGATCTTTTTTTTTTTTTGGAATTATAGAGGCAACAGTAATGTAGCCTGCACTATGATCGGACCATGGGATGGGAATAATTTTTGTAGATATTATTTCTGGAATTAGCCCTATGGACATAAATATATGGTCTATCCTAGAGAATGAGCGATGAGGGAACGAGTAATGTGTGTATTGTCTCTTGGTTGGATTCAATTCTCTCCAAGTATCTACTAGGTTATGTTTTGTAATTAGTTTTGATAAGAGTTGTTTGTCTGCTGTATGTGACTGTGGGATTGGTGATTTATCCAAAAATGGGAATATGGTCTGATTAGAATCTCCATATAGAATTGTAGTACCTATTTTGTGGTGTTCTATAGTTTGAAATAAATGAGAAAGAAAAGAAATAGGATTTTTGTTAGGAGCGTAGTATGATGTAATGGTGATAGCGGTATCAAGTAGGTGTCCTTTAAGAATCAAGTAACGACCTTCTGGATCCTTGATTTCCTTCATTAGTGAAAATGGTGTATTGCGATGGAAAGCTATAAGCACGCCTCGTTTTTTAGAGGAGGCCGAAGCTGTGTATACTTGGGGGTAGTCTTTACTGAAAAAATTGGGAGTGGATTGTGACGCAAAATTAGTCTCTTGGAGGCAAACTATATGTGCTTTCTTGGATGAAAATGTGCGGAAGGCTTTAGTGCGTTTGTGTGGAACGTTTAGTCCCTGAGTATTTAATGATATGATGTTTAATGGGGCCATGGAGTTGGGAAAAGTAAATATGTGTTGGTGTTTATGTTAGAACGTGTGTCATATAAGAAATTATTTGTCAAAGTCTGCCTTTTTTCAATATATATACGTATATACACACATACACACACACACACACACACACTCTCTCTGGCCTCTTTATTAGGTACACCTGTTCAATTGCTTGATAACAAAAATTGGTAATCAGCCAATCGCATGGCAGGAACTCAATGAGTTTAGGCATCTATATGTTGTGAAGACGGCTTACTGAAGTTCAAACCGAGCCTCAGAATTGGGAAGAAAGGGGATTTAAGTGACTTTGAACGTTGCAGTATTTCAAAAACTGCTGATCTACTAGGATTCTCACACACAACCATCTTTAGGGTTTGCAGAGAAGGGTCAGAAAAAGAGAAAATATCTGAAGAGTGGCAGTTGTGTGGATGAAAATGCCTTGTTGAGGTCAGAGGAGAATGGGCCGACTGGTTTAAGATGATAGAAAGGCAACAGTAATAATAACCACTGATTACAACCAAGGTATGCAGAATACCATCTCTGAACACACAACACATCGAAGCCTGAAGCAAATATGGGCTACTGCAGCAGAAGACCACACCGGGTGCCACTGTGTGTCAGCTAAGAACAGGAAACTGAGGCTACAATTTGCACAGGCTCACCAAAATTGGACAATAGAAGATTAGACGTTGCCTGACCTGATGAGTCTCAATTTCAGCTGCGCCTTTGACAAAAGGCGGGAGCCAATCACGCTGCTGCTGTGTCGCAGCCAATCAGGAGGGAGACATGGCCGATGCACTCATGCACATTGCTGGATAAAGATGGGGCGCTGGTAAGTATGAGGGGTGCTGCTGCACACAGAAGGTTCTTTACCCTAATGCATAGAATGCATTAAGATAAAAAAAAACTTGTGTCTTTGCAACCACTTTAATTATGGAGTCTAAAGAATTGCACCCTTTACACATGATGAGAATATCAGATGAATGTTTGTCTGTTTTTTACATGTATATAAATATTTTGGTGAACAAATCATCATGAGATTGTGGAGTTGATTTACTAAAGGGAAAACTACTATCCACTTTGCAAGTGCAGTTGCTGCAGAGCTTAGTAAATTAGGTAATGCTTTACTTTACAATGAATACCCAATCACATATAAGGGAAAAAAAAACAGCATTTTTACTTGCACATGATTGGATGATGGAAGTAAGCAGAGCTCCCCCTCATTTACTAAGCTCTGGAGCAACTGCACTTGCAGAGTGTCATTGCACTAGCAAAAAGACACAGCCTATTTGCCTTTAGTAAATTAACCCCAATGAACGCTGAGAAACAGAAGAGTGACAGCAGGAAAAAAAGGGCAAGAGGAGCACGAAGTCTGCCTTTTTTCAATATATATACGTATATACACACATACACACACACACACACTCTCTCTGGCCTCTTTATTAGGTACAGCTGTTCAATTGCTTGATAACAAAAATTGGTAATCAGCCAATCGCATGGCAGGAACTCAATGAGTTTAGGCATCTATATGTTGTGAAGGCGGCTTACTGAAGTTCAAACTGAGCCTCAGAATTGGGAAGAAAGGGGATTTAAGTGACTTTGAACGTTGCAGTATTTCAAAAACTGCTGATCTACTAGGATTCTCACACACAACCATCTTTAGGGTTTGCAGAGAAGGGTCAGAAAAAGAGAAAATATCTGAAGAGTGGCAGTTTTGTGGATGAAAATGCCTTGTTGAGGTCAGAGTAGAATGGGCCGACTGGTTTAAGATGATAGAAAGGCAACAGTAATAATAACCACTGATTACAACCAAGGTATGCAGAACACCATCTCTGAACACACAACACATCGAAGCCTGAAGCAAATATGGGCTACTGCAGCAGAAGACCACACCGAGTGCCACTGTGTGTCAGCTAAGAACAGGAAACTGAGGCTACAATTTGCACAGGCTCACCAAAATTAGACAATAGAAGATTAGACGTTGCCTGATCTGATGAGTTTCAATTTCAGCTGCGCCATTCAGATGGTAGGGTCAGAATTTGGTGTAAACAACATGAAAGCATAGATCCATTTTATCAATGGTTCAGGCTGGTGGTGGTGGTGTAATGGTGTGGAGGATATTTTCTTGGCACACTTTGGGCCCTTGATTACTAATTGAGCATCATTTAAAAACTATGGCCTACCTAGTATTGTTACTGACCATGCCCATCCCTTTATGGTTACAGTGTACCCATCTTCTGATGGCTACTTCCAACAGGATAATGCACCATGTCACAAAGCTTAAAGTGGTTGTATAGTCATATGTAACGGATGAGATCATGAGTGTTATAAGTGAAATGCCTATTTCTGGTACTCTTATAGGTATAAGTGCTTATCTTTCATTATCAGTTATCAACCTTAATCATACACATTTAATCACAATTAAGATGTCTGCCAGCTTCTCCCTATATGTGAAAACTGCAAGAGTTAAAAGAAAGAGAGCAACGTCAAAGAGAAGAATTGCGCCTGTTCTCGGCCACCGTGACAGTACACCCAAGGAGAAACGGGGGCTGGGAACAAGACTAATTTAGCTACCGAAAGCTTGCTTTTCCCTTTTTTAGACATAACCCAGCTAAAAAGCTTATACTCCATCACAATAATGAATATGTATAATTTGTGGTTTGTACACGCTGTCTTTTATCTAGTTTTTGATTTGATAGTATGATATCCAGCTATAAGCATATCAGTCGGAGCTCAGGAAATAAAAAAGCAGAAGTATCTGAATACTGAACTGCGTGTGTGTCAGTGTTTGATTTCAAGTGTGCACACTTATATTAAGGATTAATTTGGCCAGGGGGACAGAAACAAGATATCGGGCTTTTCTAGTCCAGGTTCCAAAACAGCTGGTACTCAAACGTGGGGCTCGAGAGTCGGTCCAAGGGACAGCCGAAACGGAAAGAGACCGAAGTAATACCAAATACGGGCGGGCCGGAGCCTGATCAACTCTGGATAAAATGGTAAGACATTTTCCTTAATAATTTGTCTACCGTTTAGTCCGCATCCGTATCTGGTTGATTTCTGTCTTGACATCGGCTTCCTGAGGCCTAAAAGACAGGTATATATCTTCTCTCGAGTCCATTTATATGAACCTGCAATTGTTGTTTCTGGTCCGCCTGTACTCGGAGTGTTTTGTATTTTGTTGGAGTTTGTCTGTTTGTTTTGTGGGAACCACCTTTTGTTGGGTATATCATCACGGATGGAGGTGACGTGGTTAAACTCCTCTTGGGGGAATAAATAATTGTACCAAGACTACGGGAATTGTACCAAGAGTACGGGAATGGTACCAAGAGGGGGTGTCACATACGGCTGAGGCGAGGGCGTTGGGATCCCGTGAGGATAATCAATCCCACACTTCACCTTGGTTGCCACATTGATTATGGTGATGTCATGTCCTGAGTGTATTTGTGGATTGTTGTCCGGTATTAATGAGAACGGCTGGGAGTTGATTAAAAAGGTAGAACCAGGTTATAACAGAACTCTCCTTGGTTACAAACCCCTGTTATCATAACCCCCGCATGTGATGGTATTTAGATTAAATGTGCATTATTCAGTGACATTTTTATTCGGCAAGACATTGGCAGTTATTGAGGCTGAGGCTAGATTAAGAGGATAGGGGAGCAAAAGGTGTCCCCTACAACCTCAGCAACCAGAAAACTACGAGGAGGCAGAGAAAGATAGAGTGAGGAATTTGAGTGTTGCACTGGGACGTGTTAGGAATGTTTAGAAAGGCCCATTGAATAATGGTTGTTGATTTTTATTTATTTTTTTGTTAACAACGATTTTTATTTGGTACATAGAGAAAGTACAGAGAGTAAGCATAGATATAATATAATAAATGCAATGTATATCAAGACAAACATAGAAAATCACCATAGATACAAAATTTTGTACAAGATACAGTGCATATATATTGTAATAGATTGTGTTTTCATTTGGTAAGGTGATGGGCTAGAGCCATAATAGTGCAGTAAACCGTAGACAATCATGTATAGGAGACCCAATTTCAGGGAGTATTAAAAAAGGAGGTAGAGTGGTTAAACCAGGGATCCCATTTCTTACTATATAAATGTGTGGAATTCTGTGTGATATGGAATATCTTTTCCATCAGATTAATGTAATTAATTCTGATTTTAAGGTGATCCAATGGGACGGAATGCGATTTCCAATGAAAAGCAATTAGCCAATGAATTGCGACACATATTGTATGAATCAATCTCATATTGTAAGTGGAAAGAGATGGTTGTTGATTTTTATTGTATGTTTCCTCAATAACTGTATTACAAGGGATCTTTTAATCATCATCTGGTCTCACTCTCTCTGCCTTCACTAAGTGACTTATTACTAAGGATCTCTTACTTCCTCATTGTCTATACTAACTTCAAGTCTCTAATTTTCTCTCTCTCTCTCTCTCTCTCTCTCTCTCTCTCAATCCCTTCCTATCTTTCATTTAACTTGAGAATTGTGAAGGATGGGAAATAAACTGATTAGGCCCACAGAGGGCCATTTAGCTTGTGACTTGGTGTTGGAACGGGAGGGAGAAGATGCCATTAAGAAGGGGAAGAAATTAGCAAAAATATGTGAGATTGACATGCATTTGGGTGGGAGATTACAAGTAGATGAATGGCGCTCTCTCTTGAAAAGGAGAAGAGGCCTGTTAAAAGATCATGGCTTACTAGGTATAGCAGACTCCTGGTTTAAGCTTGCGAAAGCTATTGCTGAAGAAGGGTGGATTGAGGAGGAAACAAACCAAAATGGCCGTATTGTGTACGTGTACAAGAAATTAGGAAAGAGGAAGTTGAGTAGTCAGCCACTGCCCTATGATGGCGGCTGTCTTTCAGGAAATGAGTACCTCCCTTCGTCTACCGCCCCTCTGTCACAGACGGCACCTCCCCCTACTGCCTCTACGCAGCAAGAAATAGACCAACAGGGAATACCTCCTCCACCATGTTTGATGGTTGGCAAGGCACACCTATCTTTGTACCCCTCAGTCAACTGCCATCACTATAGTACACCTCACTCGCCTGACCCACCAGCACTGCCGCCCACACCAGAGCCCACACACATATACCCGGTGATAGTCCAATCGACCGGAACATACTACAAGGCCCAACTCATCCCTATTTCTGCTCAACCAACCCCGCTGATGATGGCAGGTTCCCGGGATGGTAGGGCAAGCCTGGCTAGCTCTTCCGCCCATTCTGTGACTGATGGATCAGGCAGCATCGGCAGTTCATGCCAGTCCCACTCATCACAGCCCGGATACTTCCGCAGTTCATGCCGGTCCTTCCCACCGTAGTCCTGACCAGACAAATCCCCGTGCACAGAACATTGTGGTGTTGGGGGGTATAACTAACATAGACACCAGTGCAACCACGGTCCCACTGGCCCCCCCAATACAGTCCCACCAAGACATAACGTTACATTCCCACAATATGACTCACATTCCGAGACTAACATGGATTCCCTGTTCAACGACTCATATGTGTCACCACAGTACCCTTCCCAACTTCCTTACCCTTCCTAACACTGGTTTCAAGTACTTGATTCACACTGGCCGCCCGTACCTGGGGGAAGGGGTCTAACACGACCCCCCATTGGCCAACCACCCGCACACAATGGACCACCCCTTCCGGGGGCCCCCCGAGTGCGGCACGGGGGGCCCCCCTGATGTATGTAACTTTCACTCCCAAGAACGCTGCCAGCCTGGTTGCCGGCCTGCCGGACCCAGAAAAACAGCCCATGGCTTTTTATAGAAGGATTGAGCAGATTCAGAAATCATATTGTTGTGCATGGCAGGATTTAAAAAGTTTGTGTGAAATAAAAGCAGGGAACGCCTACTGGCCAGTAATGGGAAAATGTTTTAATGAGAATATACAGTATGACCTCGATACTTGGAATTCGGGGGTCGAATTCGTGGCCCAGTTGAAAACATTGGCTCAAGATCGCATGGCAGATCAAGCGACCGGTATACAGGATATGACACAAGATAAGGGGGAAACAGTTGAAAAATGTCATACCAGAATTACACAAGTTTTCAATGACCTGGGGTTCAGCAAGCAGATCAAAGCACACGTGCAGATGCTGACTGCTGCCTTTGTCTCAGGTCTTAGGGAACCAATCCGAAAGGGTCTGCTTCTAGCATGACCAGAGTACAAGACAATGGAGAGTGATAAGTTGTTGTTGGTGGCAAAGGGTTTAGAATCAGCACAGGGTAGTAAAAGAATTACCCCTCTCATGATGACCTCCGGTACACCATATTTGGACCGCCCACCAAGACCGATGCCACGCCTTTGTTATGGCTGCGGAAGACTTGGCCACTGTAGGAGGGAATGCCGAAGCTCCCAAAACCACGATGACAACCGGTTTGCCCCCAATCACGGGCCATAAGGGGCCACTCGTGGCGAGGGACCTGAGAATCAAACTCGGCCGCCATCACACCCCACTCCAGATCAGCTGGACCTTCTCCGCTAGGATTCCGGCAAGCCTGTGTCACCCTTTCCTGTCATGGTGTCACCTGGAAATTCAGGAGGACCTCTGGCTAAGATAACCCTCCCCATTGAAGGACACCCCACAACTTTCTTATGTGACACAGGTGCAGCCCGTTCTGTGATCAGGGCAGAAGAATTACCCAATACTTCCTTCCTATCGGACATTAACATAGAATGTGTGGGAGTGGATGGAACGTCCAGAAGGAACCCATTAACCCGTCCCCTGAAGATTGGAAACTTTCCTGACCTACTGGCAAGGTTTGTGGTCTCACCCACATGCCCCCTGAACCTACTAGGGACTGATGTCTTGTCCAGAATCCAAGCCTCCATCTTCTTCCAACCTGATGGCGGTGTCCTGATCACGTCGCCACTGGCTGTTGATGACGCCTCGGTGCTCTGCTCCATTCCCCTTCTTCTATCCTTGGACCCGAAAGACGAGCCCGAGGTTCCTCAAGACGTCCTGAATCGGGTCCCCACATGCCTATGGTCTACAGGGCCTGAGGACATAGAACATTTGAAAGTGCCACCAGTCATGGTGCAACTGAAACCGGGGGCACCCATGACCAGAAAGCCACAATATCCCTTGAAACCAGCACAATCAGCATCCATCACGAAACAAGTTGAGGCTCTCCTGTATAATGGAGCCTTGGTTCCCTGTACATCCCCCTGCAACACACCACTATTTCCATTGAAGAAACGAACCGCAAAAGTGGAACCAGAGAAATACAGGATGATACAGGACCTCAGGGCAGTGAATGAAGCCACCATTTTGGAGTCACCCATCGTCCCCAATCCCCACACATTGCTGGCAGGAATACCTCCCATGGCAAAATACTTCACGTTGGTAGGCCTAGCAAATGCCTTCTTCAGCGTACTGCTCAGTCCCCGCTGCCAATATCTCTTTGCTTTCACCCACGAGGGGCGGAGCTACACCTGGACTGTTATGCCCCAGGGTGCACAAAACTCTCCTACCCAGTTTGCCAAAACAATGGGACTCATCCTGGAAATGTGGATGAAACTCCACCCTGACACTGTCCTCCTTCAGTATGTTGATGACCTCCTGCTGTGTGCGAATACCTTTGGTGACGCCTCCATATTTTCAGAGAGCCTCCTCCACTACCTGGCTGAACAAGGTTGTAAGGCTTCAAAGCAAAAAGTCCAGTGGTGTAGAGAAAAAGTGATTTTCCTAGGTCATTGCATCTCCCAAGGCACCCGACACCTCACTGAAGAAAGGGTTGCTACAATCAAGGCCACCCCCCTGCCTCAAGGACAGAAGCCGCTCCATGCTTTCCTAGGACTAATCTCCTACTGCCGTGCTTGGATCCCAGAAGCCTCCCTTTTGATGCAACCGCTCTACGAAGCTTTGAATTCCACCCCCTTCGTGCTTTCACCAGAAGCTGTGAACAACTTTGAAATTCTGAAGAAAATCCTTTCGATGGCCCCCGCTTTGGGCCTACCTGACTATGGAAAGACTTTCAAACTGTTTGTCTCAGAGAGACAAGGACATGCCACAGGAGTTCTAACCCAAAACCATGGCAGTAGACTCAGACCCATTGGGTACTACTCTGGCCAATTGGACTCAGTGGCGAGGGGGGGACCCTCCTGCCTCAGAGCTGTTTTTGCGGGCCAAATTCTCCTAGACAAGACTGCAGACCTTGTTCTGGGCCATCCCTTAACTCTCCTCGCCCCGCATGACATCACTGCCATACTAAACCAGACCCAGCCCAGACACCTGTCTCCACAGAGGCACCTCAGACTTCAGTGTGCCTTGCTTCTTCCCGATAACATTACCATCCTTCGATGTAATACTCTCAACCCATCCACTCTGCTTCCCATTCTCGAGGGGGAAACCTTTTTGGGAGATGATGCTCACCAAACTGCTCATGACTGCTTTGAAGTGATGAAGATGGAGACATCACACCTACCGACAGTCAGTGAAACAGCCCTTGAGAACCCTGACCTGACAATTTTTGTGGATAGTTCCAGATATGCAGATGAGGCTGGAAGGTACCACACAGGATATGCAGTCACTACTGAAGACACAGTTCTCCAGGCCTCGGCGTTACCCCCCTCTATGTCTGCCCAGGAAGCAGAACTGCAAGCTCTAACTATGGCATGCAAATTGGCCGAAGGCAAGCGAGCCAACATTTACACAGACTCGAGGTATGCTCTGGGAGTGGCCTGCGATTTTGGGATCATCTGGAAAATCAGAGGGTTCCTGATGGCCGCAGGAACACCTGTGAAACACAGCACAGCTATCAAGAACTTGATGGATGCCTTACTTCTCCCAACACAAGTAGCCATACTTAAAGTAAAAGCGCACGGCAAAATGGTTTCCCGAGAAGCACGAGGCAATCACCTGGTAGATACTGCCGCAAAGCAAGCAGCGGATGGGACGCGAGAAGTGGTCAGCAGAGTGAATGCAGCACCCATCCTAGACGATCCAATAGATGATCTCGAAGAGACAGCGCAAACGGTTATGACTCTGCAAAACCCTCCTGTGAGCAGAACTTACCTCAAGGAACAACAGGAGGCAGCTGACAAAGAAGAAAAGGATGTGTGGATCAAGAAAGGAGCCACAGAAGTTGAAGGAATCATGGAGTTAAACAAGAGACCGTGCCTACCACGGACAATGTTCCCTGCAGTGGTACAATGGGCCCATGGTGCCTCTCATCTGTCGAAAACTCTGATGAATGCCTTAATTTTCAACTTTTACCTTCAGGTAAGCCTATAATAAGTATTTAGGTAAAAAGAATATCTCCTAAACCTGTACAGTTTAGGATATATTCCCCTCGCAATGAGCCACTGACTTCAGCAGCGCATGCGCTCTGGGGATTCTTGGCTTAAAGTCCGGCAGACGCCAGACCCTGCCGAGAAGAAAACTCCCACGCGCATGCACGGGAATGACAACATCGCGGCTCCGGCCACTCACAGGAAGACGCCCGGAAGACACGCCGAAGGGAATATGTCAGCTCCCTCGACATGGACTGAGTGAGATGCCGTTGCATCTTTCTAAGGTATGTATTTCATAATGAGCTAGTATGCGGCATACTAGCTCATTATGCCTTTTCCCTTACAGGTGTAGGAAAAAAAAAGTCAGCGGGTTTACTCTTGCTTTAAATCATCTCAAACTGGTTTCTTGAACATGACAATGAGGTCATTGTACTCTAATGACCTCCACAGTCACCGGATCTTAATAGAAATAGAACACCTTTGGGATGTGGTGGGAAAAAAAGATTTGCATCATGGATGTGCAGCTGGAAAATCTGCAGCAAGTAAGTAATACTATCATGTCAGTATGGGCCATAAATTGGCTTCTGAGTGTATATATGCACCGTATGTATGTGTATACGTATGTGTATGTGTATATATATATATATATATATATATATATATATATATATATATATATATATATATATATATATATATATGCAACTTTTTTCTTTTAAGTATAGCTAATTGACCCTTTAGTGACACTCATATCTTTGGATGGTTCAATTTATCTAATGTGTGACAACCCTTTAAAGTCTGCGTTCAGCTGTATGTTTTAATCTGTGTACTCTACCATTGAATGTTTAACCCGATAATACACTCATCGGTATCTTTCATGTGAGTTCAGAAGTGGTGACACCTGTTTTGTACTTACTAAGATATTTCTGACTGAAGGACCACAGAATTGCTGAGGTGACAATGCTATCTTGGTTTATCCAGGTTTAATGCAAACATTACTAACAGTCTTCTTAGCGTGGAAACATGCCAAGTGGTCCACCCCTTATGACCTTCGATCTCTGGACATAATGGATCTCACAATGAGGCAAATTAGCTGTGGGATAAGTGTGTTTGTCACCATGTTATACTTACTCTGAAGTGCTGGAACATTTAATATTGTGACTTGTTTCCTTGAACCCTGACTGGTAGAGATCAGAATGGGATTATGGTAATAGAATAAGTTTGAAGTGACTGTGACATGAATCTTTTCCACTTAGAGCTGTGCGAATGATTCCATATAAACAACTTGAGAAAGCTATTCTCTCCTTTGAACATACAGAATAATGTACCTGGTTGTGTGTCCTTGGAAATAAAGTGAAAGCTCTTTCTCTTTCATTCTGCCTACTTCACTTTCTCATCAACTTGTTCTGCCAGAAGTAACCCATATCAACATTCTCCTCCATAAAGTACATCTGTAACTGCTGTCTGTATTCAGAAATAAAGGAGTGCCGGTCTGTTTCCTCAAGTGACTTCTACCTACTTTATATCTAAGCCATCACAATCAAAATGGAAATATCAAAAATACCTACAGCTCTTACAATGTTTGCATTTATTTATTACAAATTGGTGATGAGACCAGACAATGACCCTGATGTCTATGATGTCTCCAGGCTCACCTGTCCACATCTATCTATTCCATGCATGTGCTTCCACTGTGGAGACACTTATAAATGTGTAGTGTTAGGACTGCAAGCAACGCAGGGTGCCGTGACGAGGCCTTGCAGCTTTCACATGCGTTTGCAAATGTGTGCTAACTAAACCCCTGCTTTTAACAGACGGTTAGACAGGTTAATTTGGTTGGTCAGCAGACCGGTTGGTGAGTTGAGCTATGGAATTGTCTTTGTCTTATATGTATATGCCCTCCACGGGCTCCTCACTGTGAAGGCCAGTTATAGGTGTGGGCAGTGGCCAGTTTTTTGTTACTGTTTGTATATTTGGTCCGGGGGACACACTGGGCACCTTCGCTACCATTGTCCTCTTGCTGGGTGTCCAGTGTGCTCCTGTTCTTTTAAGGGGGCTTGCGCTGTCTCCAGGCTCACCTGTCCACATCTATCCATTCCATGCATGTGCTTCCACTGTGGAGACACTTACAAATGTGTAGTGATAGGACTGCAAGCAACGCAGGGTGCCACAAAAGGCCTTGCAGCTTGCACATGCATTTGCAAATGTGTGCTAACTAAACCCCTGCTTTTAACAGACAGTTAGACAGGTTAATTTGGTTGGTCAGCAGACTGGTTGGTGAGTTGAGCCATGGAATTGTCTTTGTCTTATATCTGATGTCTATGAAGTAACAAACCACAATTATTGCCTTCTGCAGAGACCATTAATTAAAGCTGAACTTCAGGGTAACAGAAAAGCCTAGGCTTAGTTAAAAGAGAAAACAAAAACACCCAAAGGGACATTACTTACTATTAAGTCAATGTGTCTCCTGTGTTGGTGGATCCTGTAGTCCTTAAAATCTTCCTTTCTTAGATTCCCCTCCTGGCCTGGTAATCTTCTGGTGCAGCAGGGGTTAATGGAGCTGAGGGTGCTGTTACAGGCTTTCATCAATAATGCCCAACTATGCCCACCCACTCCATTAGCTGTTCTATACAGTGACTTGAAAAATATTTATCCCCCTTGAAATTATTCAAATTTAGCCATGTTACAATCAAAAAACATCAATGTATTTTATTCTACATTTTATGTGATAGACAAACACAAAGTGGCACATAATTGTGAAGTGGAAGGGAAATGATATATTGTTTTCCAAATTTTTTACAAGTAAATATCTGAAAAGTATGGCGTGCATTTGTATTCAGCCCCCTTTACTCCGATACCCTTAACTAAAATTCTGTGAAGCCCACAGAGGTTTGTTAGAGAACCTTAGTGAACTAACAGCATCATGAAGGCTAAGGAACACACCAGACAGGTCAGAGATAAAGTTGTGGAGAAGTTTAAAGCAGGGTTAGGTTATAAAAAAAATATCCCAAGCTTTGAATATCTCACAGAGCACTGTTCAATCCATCATTTGAAAATGAAAAGAGTATGGCACAACTGCAAACCTACCAAGACATGGCTGTCCACCTAAACTGGCAGGCCGGGCAAGGGGAGCATTCATCAGAGAAGCAGCCAAGAGGCTCATGGTAACTCTGGAGGAGCTGCAGAGATCCACAGCTCAGGTGGGAGAATCTGTCCACAGGACATCTATTAGTCGTGCACTCCACAAATCTGGCCTTTATGGAAGAGTGGCAAGAAGAAAGCCATTGTTGAAAGAAGCAATAAGAAGTCCCATTTGTAATTTGCAAGGAACCATCTGGGGGACACAGCAAACATGTGGAAGAAGGTGCTCTGGTCAGATGAGACTAAAACTGAACTTTTGCCCTAAAAGAAAAACGTGTGTGGCTGAAAACTTACACTGCACATCACCCTGAATACACCATCCCCACGTGAAACATGGTGGGGGCAGCATCATGTTCTTGGGGTGCTTTTCTTTAGCAGGGGCAGGTAAGCTGGTCAGAGTTGATGGGAAGATGGATGGAGCCAAATACAGGGCAATCTTTGAAGAAAACCTGTTAGCCCTTGTACACGCGGTCAGAGATTCCCACTGAATGTGTCCTATCGGACCGTTTTGTCGGATATTCCGACTGTGTGTGGTCTGCATCGGACTGTTTCCGTCGGAATATCTGACGGACCAAGTTTTCCAACTTGCCGGTAAAATTTTCCGACAAAATGCTCCTATTGGACATACTCCGATCATGTGTAGCCTACTCCGATGGACAAAGTGCCACGCATGCTCAGATCAAATTCCTAGACCAAAGCTATTGGCTACTAGACTGAATGTAGTCCCGTCTAACGAAATAACGTCATCACGTTATGTACAATCGGATTTTCCGACAACTTAGTCCGACCGTGTGTATGCAACATCACTTCCAGGCCTCTTCCGGAATTAATCCGTCGGAATAACTCCGACGGATTTGGTTGTCGGAATCTCCGACCGTGTGTACGGGGGCTTAGAGTCTGCAAAAGACTCGAGACTGGGATGAACGTTCACCTTCCAGCAGGACAATGACCTTAAACATACAACCAAAGCTACAATGGAATGGTTTAGATCAAAGCATATTCATGTGTTAGAATGGCCCAGTCAAAGTCCAGACCTAAAATCCAATTAATAATCTGTGGCAAGTCTTGAAAATTACTGTTCACAGACACTCTCAATCCAATCTGACAAAGCTGGAGCTATTTTTCAAAGAAGAATCGGCAAAAATGTTACTCTCTAGATGTGCAAAGCTGGTAGAAACATCCCCAAAAAAGAATTGCAGTGAAAGGTGGTTCTACAAAGTATTGACTTTTATTGTATTTCATTGTATTGTATTTTATTTGGATTTAATGCGATAGACCAACACAAAGTGGTACATAATTGTGAAGTGGAAGGAAAATGGTTTTCAAATTTCTTTACAAATAAATATGTGAAAAATGTGGCATGCATTTGTATTCAGCTCCCTAAAGCTGGATTCACACCTATGCATTTTTAGTGCTTTTTGCATTTTGCAGATTTGCACTACAGAACTTGTTCCATATGAAACTATGTTAAATGGACTGTAGCGCAAATTGGATTGAGAGCGTCTGTGAACAGAATCTACCCCAGAAGATTATAGTGGCAGGGTAAGATAGGAAGATTTGAAGGAATGAAAAATCCAGCAGCACAAGGGACACTTTTGGATTATTAGTAAGTAATGTTCCTTGTGATTTCTTTTTTAAATTGAATGAAAAAGTCAAACTTTATTAGCCAATTATCCAAAATAGAAAACACTAGCCATGTAATCGCCCATTATTACATCCTTTACAGTATATACACACGCAATCACACATACATCAGCCATAACATGACCACACACCTAATATTGAGTAAGTCGTCCTTTTGTAACCAAAATATCTCTGACCTGTTGAGGCATGGACTCCACTAGACCTCTAAATCAGTCAAGTGAGACCTCGGGATCACACACGAGAAAGATGCTGGCAAATCCAAACTTCCGGTCTCGGCTGCGAACGGAAGTGATGTCACCTGACTCCTCCCAACGAGTCGCATCACCGTCATGTGACTTTCTCCAACGCAATGTGTCGGGAGGCGCCGAGTGACGTCACTTCCAGTTGCAGCCAAGACCGGAAGTTCGGATTTGCCAGCGTTTTTCTCGCGTGTGATCCCATGGTCTTACTTGACTGATTTCCAAAGTGATTTTAGCTGTAAGGCTACAGATTTTAAAAATAAATTTGTACATTACTACTGCACTATCTGGATTTCCATTCTTGTTTCATGTATTGGCTATTTTGAGCACCATCTACCATTGAGTGATTACCTCATGGAGATTACTGATTCAATTGAAGCATATGACATTGAGCCTCAAGATGAGGGGCCATTGCACATAGTGGTGGAGCACTTAGATTGAACACTGGATTGCATGATACATGATTATCACTACCTTTGAAGAATCATCACAGTATTTTAATAAGAACTTTCTGATTCTGGAGTTCACACATCACTGGAACTTTGGATGCACTGTCTTTTTTTAGACTTATAGTTGATTATTATGTTCATATTTGATTTATTATTTTATGTTTATGTCTAAAATACTTTTAATTGTTTTTGTGTCACTTATTGAGAGTTCATATTATTATCTTAACACTTTTCTGCATCCCACCATGGAATAATATTTTTTCAAGGTTTTAGCGCCTTGCTATTTCCTATTTACACTCGATTGTGTATGTGGCGGCACTACAGGTGTTGGCAGATTTAATCTCTTTGTTATTCATAGACATTATTGTCTTGTGTCTTTTTAAACATTTATTCATTATTGTTCTCTTTGATAGTATCATTACAGTATTTTACTATATTTATGTTCGGCAGATTTTTTCTTTCTATTACACAGTGTAGCATACAAGTTATTCCACTTCTCTGTCTATAAATATTATTGACAAAAGGACAAATCAGGGATGACCTCATCAGTGTTCTTCTACTCCTTTAGTGTTCGATCATTAGACAAAGAATGTTCTCTTGACCAAGCTGTGCTTCAGAAGCAATAGAGTTGTGTAGACCACAAACAAAACCCAAAGTACAAATGGTTTGGTGGGTAACACTGTTCCAATATGCTGTGTGTTTAAATTGTATATAATCTGCCTACCTTGAGTTCAACTTTAAAACAAATTTAGACCAAGAAACGCGACCCTTGCAGCAATGGCTAGTTATGCTATTCGTGCCTGTGTTCACACTAGTAGGATTCAAACATGCATGCCAACAAGAGCAGCAAGAAGGAAAAAACAATTGTTCATCAGTTGGGACATTCCTTTACATTTGTTGACCACTGAATATTAAGGCAATATTACACCTATTGTGTTAGAACAATGTTAGAACAATATTGTTTTTCCCTTTAAGTATAAGCAAGCTAAAGTTCCACTATCTGATCTCTCATAATTGTACTTCCTAGAATATGGCGTAGCTGCTGGATAAGAACCTGCATGCAAGACTCCTGCTCAACTTAAAACAAATAGGTGTTGCCATGGTGCCGCACACCACTGCTAATCAGAAGTTAGGCAGACATTTACAATTGACATTTCAAGTAGCAAATATTTCATAACGTATAGAGTTAAGTGATATATGCAGTTCCACTGTGCTGAAGAGATCCTGAAAATCCTATCTTCATGATCAGGTCTTTTGGAAGATGCTCTTTTAACATATACGTGTATTTGCTGTACAATGAAAATTGTACCAGTTCAGTATAGGTGGGTAAACACTGTGCTGTCCTGTCACTTTATCGACAGAGAACTAGGGTGAATTGTACAAAATTTTATTTTTTTATTTATTAAGCAGTAATTATCTCCCAGTTATCAACTGTGCTTAACAAATATGAAAAGCTCCTCCTCAGTATATAACTAGCTTTTGGAGTAAGGTTCACATGGAAGGGCTTTGCATAGAAAACCTTCAGTTGCCCTTGTGCTGTGCTGGGATTTGTTGTGTACTTGCACCTTTAAGGAGGAATGGGCTGCCTCCAGACTTACCTGCTCTTATTTTATCCATTGCCATACAGTATACAGAACCCATTGCTATACAGTATATAGTCCAACATGGAGGCTCTCATAGACTAGATTAAGAATGGCACTTTACAGAGGGGCCTTGTTGAGGCAATGTGGCTTCCACCCACATAGCCATAACACTATGACCACCCACCATAATCCATCAAGGCATAGACTCCACTAGACCTCTCAAGCATAGGTGTGCATAGGTGGTGTGCCTGGGCCCACCCTAATCAATCTGTGTGGTGGTGCCAATTCCCCTCACTGCCTGAGCTACCACCCGTGTTGCGCCCTGCCCACTGCAATGCTGCTGGCTTCCCTCCTCTCCTCCAGGCTGCTGCGGGGGGTGTTTCAAGAAGGGAAAAGGGGGAAGGGGCTAATCAATATGTAATTTACTGTGCATTTTCTTATTTATTTATTTTTATTTAATTATATTTTTTATTTAAACAAAAAAAGGAAAAAAACATCTTCCAATAAAAGGTACTTAACTCAGGTACAGATAGCTCAACAACAAGCTATTATCACATATCTAGAAAGTTAAATTAAAATTGATCTATCCACACAAGATCAACATATTAGTCAAAGTAGCTTCCTCACCTCGGTCTTGAACTTAGGAAGACCTGACCCCAGATTCAAAATCCTTTAAATACCAAAAAATTAAAAATTTCCCTGGAAAGATATCAACCCCCTCCCTCTTGCCCCAAACTAAACAAAAAAGAACAAAAATGAATAGAAAAGGAAGGTTCTCCTCTCCTCCCTCTCCCACCTGCACTCCCCGCCCTCAGGAGCCAGCATCCAGGGACGCACTCCATACTCCATGAAAGAACCAATCCAAATTGTTAAATTAAAGGGTATGATATGTTAATTCCTTCAACCAATGGGACTCCCATCGATAAGAGATCTTCTCTCCTCTGAATTAATAAAAGAGTTCCAGGAGAACCATGCTTTCACATATTTCTCCTGTTTAAGCCTAGCTGTCCAAACCAGATTTTCCATTCTGTTCAACTCTTCCACCTTCCTGAGCCACATTTCCACTAAAGGTGGTTGTTTCTTTTTCCAGGTAAGGGGAATGCAGGATTTCGGCGCATTCAAGAGGTGACACTGAATGGATTTTTTATATGTCTTGACAAATATTTTGGAGTCATACCATTAAAAGAAGGTTGGGTCTTCAGGGACCTCATAATCACAACATTTTTGAGTGGTCCTCCGAACCTCTCTCCAGTAGCCCTCAATCCTGGGGAAAACCAGAAGCTCTCCTGGCAAAGCCAACATCTATCAGGAGTATTTTGGAAGTATATATGGATGAGGGCCGGGGTTCTGTACCATTGAAAGAAAATCTTGAAATTTGTTTCCTGTACTTGTGCAGTACGTTATTCCTCCATGAATGTTCTATCCAAGTCTTACTTTTTGTTGTCTTTTTAAAGAATGACAACTGCAAATTGCCCCGGAAGTGCAGCCAACAATGCATACATCTTTGAGATGGTATGAGGGAGTGGGCCTCTCAATTCAATATTCTTCAAATGGGAGTTGATTACACTCAAAAATGCCTTATTTGGGCCACTCGCCAAAAATCCAATTGATAAGTGCCAGTTCCAGCTGTCAACATTTGAAACGAAAGACCTGGTATATTCCCATTTCCAACAATGCATCAAAAGTCCCCTTCCATAATCCTTCCCCACAAATAGAGCTTTCTTTTGGTGGTATTTCATCACCTCTGTGATTTTTAT
This sequence comes from Lithobates pipiens, assembly GCF_037356315.1. Classification (NCBI taxonomy): domain Eukaryota; kingdom Metazoa; phylum Chordata; class Amphibia; order Anura; family Ranidae; genus Lithobates; species Lithobates pipiens. The sequence continues at coordinate 633,693,948 of NW_027507748.1, read as the reverse complement.
TTTTTGCGCTATAAACAAAAAAAGAGGGACAATTTTGAAAAAAAGGCATTATTTTTTACTTTTTGCTTTAATAAATATCCCCCAAAAATATATTAAAAAAAAGTTTTCCTTAGTTTAGGTCGATGCGCATTCTTCTACATATTTTTGGTTAAAAAAAATCACAATAAGCGTTTATTGATTAGTTTGCGCAATTTTTTTTAGCCTCTACAAAATAGGGGATAGTTTTATTGCATTTTTATTAATATTTTTTTTTTACTAGTAATGGCGGTGATCTGCAATTTTTATCATGACTGCAACATTATGGTGGACAGATCGGACACTTTTGGTGCTATTTTGAAACCATTCACATTTATAGAGTGATCAGTGCGATTAAAAATGTCAGAAGGTTCCCCCTGCTGGCCTATAAAAGGCTGCCACTTTCTGACCCAAGATGCTGGATTATCTTCAGCTCTCCCCTGTTCCTGTGTTATACTTTCAAGTGATTCCTGTTGTGACCTTGGAGTGTCTCTTGACCTGCTCTGATCTCCTCTCCAGTGTTTGATCCCCGGCTTGGCTCCTGGACTCTGCTATACTTGCACCTGCCTGATTACCAGTGTTTGACCCCTGGCTTGGCTCACAGACTTTGCTATACTTGCACCTGCCTGATTACCAGTGCTTGACCCCCGACTTTGCTTATCACTTACCTGTGATTGACCCTCAGCTGGCCTCGCCACAGCTTCCAATCTGCTCTCCTGTGTTCTACCCTCAGCCAGGCTTTTAATCCTTGTCATCTTATCAAGTAAAGTCTCAAAGTAATCATCAGCTCAAGCCTTCTCAACCTGCTGACAACCCGTGCTTCTTTGAGCCCTATACCTCCTGTACCACTTTCATGGGTATACTGCGCTTAGCCGCAAGGGGAACCTCTCTCAGCATCTTGGCCTCAGAAAAGGTACCTGACAATAAGGCAGCCATTCAAATTATACGGACAAAATGCCCTGGGCACCACAAGTAGAGAAATTATGTGGCATGTTTATTATGTCTTGGAAAACTATGTGTGGCCAAATAGCTGTAACAGTGGGAGGATCTAATATGACCATGGCTATTAAAACCTGAGCCTACTTTGATATGGGTCAAAAGTGCGTAATTCACAGAGTGCAGGGGTCAGCAGTACAAAACACATGGATTGTGCGGTGGTCAAGAGAGCATAACACACATAGTTCAGGGGTCAAAAGTAGTGTATTTGATATTTATATGTTTATATGACAGTGTGCACTTGCAGGGTGCAACCCATGAAGCCTTTGCTACCCATGCCTGTTGCATTTGAGACTATATATATGTATATATATATATATATATATATATACAGATCTATATATATGTAGTGCCGGGCTCCTGAAGAGCTCCTGAAGGCTCCTGAAGAGCACACACTATGTTTTGTAAATTTATTTTTTCCTAAGACCATAGTTGGGTCTTACGGTTAATTTCAGTAAATTGTGGTCTTAGCATCAGTTTGTCTGTGCTGTACTATGTTCTGCCTGGTCATAGGTGTAGGTATCACCTTTGACAGGCAATGGAACGCAGTCTGGTTGGACGCATTGGGTACCAATCTCTCTCTTGAAGCCAATCAGTGGGTGCGTTGTCTCGTTGTGTATTCCGGGAGAGGGTACTTAAGGTGCTGAGGTCACGTGGTTCTGGGTTCCGGTCCAGAAGTGTGTTCTGACTCCGTGGTACCGGTCCTCCTGACCAGCCCCCAGAAGCCCTCATGGCTTGGGGTGCAGATCCATCCGTTTCCGAGTCTTGAGACTGGCTAGGCACAGTAACTGGAAGGAGGATTTCAAGGTGGTCCGGTGCCGTCTCGGGTTTGGAGAGGCCCAGCAAGAGGTTACAGAGCCGATCCAGGCTATGAAAAGATCCAGACCATATGGTTGGGATCCACCCAGATGTCTAGACAAGCAGCTACCCCAGTGAGCCACTGAGAGGCTGAGACAGCCATTCCCACCCCCTCTACAGCCCAGCACCCCTGTGAGCAGTGGAGGGGCAGAAATCCGGTGACTAAAGCCTTGTACCCGCTGGATTGATTGATTGAAAAAAACCTGACAACTCAGGTCGGAGCCGCTGTACTAACAATCCAATATTATTATTACAGAGACCTCTTTTGCTGTGCTATTGTGTTCTGACATTTGATGAGAGCGCCGATCGGGACCCAGTCAGCAGACCTTTTTTGATCATGACTCTTTGACAGAAGCAGGTTGCAGGACCAGCCTCTGTCAGACCTGTGCCATACACATGGGCCAAATGTCAGACAGTTTCTATTGAACTGGCTGATGCCACCCGACATTCAGCCCGTGTGTACTAGGCTTAACAGTCACCAGCTCTCTGTAGGCTAGGTACTGAGAAATGAGCGATCAGTGATGTTTGATTACTTCGTTTTTGGTCTTGGGGTGTCTGGGACAGCTGCAGATGGGATTGGCACTGCAGCCATCTAGGTGAGTGTGTTTTTTTGTTTTTTTTTTGCAATTCATGAACCTTTCTTTTAAACAATTGATATGTTTCTATTGAGAATAAAATATGGGTTTCTCAGATTTGCAAATCATTGTATTCTGTATGCAGATTTTACACAGCGTTCCAGTATTTTTGGAATTTGAATTGTATGAGAAGAAGCTGACTACACCAATCTTTAGCTCTGGTTATGGTACAGAAAAACATGCTGTAGACAAAACCTTTTACAAATATACTGTAGATCTACTGTATGATAATAGTCTTGCTGGGAGAAATAAAGAGTAATAGATGGGTTCCACGTTCCCTACAATACTGAAACCTCACTCTGTTTTCAATCACATCACCCACATTGGAGGAAACTTTTAACATCCTTTCCTATACTTATTTTCCTATATTTTAGGTCTTCCATTGCACTTTATTTAGCTATCCTAGCAAAACGAATAACATGGCTTTTTTATACTGCCTACACTGGCAGTCTGGAAATACCATATTTTGCCAGAAGGGTGCTCTATCTAAACATGGGTGGGATGCTGAGAGTTACTGTGAGCTGCCCAGGTACAGATAGAAAATGTTAAAACTGCAAAAAGAAATGGTTACTGTACATGGGCCTACACATTCTGTATTTGGAACCATAGTGCTGAAATGGTAGAGATGATAATCATCATTGCACCATCAGTACTGGAAAAGACTGGTGATTCAAAGGGACAGATGGCTTGAGCTACCTCTGAGTGTCAATGATCATACCTATGTTTTCTGTAAATTCAAACATCAAATCTTTGTTCTTGACTCAGTGGATGTGTTTGTCATGTAGTAAAAAGGACATTCTTTTTATTGTGGACAAAATCAGTGATTGTCTGCAAATTTTCCAACTTGTATGATGTTGAATAGGTTTTAATTAGGCGGGTGGCAGCCGTGGTTGCCTATCCCTTCTAATGATGTTGATAAGGCAAGTAACACACACAGATAGGCTGGAACCTAATAAGGCACCAACCTAAAATGGATGGACACAAATGATATTTGAACCCTTTCTTTATGTTGCCTATGTGTACACCCACCCTTTTAGCCATGGTTCTGCCAACATATTGGAAGTTGCATGGGCACATTAAAAGATAAGTGACATCTCATATTCATCAGTCATCACTACTGATCAGAAACTAGAGATTTTCCTGGTTTTGTCCCGAGTGGTTCCACATGTTTTGCATCCTTTGCATCTGTAGAATACTGTTCGATCCAAAATAGTGTGAGGTCTTTTGGGAGGCCAGTGACATTTTTTCCTACATATATCCCTGGCACCCTTCTATAGATGAACTTGGGTTTACTGGGAAGAATCTTTTTAAGTCTATGATCTTTTTGCAAAATGGGCCAATGTGTTTTAAATATTTTTTACTACTTCTTTGTATTGAAGATGGAAACCTGAAATATATGCAAGATTGAACTGATCCCCCACAGATTCCTTAACTTTTGGTCTTAAAAGGGTGGAGCAATCAATTTGTCTTTAATTTTATATATTTGGAGCTTTAAATGTATATCCCCCACTCACAGGGTGCCAATTCTTGGATTACATTCACTACACATGAGGTTGAATTAGTGCATATGGAATGGCCAGTTTACATATCTGGAAAGGCACCATCAATGCTAAAATATATCCAGGTTTTAGAGCAACATATGCTCAGGGAAGTATGGGAAAACATTCCTCTCCCAAAACTCCAGGAACTGGTCTCCTCAGTTTCCAGTGATTCATTTTAGTGATTATATGCTTATGCGAGATAAATTAATTCTCCTGAAGAAGCCCTATGATGTATGGCGAAACATGTTGAGATGTATCCACATTGCAACTGTTTATTTTCATTTTGTGCTTTTTCTGTACTAATTTCAATTATGTATTTATATGTTTTTTCTATATTGTATTAAAATTTATATTTTTATATAATACGGCGTTATTGCGCTTTAAAGGTCCCTTAGAAACCTTGTATTTATTGTATAGATAATGGGATGTGGTACTATAAGTAGGTTTCAGTATTTCAGCTTGTTTTAAAAAAAGTTTCCATATGTTTACAGAGTGTTGGTAAAAGAAGAGCAGATCCCACACCGTGGTAAACATGGCCCTGCCTTAACTTTTTTGAGATGCGTTGCTGCCATCAATTTCAAAACAATCGTATTTTTTTTTCTTTGAATGGTACATTTTCTCAGTTTAAATATGTGATATGTTTTCTGTTTTCTATTGTGAATAATATCTGCGATTTTCAAATCTTTTGCATTCTGTTTCTATGTAGATCTTACACAATGTCCCACCGTTTGGAGTTGTATGTATATGATAGATTTATGGGAGTCTTTGCATATGGAAGATAACAATGCCTGTCCCCGTGAAAAGGCGGACCATTTACCGTATACCAAGCAACGCAACAGAAGCTTTTTTGCATAATAGTTGTATGTTCTCATGCAAATGATATGCAAGTGCATAGAGACTGAACAGCATGACAAGTGCCCAGTAATTTTTACAGAAAAAAAGAATAGAATGAATACAATGTTAAATCTAAAGCCTACTTCAATCAGCTACTTGTGTAATGAGAGCTGACATCTTTTTAATTATGTCATTAAGCCTCAATGCCTTTTTATTTCCATGATAATCAAAGGTTTCCAAATTGAAAGCACTTTTTTTCTCCTTGAATTTTTTTCTGGGTATCTTGGGGAGTTCTCTTCTAGTTTCAGTACAAACACTAGAGATAAAGTAATGAACTTTTGTAAAAGGAAAGCAGTCAATGTACTTAAAAATGAGACCCTGAAAATGACATACATGCAAACCAGTAAGTACTGCTTAGATAGGGGAGAAAAGTTCTGGCTCCATCATGGGAATTGAGCTTTTTAGTCTCTCTGTTTAGACCTTCTCAGTTAGGACATGCTGAGTAGTAGTGGTGAAACACTGGTCCTTGTTCTTGTAAATTATATCAGCTTGACAAAATATTGGTGCCATTGGGCACCGTAAACAGCTTGTATTTTTTAACTTTCAAACATATTTCTTACTAACGTTGATTTGAGGTTATGTTGGGTGGGATAGTTTAGGTGGTGCATGATCTCCAAAGCAAAATACTAACATGGTTTAAACTCCTGGTATAATGGAAATCCCAGTGCCTATTTTTTCTGATCCTTAGGGTAGAGATCTCCTCTTCTGTAGTGCCCCCCTTTGGTGAATCTGAATCTCATTTATTCTGATATAATGGTAATAGCTATCAGCAACCTTTAGGCACCATTATATTCGGTAACCACTATTAAAACCATTTTTGGTCTGTTAATTACATTATTGAATATGTAATCCAGTGTGCATTCTCATATCAAGCAATGCAATAAGGAAGTATAGTAAAACTATGGAACACCTTATTCATGTTATGAAGAAGAGAAGATGGGATGTTATTCGATAGTCCTAATATACTTCCTGTCGTAGGATGGCAATGCTGCTCCTCATGGATATAGTTCAGTTATGGATCATTCTCACTTGACAGAAAGTGTGTACCTGCCAAGATCAGGTAGGAAAAAAATCATGTAAGCAGAAAACGAATTCAGTTACCACATCTAAAAACTTATGAGGTATAATATATTAAATTTGTGTTCTTAATTTAAATACACTCTAAGCTTGCTAAAGGGGAGCCTGGGAAGGAGCAAAATGTGTCCATTCTAAAGTTTACAACAAGAGTATTAATCATTGTTTTTACCATGGAAAAGTTGTACAAATTTGTAAAGATTGGTACGTAGACACACAGGTTTTCAGCTGCCCTTTATAGTTCCCAAGTGGGCCTCTATATGAAAATGAATAAGTAAACTCCCTCCACCCCCTCCCTACCTACCTCCATCCACACCCAGCCTTTCTATCCTTCCTCCCCTTCTATTCGGATACTCCACTGTTAAAATGTCTTGGAGGTATGAGCACATGCATTACCAAACCAAGCGGCTTGCTATTGGGGGCACTGGTCAAGGAGGAGGAGCCAGGGGCACTGTCGTGGGACCTGAGAAGAAGAGGATCAGGGCTACTCTATACAAAACCATTGCACAGAACAGGCAAGTATGACATGTTTGTTATTTAACCACTTGCGGCCTGCCCTATAACAAAAGCACGGCAGCATAGTGGTTTCAAAATCCTGACCGGACGTCATATGACGTGATCAGGATTTTGAGCCGCTGCGCGCCCCCGGGGGCGTGCATCGCGGCGATCGTTGTTCCGAGGTGTCAGTCTGACGCCCCACAACTACGATCTCGGTAAAGAGTCTCCGACGGAGACTCTTTACCATGTGATCAGCCATGTTCAATCACGGCTGATCACAGTGTAAATAGGAAAGAGCCGGTGATCGGCTTTTCCTCACTCGTGTCTGTCAGACGCGAGTAGAGGAGAGCCGATCGGCTGCTCCTCTGACAGGGGGGGTCTGTGCTGATCGATTATCAGCGCAGCCCCCCGAGGTTTCCCACACTGGACCACCAGGAACGCCACCAGACCACCAGGGATGCCCAGCATAAGGTATGCCACCCTAGACCACCAGGGATTCCAGTCAGTGCCCACAATGGGTGCCAATCAGTGCCCACAATGGATGCCAATCAGTGCCCACAATGGGCATCACTGATTGGCATGCATTATTGTTTGGCGCTGATTGGCATCCATTAGTGCGGTATAAAACAATACAATGCCGCCTATCAGTGCCCATCTGTGCTGCCTATCAGTGCCCCCCTGTGCTGCCTATCAGTGCCCATCCGTGCTGCCTATCAGTGGCCACCCATGCCCATCTGTGCCGCCTATCCATGCTAATCCGTGCCAGCTATCAGTGCCAATTTGTGCTACCTATCAGTGCCCATCCGTGTCGTCCATCAGTGCCGCCTATCAGTGCCCATCAGTGCTGCCTATCAGTGCTGCCTATAAGTGCCACATATCAGTGTCCATCAATGCCACCTCATCAGTGCCACTTCATTGGTGCCACCTCATCGGTGCCCATCAGTGCCACCTTATCAGTGCCCATCAGTGTAGCCCCATCAGTGCCCATCAGTGAAGGAGAAAACTTACTTATTTACAAAGTTTTGAAACTGAAACAAACAAAAAACATATTTTTTCAAAATTTTCGGTATTTTTTTATTTGTTTAGCAAAAAATAAAAACCGTAGAGGTGATCAAATACCTTTTATTTTACTTTACCTTACCCTACAAAGGTTTTTGTAAAATGACAGCCGGGCAGGAAATGGCCAATGACAGATCACTGTATTCGACCCGCTGCTGGTACCATGTGATCGCTGTGGCCGAACACACCAGATCACATAACAGAATGAAAGGATTTGTTACATGCGTTTCATTGTGTACTATTGTGATGAGCTCTGTGATTGGTCACAGTCATCACATGCTACAGACAGGGCCAATGACAGACCATCTGTACTATGTGATTAGCTGTGGCCAATCACAAATAATCACAATAGTAAACACTGAATCAGTAGTTTTCATAACTGTAACATGCACAGTTATAAGCAATCATAGCATGTAAAAAACAAATTGAAAAAATCCTGATCACCTTCCCAGAGTAGTACAGTGTTACAGTGGTAACACTGTATTGCTCTGGTCACTGTATGTAAAAAAGAAAATGAAAGAAAAAAGAAAACAAAAATAATAAAAAAAAATGTTTTTACATACTGTTGCCAGTCACATGATGATGCTGTACTGCACCGGTCACAGTGTGTAAACATTTTATTAAAATGTCTTAATTTTTCAAAAAATTGTGTTAAAAAATTACAACTTCAAAAAACTGTATGTAACCAATACCCCTGTATTTATGTTTCACAAAGATTGTAATCTGGTTCCCTTCACTGGCAAAAGAGGTCTGTGTGCTAGAATTTTTTATTTGTAAACTGTTTTCTGTTTTCTTTTTATGAAATTCTTGGGTGATCACCCAAGAGTAGTCCCCAGTAGCCTTTGGTAAATTTGGGTCTCTTGTATAATGTTCTTCTGGAAGCCATCATCATCAATATTTTTGTAGAGCTTTTCATTCCCAAGTACTTAAAGCAGTTTATGAAGTATTCCTATGAATAAAATAGTGCTCTCACCAAGATCCCATCTGGAAGTTAAGACTGCCCAGACTGATAGCATCTCTACTGACACTTAAAGTACAAAATCCAAAATAGAATACAGCCAGCAACTTAGTATCATCCGATTGATGCTATATATAGCAATATGCTATATTGCGATATTATTAAGGTCTTACAGCTTAAATGTGTAAGGGTATCTATGCTGTACTCACCTTCAAGCTAAGAAACATCACCGCAATCGGGGCTGTACCTGACCTGATAGTCTGTTGGGCACCTGCTGCTTTAAATGAGTGGATACCCTGCTTTAGAGCTAGGCCCATTTGGGCTGGATCGGAAATCCATGCTGCTCTCTTGCAAGACCACCTTCCCTCCGAGGAGTGAGGTACCCTTGCTAATTCCGGATAGGTTATCAAATCCGGCAGGGATTATTTCCCATATTGTTATGCGATTTGCACTAGTTATTTGGTATATGTTTGCGGGCCAATGGCCCTTGTATTTTATGTTCACTAATCCTTTGTTTCTTTTCTTCCTCTTTTCTCTTTCTACCCCCTGTCTTCCCCGAGCTGTGGTCCTGACCCTCACCCATGCATGTTGGTCCAGGAGGTCAAGGGAATGGGAGTCCTATCTTTTGGGGGCTCTTTCCGCCTCCACAGTGTCACAAGGTAAGAGTGCTCTGCCCTACCACGATGGCTAGGTCATACTCATCCGACTTTTCGGTGATCACCCATAATGTACATGGCTTCAATTCCCCAGCTAAAAGGACCAAAGCCTTCCAATTCTATAACAAACAGAAAGTGGATATATTGCTATTACAAGAAACACATTTTTCTAAGACGTCAGCCCCAGGTTATCTTAATGTTAAATACCCGCAGTTTTACTTAGCTAACGGACCCGATAAAAAAGAGGGGGTAGCTATTGCTTTTTCTAGACGAACCCCATTTTACGCCCATCACCATAATTAAAAACAAGGGAGGCAGATATATCATGGCAGTAGGACGCATTCATGACCAACTCGCTTCCTTTGTGTCTTATTATGCCCCAAACTCAGGACAGGTGGACTTTTTTAGTAAGATGTTGAGGATACTGATGTCCAAGGTCCAGGGACAGGTGATTATGGGAGGGGATAGCAACATACCGCTTGACAGAATTATGGATAAATCCAACCCTGACAGACCTGCTCTTAAAAGACCGCCGACTGGGAGCAATAGGGTAGCTAGACTGTTACACCTATATGATTTAATCGATGCATGGCGAGAGAGTAATCCCACTACTAGGGATTATACAAATTTTTTACAGGTGCACCGCACTTATTCCAGGATAGATCATCTATTGGTCCACACATTTCTACTCCCGTATCTGACGTAGGTGAAAATACTGTCAACCCCTTGGTCGGATCATTCTCCAATTAAACTGTCTTTGACAGGGTTGTGGTCTAAAGCTTCCCCGGCCCCGTGGCGACTAAATGCCAGCCTGTTAAACGACCCCATTTTGCATACTGAAATAGAAAAAGAACTACAAACGTACTTTACTGTTAATATATCCTCAGATACGTCACCCACGATCAATTGGGCAGCCAATAAGGCCTCGATTAGGGGCATACTGATACAAATAGGCGCTAGGCAAAAGCGGGCCTGCGAACATGCGATTCGGCAACTAGAAGCCAATTTAGACCGGCTGATGCAGGAACAACATACTCACCCGCACTGCGACATAAGACATAGGATTGATGACGTTAGACTGGAATTAAACTTGGCTTTGACAACTCAGGCAGAAAAACATATTAGCTGGTCTAAACATAGGTACTACACAATGGGAGACAAACCGAACACCATGTTAGCCAGGAAACGAGTTCCCCGACCCCACACACCCACATTGCCTAAACTAAGGCTCTCCACGGGTCGCTTCACTCAAAACCCCAAACTTATCCTGAAGGAATTTCACAATTTCTACTCCAAACTATATGGCTCACAGACCAAGTATGATCCTCGTCGGGCCGATATCTTTTTCCGTGATGCCCCACTACCCCAGTTGACGCATGCCCACGCAGACCTGATGGATGCTGAATTCACAGACCTAGAGGTCAAAATGGCGATTAAATCGTTACACCCCTCAAAGGCCCCTGGACCAGATGGTTTTACGGGCCATTATTATAGGAAATACCAGGATATATTGATTTATTTGATGTACTACACAGATTTGGCTTTGGAGAATGCATTTTGGCTCTTCTCAGACCGCTTTATGACACTCTGTCGGCATCGTTGATGCTACGGGGATACTCCTCTCGGCCTCTTCTGATTAGAGGGGGCACGAGATAGGGCTGCCCTCTGTCCCCGCTCCTATTTGTCCTTGCGATAGAGCCACTGGCTATCAGGATCAGGGAGTGCCCGGATGTCCAGGGGATTACTTGTGGAAATAGAGAACATAAATGCTTACTCTTCGCTGACGACCTACTGCTAACACTGACATCACCAGTTACTTCCCTCCCCAATTTACATGCGATCTTACAACCCTTCTCTGAAATTTCGGGGTTAAAAATTAACCAGTCTAAATCTAGAGCACTCAATCTATCATTGTCGCAGAAGGCTACGCAGAAGGCTCTTGAACGCTCATATAAATTTAAATGGGAGCCAGAGGCACTGCCATACCTTGGTATCTATTTGACCCCGATGATTCAGTCGTTGTATAGGAAAAACTATCCCCCACTTTATAAAAAACTAACTGAGGATCTAGCGAAATGGCAGGTTCATCCGCCATCGTGGTTCGGCAGACTACACTCCATTAAAATGAATGTGTTGCCTAGAATATTATATTTGTTTCGCACTCTACCGGTGGCTTTACTACGAAGGGATCTTCAGTTACTACAAAATGGAATTCTTCGGTTTATTTGGGGAAATAAGAGGCCCAGGGTGAACAGAAGCACAATATACACTTTAAAAAAACATGGGGGGCTGGGCCTGGCTGATCTGCAGAAATACTTTCATGCGGCTCAGCTGGCCCACCTCTCCAGATACCATTCACACCAACCGCATGCTATATGGATGGACATGGAATCTTATTCCTGCCGTCCTTCACAGATTTTGCAGATAATGTGGCTTCCAATGAAGGATAGACCACTGATATTGTGTCTCACTCTGTCACTGGCTTTGGCTATATGGGACAGACTGTCGAAAATACATAAATTCAAGTCACCCCACAATCCACCAGTGGCATTATTGAACAATAAAGAGTTCATCCCGGGCCTCTCTCCTCAACTATTTAGTTGGTGGACAAATAAAGGGCTACTGCGCATCGCTGATTTATGCGACCATAGGGGCATGCTCTCTGAACGAGCTCTGATAGATAAATTTGCTATGCTGTCCTCGGAGAAGTTTCGATACGCCCAACTGCACCATTATGTGCAGGTTGTGGCCCGCAGGGGGAACCTGGGGTCCCTGACTCCCATGGAACAGCTGAGTAGACAATATGACAAAACTAGAGGCCATTTATTGGCTATATATACAATACTGAGGGGTACCGCGAAGAAACTGAGTTATATGATCCAATGGGAGCAGGACCTTCAGGAAACTTTTGATTTAGATGATTGGTATATACTCTCTGAGACGGCATATCGCTCACTCACCAACACATCGGTGATAGAGGCAAACTATAAGGTTTTGTTAAGGTGGTACATGGTCCCAACCAGATTGGCCGCTTTTGTACCAGGGGCAACGTCCCAATGTTTTAGGGGTTGCGGCCAGGTGGGGACCACCTACCATATTTGGTGGTCATGCTGGAAGGTCAGAAGGTTTTGGATTAGAGTGTATAACTTTGTCTATACAATCATGGGCTTGAACCTGAAAAAGTCACCTAAGCTGGCCCTCTTGGGAGGTAAAGCAGTAGAGGCCTCCAAATATCAGCAGAGGCTCCTCACCTTTCTATTTATTTCAGCTAAGATTACCATAGCACAAAACTGGAGGTCTGCTGCATTGCCGATAGCACAGCTCAAACATAAAATGTCATGGTTAATGCTTAAGACAGGATGGGAATGTTTCACAGAATATGGGACCCATGGATTGCCTACCTAACTAACGATCCCAGGGCACACATTGCTTAATGGTATTATAGCAGTAAGGACTCGAGAATCTAGGACCACAGCTCTCCCCCAATTCTCTTCCTTCCCCACTCTCTCCTGTTCTTTACTCCTCTCTCCCCTTCTACCATTGGGTCTTTCCCCTCTTCTCTTCTGCTTTTTGTTCTCTCCTCATCTCTCATTGAGCGGTGCTAGTTGCACGATTAGACACCTATAAAAAATAAGAGGTAACAAGCATCGGCAGGTAAGGCCATGTGTGATCCAGAGTCTTTGGCTGTAGGAATTGAGTGGCCACCGACAGAGTATTTTAAGAAATGACCGGTGAATTACTCAATTGTGCACTGTACTAGATGTAATACTTAGCCGCATTGATGAGAATTTTGTTTGTTTTGTATTGAAAACCTTCAATAAACATATTGAAACATAAATGAGTGGATACTAATTATATGATGATGATATAAGACAGTGTGTAAATACTAAAATACAAAACAACACCCTAACTGTGGGGGGGGGGGGGGGGGGGGGGCTCTTCTTTGGAAGTGTATAGGGATATCTGCCTATTCCTTCAGTGGGTCAATTTTAGCTTCATATATGCCACAGGGGGGTGACAATTGGCCATCTAACATCGACTCTAAGCTGTTGAGTCCTCAGGAGACTGGCATTTTGGAATTTTTCCAGAGTACCTGGCTTTCTTCTGAAATCATTGATTCTTCTCCCTCCTAGGGCTTAAGTAACAAATCTAAATAGTTACACCCGCTTAGTAACAATCACCATTTACAGAAGTTTTTTGAGGCTATTACAAAGGATATTCATAGAACAGACTGAGATCAACAGAAATCCAGTTCAGACAATCTGAGAATAGGCCCATGGTTATGTCTTCAAGCCTAGTGACACGGGCAGGGATGTATTATGTAAGGAAAATTACTATTCAGAAGATGTGTATAAACAACTAAAAAAGTCTAATTTTATGAAAAATATGAGAACAATCTTTTCCCTGCCCTTGTCTTGGAAATCAATGATAGATTGTATAGGACCTTTGAAGGGGGACTACTTTCCAAAAAAGGAATTAGAATATCTGCAAGTAGGAGAATATAACATCCCCATGTTCTATGTAATACCCAAAATTCACAAAAGCGATTATTTCCAAAGTGAGAAGTCCCCTGGAAAATATAGGGAAATATAACTAACATTAGGCATCAGAGCTTTCCTCCTTTTGTCTTGGACACTGACATACTCTGGAAACTTAAAGACCTGACCATTCCTGAGGGGTGTGTGTTGGCAGGCATAAATGTGAAATCACTATACACCACCATTCCATATGAGGTTGGGGTATGTGCGGTAGACCAAAGACTGGAACTTAGAACAGCCCTGGCTGGTCCTCATAAAGGGTCTTTGATAACTGGTCTTTGGAACTGGTCTTGACAACTGGTCTTGGACTGGTCTAACAATTATTTTATGTTTAATGGTAAGTTCTATCGCCAGACCAGGGGAGATACCATGAGAGACACGTGTGCCCTCTCCTATGCCTGCCTACATTTGGAATGGTTGGAGAAAAATCCTGTGTATAACAGTTCACACTTCAAAGAATGTGTCGTCCTTTCATAGGCATAGTTGGTCTAAATGGATGCACGCTTCTGTCCTCTCCGTTTAGACTTAATTTTTTCTGAATGTTGGAGCTGCCCTGAATGCCGTCTGCCCTGAATTTGTATCATTCTTTTCTATAGTGCTGGTGACTGGCCTGCCTGCACAATGGAAACGCATGACACTGTGCAAAAAATATGGGACGCAGCATGGCATCCCTGACAACCCTAGCTTGAGTTACACTGCTTTAGTAAACCAACTTCCACATAGTTTATACATCTCTGCATAGCCATATGTATTTTATTTTTCTTAAATGTCATTGACATTCTTGGACTTTCTGTGTGAGGTCAATTGTCCCTGACCTGGTGTGCTTTCCTGTTAACTTGTAAAGGTTTTACAAGTCAACTATTTGTAAGAGATCAAATATTAGACAGGATTATCAGCGGACAGGGGGGTCACTAAGAACATATTGACCAAGTTAACACTGCTAAGTATAGAGGGGATTTAGAGATGAAGACGATTTCTTATCTAGATCCATCTATTTTTAAGACTACAAAATCTCTGAAGGCAACTATGGACATATAGTTTTATTTATTTCATAAAATGGGTGACAGTAATTTAAATAGACATGTACACAACAAAAAATTTTGTTTCATTTTGTTTCTTTACGTTTCCGTAGATTTGTAACATTTTGTAATTTCGTAAGACGCGAGTTTTCATATTCGGACTCGTCGGTATTTTCATAACAGATATATTTTCATTGATACGAAATGATTCGTAATTCCGTTAGTCTAATGATTTGTAATTTCATAAGACACGAGGTTTTATATTCGGACTGGTTCATATTTTCGTAACAGATATATTTTCGCTGGTTCAAAATTATTTGCAATTCCAGTCTAATTTTCTTTGATTCGAAATTCGTAATTTTGTTAGATAATAATTTTTGTTTATTCTGTACACTACTCGTAATTTAGAAATTGTTACTTTTTGAGATTGCCTTTTTCGTGATTCGCATTTTCGTAGGAAATAAAGAATAAATTATCCTATAATCCTATGCTTGCTTTTCTAATAAGTCCTTTACTTACTCCAGTCCACTACCTCAGTCATGAGACCTGACTCCTCCTCAACTGAATCTAAAAAGATTCAGGAGTGAAATGTCACTCAGACACAAAAGGGATAAGCTGATTGGCTAAAGATATTATGTAAGATACATCACTCACTAATACACTGCCCATTCAAAAGAACAATTCGCGAACATGAAATTACGAACATACATATAAAGATACACTTACACTGTCCATTAAAAGAACGATTCCAGAACACGAACAAACAAAATTACAAACAGACGAAGAAACTAAATTGCGAACACACAAATGAAAATAGGAACATACGAAATTCTGAACAGACAAAGGACTGAAAATACGAAATATAAATCATTCATTAGATAGATAGATGTCATTTTCTTTCTTTTACTGTTTCGGAGTTTCGTATTTTTGTAAGTTTACCCGTTCATATTTTCGCATTTTCGTTATTTTGCTTATTTGTAATTTCGTAATTTTTATATTTTGGTTCTTTCAGCTATTCGGATGTTCAATGTACGAAAATCTATTTGATACGAACCGAATTGCACATGTCTAAATTTAACTGTTCAAACCAAGCAAAACTTTGGGTCTCCTAAAATTAAAGTCCATTTCTGGGCAAATGTAAGACCCCCTACCATGCTCTGCCACCTTGAAAAAAAGAACATAAAATATTGCACAGCTGTTTTCTACTCACCTGAGTCTTCGTCTGTTCCGGGGCCTCTACCAGGAGTGGAGAGTGACAATCCAGCACTGTAGTCTGTGCTTGCACCAACCAATACCTTTGTCATGACGTCGTCATCACACTGCTGCATTCTTCTGGACTGAGTGGGCCCCACCACTAGAACACCAGTAAGAAGTTTCCAAGTCACCCATGCAGCAATACGGAACCCAAAACATCATGTGATTTTTGATTTAGGTAAAAAAAAAAATGGCTCATGTGTTAGTTTTAGTTAATTGCTGCAGGAATTATTT
Source organism: Lithobates pipiens (assembly GCF_037356315.1). Taxonomy (NCBI): domain Eukaryota; kingdom Metazoa; phylum Chordata; class Amphibia; order Anura; family Ranidae; genus Lithobates; species Lithobates pipiens. The sequence goes on along the minus strand of NW_027507748.1, from coordinate 633,677,719 downwards.
AGAGCATGGTAGAGAGTATGGTTCATAGGGAACGCTAGGATCCTGGACTTAAGCTTGTGTTTAGGGATGTTTTGCATTGTGGCGTAACTGATATATGGAGTTTCACAGCTTGTTGGGTTGCTTGTAAACCAAGACTTATTAGCTTAAAAAAGTTGTGGAAATGACTGTCCAGTAAGGCTTTATGTACACTGCTGCTGGTAAGCAAACGTTTAGGAGCAGTTGGGCATTTTTTGAGCAGCCCATGAACTCTCCTCTGTGTTAGCTTATCAGTACACGTACACAGGGTCGTTTATAGTTGTTTCTAGGCAGTTGAGTTTAGAAGCATTTTTTGGAAAGCAAAAAAATGCATTCAGGATAGATGTTCAGAGACATGAAATGCCAAATGCCTGTAAGAGCTTGTAAATGCGTTTAAAATGCGGTAACTTGCGTTTAGCCGCGTTTCGTTTACAGGCGCTTTTAATGTTTGACTATTTGAAAAAAAACAAAAACACTTTTAAACACAAATGTGACTAAACGCGTCATGTAAACGTGGCAAAACGGACGTTTTTAAACGTAGTTTACTGTCCGATAAGTTAACCACTTACAGACCGGACCATTTTGCTGGCTTAAGACCAGAACACTTTTTGCGATTCGGCACTGTGTCGCTTTAACTGACAATTACGCGGTCGTGCAACGTAGCTCCCAAACAAAATTGACATCTTTTTTTCCCACAAATAGAGCTTTCTTTTGGTGGTATTTGATCACCCCTGCGGTTTCTATTTTTTGCGCTATAAACAAAAATAGAGCGCCAATTTTGGAAAATATGCATTATTTTTTACTTTTTGTTATAATAAATATCCCCCAAAAATATATAAAAAAAAATTTCCCTCAGTTTAGGCGATACGTATTCTTCTACATATTTTTGGTAAAAAAAATTGCAATAAGCGATTATTGTTTGGTTTGCGCAAAAGTTATAACGTTTACAAAATAGGGGATAGTTTTATGGCATTTTTATTAATAATTTTTTTTTTTACTAGTAATGGCGGCGATTAGCGATTTTTATTGTGACTGTGACATTATGGCGGACACATCGGACATTTTTGACACATTTTTGGGACCATTGTCATTTATACAGCAATCACTGCTATACAAATGCAGTGATTCCTGTGTAAATGACACTGGCAGTGAAGGGGTTAACCAGTGGGCGGCAGTGTAGGGGTTAAGTGTTCCTAGGGGCGTGTTACTAACTGTTGGGGGCTGGGATTTCTTTTGTGAACACTGATCTCTGCTCCAATCACATAGAGCAGAGATCAGCGTTACTTGTTGCTAGGCAGAACGGGGAGATGCTGTTTACAACGGCATCTCCCAGTTCAGCCGCCCTGTGAGACGATCGCGGGTATGCCCGTGGCGATCGAGTCCGGGGGACTCACGACCGGACTCACGGCGGCGGCGCGCTCACGATGGCAGGACGGCATTTAAGATTGGATGTACCTGTACGCCAATATGCCTGCCCGTGCCATTCTGCCGACATACATCGGCGTGTGCCGGGAAGTGGTTAAATCTTTCAGGGGAGGTTGTAAAACAATCTGTGTACATTAAGCCACTGATATTAATTTTAATATAAATGACATATGCAATGGAACCTCTTCTTCTCTTATTCTTCTTCATGCTTTCTAAATAACTGCAGAGTAATAAAATAAAAACAGCAGGGGCTTGGAGGTTAGCAGTTCTTCCTTGAAGCACCATTTGGAATCCTGGTCAGGACACTATCTGCATAGAGTTTTCAAGTTATGTCTGTGCTTGTGTGGGTTTTTTCCAGGTACTCCTGCTTCCTCCCACACTCAAAAGGCATGCTGGTAGGATAATTGGCTCTAAGCCCTTGTACACACGGTCAGAGAATCTGTCGGAATGAGTCTTATCGGACCATGTCGTCAGATAATCCGACTGTGTGTGATATGCATCGGACTGATTCCGTCCGAATCTCCGTCCGACCCAATTTTCCAACATGTTGGAAATATTTCCCGACCAACTGGGCCGGACGGACCTAATCCGATCTTGTGTAGAGCATTTTCATCGGACCAAGTGCCACGCATGCTCAGATCAAATTCCTACATCAACGCTATTGGCTACTAGCCTAAATGTAGTCCCATCGTAACGAAATTATGCCATCACGTTCTGAAAGATCGGATTTTTCACCAACTTGGCCCGACCGTGTGTATGCAACAGTTTCGGACACAATCCGTCGGACTAAATCCGACGAGCAAAATCCGACGGATTTGGTTGGCAAAATCTCCGACTGTGTGTACGTGGGCTAAGAATGAAAGGATAAGTTCACCTTTGAGAACATGTTACATGTTCCACCTGTTTTTAAACAATAAAAGTTTATTGAAACACTGGACATCACAATACAATATAAAAAGAGAAAAGAAATATCCATGGACATAAGCCCAACAGGCACAACATAACATATTGTTCTGTCATAAAATCCGCTACAGAGTACCTCATATATCGGTAACATGAATCAGCAAGGAAAAGAGGACACAAATAAAGAAGAGGCCTCTGTAAGTGCGGGGTCTAAAGAAAAGATTGCCGATAACCCCCATTGACCAGTGCACCTTGAAACATTCGATTGTTGGGGGTGAATTTTTGAGTGTCTTGTAGAGATAAAGGAAGAAGAAGAAGAAGAAGAAGGGGGCGAGGGATAAGGAAGAAAAAGTGGTGGGGGGGAGGGGAGGAAAAGGGGGAACCGTGAGGTGGGAAGCAAGTCAGCACCCCACAGATTGGGGGTGGTACAGGGTGTGTGTGGCATGAACCTTGAGCAAATGGTGTCTAGGCCGGAAACTGACTCCGGTGTGAGAGTAGAGGTACTACATTACAATCCTGTATACAGCAATAAACCAATATACATAGCATTAAACCATACATTTAAACCTTGGTTGTGTCACATGGTACCGTCCTACTTCTAACCAGGTAAATATACATATCCTTAAGAGGTCAACCATTTTGGAGTTTTGCAAAAGCATCTGAGTATTTGAAAAGAAACCATGGTCTCCACAATCTATGAAATTTGTCGGTCCTTTCGGTAGCCATTGCAACCGTTTCTTCCATCTTGTATAAGGAGTCTACCTCTGCCAGCCACTCCCTCAGAGAAGGTGGATGAGGCGACTTCCAGTGTCTAGAGATGATCGTTTTGGCAGCGTTCAGCATGTGGCGTACTACTGATTTTTTGTACTTGCCTAGCGAGTAGCTAGAGATGTGAAGTAGACAACACTCAGGTGTAAGGGCAAGGCCTGTCTCCGTGATGGCACGAATCTGCGTACAGATCCCATCCCAAAACTCCCGCAGGCTCGGACAGTCCCACCATATATGCATCATATAACCCCTAGCTCCACCACATCTCCAACATGACTCTGATGTTCCCGGGTACCATTTGTTAAGTCTGACTGGTGTGAGATACCAGTTCGTCAGGACTTTGTATGCCGTCTCTTGCGTGCTAGTGCTTATGGAGCATTTGTGTGCCAATATGCAGGCATTACTCCATTGCTCATCCGTGAAGGTCTTGGAGAAAAACCTCTCCCAGTCCTGTTTATGTCTGGTAGAGCGGTCAGTCCTGGTGGCCTGTAACCAATTGTAGACCAAGGATGTCGCCTTTCTCACTGGTTCACCCGTGATGCACAAATGCTCAAACCATGTCTGTTCTCTCATAACTTGTGGTCTGTTAGTCAGGCAGTGAATATAATCGTGTAGCTGTCTATATTGCCAGTATGTGAAGTGTTTTGCCTTCAAGTCCTGCGCTAAGCTCTTTCCACCTGTTTTTAGAGTGGAACATGTAACATGTTCCCACTGCTTCAGCTGTTTCCCAATTTCCCTCTCCCTCCCTGTGACAGTAGTACGGGGAGGAGTTCCCCATACTAGCTGTGTAGAGTGTAGAGTGTCCTGACATGCTTTGAAGTTCTCAATTAACTACCATGGTGCTGTGGAGTGCCCTGGTAGTTCATTGATTCTTCCTGTCAGTCTATCTGCTTGCCTGTATGGGATACCCTATGAAAAAAGGAACGTGGAACCCAAACAGGGGAATTGTGGAGAAACTAAAGTAACACAGGGAGGACCCTCATTGACCTTCAAATGTTTAAACAACAAGAATGATCACCACTCAATTAAACTATTTATATTGGTTAATTATTGCCAACACTGTTGCAGATCAGGATTTCTGTATGCAATGAAGGCTTACAATCTAAAGTCCCATACACACTATCAGATTCTCTGCTGAGTTTTTCCTTCAGACTTACCAAAACCATGTAGTGCAAGGGCCTGCCTGATTGCAAACACATTGAAACTCCTAAGGCTTGACCTCATAATATATGGTTTTGGTAAATCTGAAGGAAAAACTCTGTGTGTATGGGGCTTAAGGGGGAAGAGGAAATCATATTTAATTGTCTAGAAAAGACATTGTATGGTTTTAAGGTCTGAATCTTTCAATATGTAAGTCCCAGTGCATAGGATCTTGCATGTGGACCTTGCATGGAAATCCGAGGTCTGCTTATCTGGGTGTCCTCTATTATTTAATAAAAGTATTAAATACAAGCTAAAAAAAATACTTCAGACCCTGTTTTTTGGCTGTTCTCTAAAGGCTTGGTGACATCAGTGCGCCCCACTGCTGCCTTATAGAAAAGCTGGGTACTTGAATTTCTGTGAGAATGCATTTCCGTACTGTGCTAGGGTACCAGTAAGTGTTTGTAATGCTTGATAAGTTCTGAAGGTTTATTGAGAGCTTAAGCTCTTGAGTGAAGAGGGTGGACATTAATGCACTCACTATATGCTCTCGGCACAGTGTCTGAGCTGTCCTAGACAGGCAACTGGATGGGCTCCCAATCATGTGACTACTGTGACAGCCAGTATCAGTGGTCACATGATTGAGAAGTTTGTCCCGCCCCCAGCCATAAATATCCACTTAAGGCTAGGTTCACATTGCTGCGATGCGGGAACGCCGCGAATCCCCGGCGTTTTCCCGCATCGCATACCTCCCGCCGGCAGTTCACACTGCCCTATGCGGACGGCTGGGGGTGTCAATGTTATGTTAATGACACCCCCAGATCCGTCGGCATATCGCAGTGCGATCTGCCGACTCGCACAGGAATCGGATCGCATGGTGTGAACCCCCATGCGATCCGATTCCGTTGCGGACCCAAAAAAGGGTCCCGTGCGAGTTTGCTGCGGGACCGCTGCGAGTTCAGCCATACTATCTGTATGGCTGAACTCGCAGCGCTACGGAGATCGGATGTGATTTGCTGTGCGAATCACATCCGGTTCTCCCCCCGCAGCGGTGTGAACCCAGCCTAAAGCAGAACTAAACCCATCCATTTAAGGCTGGGTTCACACCGCTGCGGGGGGAGAACCGGATGTGATTCGCACAGCAAATCACATCCGATCTCCGTAGTGCTGCGAGTTCAGCCATACAGATAGTATGGCTGAACTCGCAGCGGTCCCGCAGCAAACTCGCACGGGACCCTTTTTTGGGTCCGCAACGGAATCGGATCGCATGGGGGTTCACACCATGCGATCCGATTCCTGTGCGAGTCGGCAGATCGCACTGCGATATGCCGACGGATCTGGGGGTGTCATTAACATAACATTGACACCCCCAGCCGTCCGCATAGGGCAGTGTGAACTGCCGGCGGGAGGTATGCGATGCGGGAAAACACCGCGGATTCGCGGCGTTCCCGCATCGCAGCAATGTGAACCTAGCCTAATAGTTTAAAAAAACAGTTACATCCCTGGCATGCCGGAAATACTAACTGTCACATTGGTTGTGCTCTCAACCAAACTGTCAAACCATCCAATGGCTGGTGTTATAACTGATCACATGTGCAGCATCATGACAGTTGAAGATTATACAAAGGCCAAGATGGCAGCTTCCTTGGCTGAAAGCGATAGGAGGGTTTACTTCCACTTTAAAGGGACACCAGGCCTTGGAGGGGTTAATGAAGTATTAACCTTTTCACATGCTACATCCTACCAAAATAATTACCGCCTGTGGCATCTGCGCACTTTGGTTATATAGAATGAATTAATTGGTTCCACTAAGCAGCTGCCTCCCACTGCAATAGAAAAGTTGAAACAAGAGCACAGAGAATTCAAAATAAGACCACTTAGCACCTTGTAAATAAACCCCAGCAATTTGTAACATGTAGCTTAGGTTCATTGGCCTATTAAAGCCTTTAATGGCATATTAAATACATACAATAATTCAGTCACAAAGCCTGCGAGTTTAAAGTATATTCCTATACATAATAGTACATGTTCATTTTGGTCAAGCTTTTCCTTCAACTTAAAAAAAGGTTTTTCAATTTCAGCTATTTATCAATTCTACACAATTTTATTTATTTTTTTATAATTGAAATGATTTAAATAGAAATGTCAGCCCTTATTGATTTGAATAATATGTTTTGTGCATTTGCAGCCAGTCACTTTCACTGCTATGTGTGCTTTGTTGGCACACTATAAATAAACATATGCATTATATACATTAAACCTCAGTATGACTCAAGCAACGGATCCGCAAAGTATAATCATAGTCCACACCCTATCATTTTCTATAATAACAATAATTTTATTTTGTCCTAAAAGTAAAAGGTGTTAAATTAAACACAGTTTATTAAAGGTGAATAAGGTCACCCAGAGCTGTGCATGCTTTAACTTTCAACTTAATGTACCCTTTTGAGTACTTTTTTTAAAATTAGGCTGCATATTATAAATTACTATAAAGAGTGTGCCTGTTTCAGAATGGCAAAGGTTGAGTATATAACAAATGATTGCTAAAGAAATGTCTTGGCGAGCAGTGTATGCAGGATAGAGGTGTGAAAGGCAAGGCAATGGGTGGTATGTGCAGGAAAGCAGTATGGAGGGTATGACAGCAGGCAGTATATGGGAGTACACGGGAGGAGTTTGGGGGTACGGCAGGGGGCAGTATGTGTAGGAGAGGAGTATGGTTGGTATAAGGGACAGTGTGTGTAGGAGCAGTGCAGGGTGTATGACAGCAGACAGTGTAGGAGAGATGTTTGGAGAGTAAGAAAGTAGTATGTGGTATTATGCACAAAAGAGTTTCGCAGATTGCACTATGGGAAACAATACGCAATATGCAGGAGGAAAATACCCAGTTTGTGGCAGCAGGCAGCATGTGCTGGAGAGGTGTGCAGAAAGTATTACAGGAGGGGGGTTTTATAGCAGGATATGAGGATGGACGATTTTACAGGGGGAAAACACTTGCAGAAGAGGCGTGTGAAGGGTATAGCAATAGGCAGTATGTGCAGGAATGGAGTGGTAAGATTATGAAAGTGGGCAGTAGTGGGGTGTGGAGGGTATATCAGTGGGCAGTATGTGCAGGAGAGAGGTGGGGAAGGTATGACAGTAGGCAATAGTGGGATTTAGAGGGTATGACATGGTGGGTAGTATGTGCAAGAGAAGAGTCCGTCGGTATGACAGGGAAGAGAATTGTGAAAGATATGACAGCAGGAAGAACAGTTAGGGCTTGATTAACTAAAGGAAAATTGACTGTGTACTTTGCAAAGTGCAGTTTCACTCTGGAAGTGCAGTTTCTCCAGAGCTGAGTAAATGAGAAGAAATTTTGCTGACTTCCAGCATCCAATGTGCAAGCATGGGTTACAGGATTGGGTATTCTTCGCAAAGTAAAGCTTTACCTCACTAAGCTCTGGAGCAACCACACTTGCAGAGTAGGGAGAAGAGAGGAAGTTTAGGTGGGGAAGAGAGCGAGAGGATTCTGCAAAGATGATGATGGCTTCAGACAGAACTGGCTAAAATACAAATATGCTGCAGGAATCGTAAGAACAATTGCATGAAGCTCTGGATTATCCTTATGTCTTTGAACGTGCATTTCGTTTTGGTAATATTCCTTTAGTGCATCAGTTGTATAGAGTTTACTACTTTTAATTAGCTACAAAGTCACTAAAATATATGGTCAAAGTAATACAGGTAAATTTCAAAGGTGGAGAAATGTGCCCTATATGCATTTCGTATTCTCTTACATACAGCGGGTAAAGTAAGTATTGAACCCGTCACCATTTTTCTAGGTAAATATATTTCTAAAGGTGCTATTGGCATCAAATTTTCACTACAAGCCACGCATAGGCATGCGCGTGGGGTGTGCCTGACACACCCCAGGGTTTTTTTTCTGTCAGAATGTGTGAGAACTCTTTTTAGGCAACTCTGCCAATTGACACTGGTAGCAGCAAGTGGGACTGTTTGTCATGTGGATGTGTAACTCCTTTGAGCAATGCAGCCACCAACAGTGGAGTAAGCAGGCAGTCAGCCGCATTTTCCGATACTGATGTAACGCTGGGCTCCTAAAGAGCATGCGCTTTTTTTTGTAAATTTAGTTTTTCCTTAAGACCATAGTTGGGTCTTAGGGTTAATTTCTGTAAACTGTGGTCTTGGCATCAGTTTGACTGGGTTGTACTATGTTCTGCATGGTCAAAGGTGTAGGTATCACCTTTGACAGGCATTGGAACGCAGTCTGGTTGGACGCATTAGGTACCAATCTCTCTCTCTGAGCCAAGCAGTGGGTGAGTTGTCTCACTCTGTATTCTGGGAGAGGGTAATTAAGGTGCTGAAGTCACGTGGTTCTGGGTTCCGTTCCAGAAGTATGTTCTGACTCCGTGGTCCTGGTCCTCGTGACCAGCCCCCAGAGGCCCTCATGGCCTGGGGTGAGGATCCATCCGTTTCCGAGCCTCGGGACTGGCTAGTCCTAGGCACAGTAACTGGAAGGAGGATTTCAAGGTGGTCCGGTGCCATCTCGGGTTTGGAGAGGCCCAGCAACTCAAAACGCAACCAGGGGAGGACTCTTCAGAAGAGGGCCATGCACGAGACTGGCTGCTCAGTAAGAGCCTGGAAGCTAAGCTGAAAGGACACCAAGTAAATCCACATTCTTACGGTATTGCCACACCGGCTGCAAGATACTGGTACTGTAAGAAACCAGTTCCTAATTTCATCCTTCAATTACACCTAAGTTTCTGAACTCATTTAAAGTTCTACAATCAAGTCTGTGGCAGAGACTTTTCTCATTTAAAGTTCTACAGCATCCCTGAAAGCTAAATATCACTCGGCCGCCTGCTGTCTGGGATGCTGTAGCCGGAACTACAGAGTCAGCATCGGATAATTCCTGACTGCTTACACCACAGCCAGTGGCTGCAGTCCTCACAGGAGTTACCCGCCATCCTGTGCCTTGTGTTGCCAGAAGACAGCTTGCAGAACTCCTCTCTGAGGCAGCAGTTAGGAGAAAACTGTCTTAAAGCTCTCCCTGGGGCAGAGTGAGGATCTCAGAGGACAAATGTCAGCCTTTGCCTGTGAGTACTGACCTTCTCTGCCTTCCACTGTACACTATACAATGCTATGCTGGACACTGGACAGGTTTAATGAATGAGAAAGTAACATTCTTGAACAGGTTAGGAATTTCTGGGACTTTTGAGGTGCTACATAGATGTATTCCACATACACATTATATCTTATTAAAAATCATTCTTTTTTTAATAAGATATAGTGTGTGTGTGTGTGTGTATGTGTATGTGTCCCAGTAATTCCTAACCTGTTAAAAAATCTTAAAGTGACTGTAAAGTCAAAATTTTTTTCTTTCAATAATAATCATGTTTGCCCAAAGCAGCTCGGATCCTTCTCTTCTTGAGTGCCTCTTTGCTGCTCCTGGCTCCTCCCTCCTGTCGAGTGCCCCACAGTCAGCAGCTTCCTATGGGGGTGCCTGAACCGAGACACAGCTCCGTGTGTCCATTCAGACATGGAGCCCCAACCCGGCCCCACTCCCTCTCTTCCCTCATTGGCTAACTGTCTTTGATTGACAGCCATGGAAGCCAATGGCACCGCTGCTGTGTCTCAGCCAATCAGGAGGAGAGTCCTGGATGGCTAAGACACTTGTGGACATCACTGGAGAGAGATGGGGCTCAGGTAAATAATTTAGGAGTTGCTAGGGTGGCTGCTACACACAGCACAGAAGTTTTTTTTATACTTAATGCAGAGAATTAATTAAGATAAAAAACTTCCTTTAACATAATACAGCCCAACTCCAGGAAAGTAAAAAAGTCCATCCTTGCAGTGTGAGAGTGTGGGGGGAGGGGAGGGGATAGCCATCATTTACCTGATTCCAAGCTGTCTTCCTTCACCCAAAGCCTTGAAATCATCACATACCATAGAGGTACATTAACCCTGTATGGTATGATGGGGAGGCTGGAGTGTGACTACAGCCAGTAACTTAGAAGCTGAACGGAACAAGTCACAGCAGAGAAAGGAGCCTGCTTGAGAAAGGGATCAGGGAAAGCTGATTACACACAGATTGAGATCTGTCCAGTTGAACAGGGATTGCGTAAATTTTAGTTTGTGTGTAGCCCTTCCTGTTAGACAGAAACTGACTATTTGATCAGCTTCTCTTGAACAGGATGGCGGGAAACCTTGTTCAATTAGTGGCTTGCAGCCATTCAGCTGCAGCACTAATCTGTGTAGTTTTACAGTGGAGAGTCCCCCCTGTCAGAATACAATGTCCCAATAGGGGGGATTCTTGCATTCACATCGCTTGTGTAGATGCAAGAACCTGTCAGCTAGCAATCTGAACAAAAATTCCTGTGCACATGTAACAACTTAAAGATGAAGATGAGTTTGGGTATGGTCGGAACGAGCTTTCTAGGAAGCCAGCACTGCACACCGCCATTCATAGGCAGCATGTGTATGTGCAGCTGCCAGTCTGGAAATACCTCACTGCCTATGATTGGTGGTGTGCAGTGATGGCTTCCTGGCAGGATCAATCCGAGCACACCCAAGCCCATCACTACTTAAAGGATGAGCTCCCCTTTTAGTACATGTTACACCCCTATACAGGGTGTAACATGTTCTAGTTGCCCCCTCCTCTGTGCCCCCATGCACACAGCCTCACGATTACTGTATAGGAATCTGTGAATGCAATTGCAAGTCCGATCCACCACTGCAGCAAACAGACTTGTATTTTAAATGAACTGGAAGCACACTGATCAGCATGCCTGTAGTTCATTCACTTCCTACAGCTCTGAAATGACAGCCATACAGAAGTACAGGCACAGAGCTATAGCACAGTGTCTGCAGGAGCCTGACACTTCACCCACAATCTGCTAATGGTAGGCACAATATTTTACAGTCACCGATTAAAAAAACAAAAACAAATGCACCAGCAAAAATATGTGCATTTATTATTTTTTAATAAAAAGGGGGACCTATCCTTTAGGTATTATTTTATACCTTAATCCTCTGCCCTAGACTAAATGAGCATTTAACTCATGCAGTATGGGGGGCCCTACTGCAAGCATGTATTTTTTTAAATTATGAACAAGAATGTCAAAAAGACACTTGGGTCAGGCAGGCACATAAATGGGTGGTTTATGTATATATTTGAGTGTCTGTGTGTGTACACTATATATACTGTATATTAACAATATACCGTATATACTCGAGTATAGGCCGACCCGAATATAAGCCGAGGCCCCCAATTTACCCCCAAAAAACTGGAAAACTTATTGACTCGTGTATAAGCCGAGGGTGAGACATGGCTGTCCATCCCTGTGTGTCCGTCCATCCCTGTGTGTGTGTCCGTCCATCCATCCCTGTGTGTGTGTCCATCCATCCATCCCTGTGTGTGTGTCCGTCCATCCATCCCTGTGTGTGTATCCATCCATCCATCCATCCCTGTGTGTGTGTGTGTGTGTGTGTATCCATCCATCCATCCATCCCTGTGTGTGTGTGTGTGTGTATCCATCCATCTGTGTGTGTGTGTGTGTGTGTGTGTCCGTGCAGCCTTGTGTGTGTGTCCAGCCTACCTGTGTCCCAAGCCTCCGTCCCGAGCCGCCGTCGTCCCGAGCCTCCTCCGTCCCGTGCCTCCTCCGTCCCGAGCCGTCGTCCCGAGCCTCCTCCGTCCCGTGCCTCCTCCGTCCCGTGTCGTGCCGATGGATCGCCGCTCCAGGATCGCCGCTCTTCTCGGCGGCCATTCTACAATTCAAAAGCCGCGCCTCCGCCTCCGCCTGTGATAGGCGGAACACTCAATTTCCCAGCAGCCTGTGTTCCGCCTATCACGGACATCCTCTCATACTCGTCCGTAGTATGAGAATGAGCGGATGTCCGTGATAGGCGGAACACTGACTGCTGGGAAATTCAGTGTTCCGCCTATCACAGGCGGAGGCGGAGAAGGAGGCGCGGCTTTTGAATTTTAATGTCCGCCGTCTGTCTGCTCGATACGCTGATCGAGCAGTCAGACAGCGGTGACTCGAGTATAAGCCGAGGGGGCACTTTCAGCCTCAAAAAAGAGGCTGAAAATCTCGGCTTATACTCGAGTATATACGGTATATATATATATATATATATATATATATATATATATATATATACAGTGCCTTGCGAAAGTATTCGGCCCCCTTGAACTTTTCAACCTTTTGCCACATTTCAGGCTTCAAACATAAAGATATAACATTTTTATTTTTTGTAAAGAATCACCAACATGTGGGACACAATTGTGAAGTGGAACGAAATCTATTGGATTTTTGAAACTTTTTTAACTAATAAAGAAATAAAAAGTGGGGTGTGCAAAATGATTTGGCCCCCTTGCGTTAATACTTTGTAGAGCCACCTTTTGCTGCAATTACAGCTGCAAGTCGCTTGGGGTATGTCTCAATCAGTTTTGCACATCGAGAGACTGAAATTCTTGCCCATTCTTCTTTCCAAAACAGCTCGAGCTCAGTGAGGTTGGATGGAGAGCGTTTGTGAACAGCAGTTTTCAGCTCTTTCCACAGATTCTCGATTGGATTCAGGTCTGGACTTTGACTTGGCCATTCTAACACCTGGATACGTTTATTTATGAACCATTCCTTTGTAGATTTTGCTGTATGTTTGGGATCATTGTCTTGTTGGAAGATAAATCTCCGTCCCAGTTTCAGGTCTTTTGCAGACTCCAACAGGTTTTCATCCAGAATGGTCCTGTATTTGGCTGCATCTGTCTTCCCCTCAATTTTAACCATCTTCCCTGTCCCTGCTGAAGAAAAGCAGGCCCAAACCATGATGCTGCCACCACCATGTTTGACAGTGGGGATGGTGTGTTGAGGGTGATGAGCTGTGTTGCTTTTACGCCAAACATATAGTTTTGCATTGTGGGCAAAAAGTTCGATTTTGGTTTCATCTGACCAGAGCACCTTCTTCCACATGTTTGGTGTGTCTCTCAGGTGGCTTGTGGCAAACTTTAGACAATACTTTTTATGGATATCTTTGAGAAATGGCTTTCTTCTTGCCACTCTTCCATAAAGGCCAGATTTGTGCAATGTATGACTGATTGTTGTCCTATGGACAGACTCTCCCACCTCAGCTATAGTTCTCTGCAGTTCATCCAGAGTGATCATGGGCCTCTTGGCTGCATCCTGATCAGTCTTCTCCTTGTCTGAGCTGAAAGTTTAGAAGGACGGCCAGGTCTTGGTAGATTTGCAGTGGTCTGATACTCCTTCCATTTCAAAATGATCGCTTGCACAGTGCTCTTTGGGATGTTTAAAGCTTGGAAAATCTTTTTGTATCCAAATCCGGCTTTAAACGTCTCCACAACAGTATTACGGACCTGCCTGGTGTGTTCCTTGGTCTATATGATGCTCTCTGCGCTTTCAACAGAGCCCTGAGACTATCACAGAGCAGGTGCATTTATACAGAGACTTGATTACACACAGGTGGATTCTATTTATCACCATCAGTCATTTAGGACAACATTGGATCATTCAGAGATCCTCGCTGAACTTCTGGAGTGAGTTTGCTGCACTGAAAGTAAAGGGGCCGAATAATTTTGCACACACCACTTTTCAGTTTTTTATTTGCTAAAAAAAGTTTAAAATATCCAATAGATTTTGTTCCACTTCACAATTGTGTCCCACTTGTTGGTGATTCTTCACAAAAAATTAAAATTTTATATCTTTATGTTTGAAGCCTGAAATGTGGCAAAAGGTTGAAAAGTTCAAGGGGGCCGAATACTTTCGCAAGGCACTGTATATATATATATATATATATATATATATATATATATATATATATATATACACACACACATGCATGTGTGTTTGAATTTTGGGGTACACACCCTAATGCCATAGGCTGCACACATCTATAAACCCATGTAATCCATACATACAAAGAAACCAAAACCAATTATTTCAGAAATTAAGTTATGTGTAATAAAATGGAATGACACAGCAAAAAAGTATTGAACACGCTAACTAAAAATTATTTATTACTTTGCACAAAATCCTTTGATGATAATGATAGCTTCAAGATACCTCCTGTGTGGAGAAACCAGTTACATGCATTGCTCAGGTGTGATTTTTGTCCATTCTTGTACACAAACAGTCTTTAAATCTTGAAGGTTCCGTGGGACTCTTCAATGAACTCCGAACTTTAGTTCTTTCCATAGATTTTCCATTGGATTCAAGTCAGGTGACTGGCTGGACCATTGTAGCACCTTTTTTTCTTCTTTCTTTAAAACTGATTGAGTTCCCTTGGCTTTGTGTGTGGGATCATTGTCTTGCTGAAATGTCCACCCTTGTTTCATCTTCAACATCTTGGTAGATGGCAGCATAATTTTATCAAGAATGCCTTGTTACATTTTTCCATTCATCCTTCCTTCCAAGATATGAAGTTTGCCAGTTCCGTATCCTGAAAAACAGCCCTACACTATGATGTTCCCACCTCCAAACTTCACTGTTGGTATGGTGTTTTTGGGGTGAAGCGCAGTGTGATTTGACCTCTAAACATTATGTGTATTATGGAATCCAAAGAGTTCAATTTTAGTCTCATCTGACCAGACTATATTCTCCCAGTATTTCACAGGCCTGTCTAAATGTTATGCAGCAAACTTTAAATGACCTTCAACATTCTTTTTCTTACGCTGTGAGTGTGCATACAGGCCATGGTGGTTGAGTGCGTTACTTATTGTTTTCTTTGAAATAATTGTACCTGCTAATTCCAGGTCTTTCTGAAGCTCTTCACAAGTGGTCCTTGGCTCTTGGACAACTATATTCTTTTCACTCCTTTGGCAGGAATCTTGTGAGGAGCACCTGGTCGTGGCTGGTTTATGACCACGACCAGGCGCTAACATGCATGCTAACCCTTATGCTCTGAACGTGTCGCCACCCCCTTTGACATCACTTCCGGGTACCTGTGTACCACACTGATCCTGACAGCATGGCTGCCCTTCCTGTATTTACACACACAGCTCTCCACTGCTGGCCGATTTATCCACCATTTGCGGCTATCATATCCATAAGGAAACCCTCCTGCTGTACGTCATTTGCATATATTGATACCATATACATATTGTAAGTGTTTTTAATCTTGTTTGGGCAATCTAGTTTTGTTGCACTTAGACTCACATTCGTTTTTCTTTATCTAAAAATATGTAAACTGTAATTTCATACATTTTTGTTTTTAGGATTAATACAGCTTTTGGTTTAAGATAAATACAATCCGGGTGTATCAAAACAATAGGTGTGCAATGTTTTAGTTTTTCCTTTGGATCAGCTCTTCTACTGATTAAAGAGCTATATCTCTTATTTAGAAGGGTGCAGATCAGATTTGTGAAGAAAGGCCATCATTTAAGCACAAAGTGCAAGGTTCCTTCTCAACATCATGATTGCAGGGCACAGACCTTTCTACTCAGGCTGTGGCTTTCTAAAAAAAAAAAAAAAAAACAGAACAAAAAGAAACTGTAAGCTTTTGAATAACTTTTATTTTATTGCACCTTTATTTGGCTGAATTAACTAGTTGCATAGTTACATAGTTAGTCATGTTGAAAAAAAAAGTCCATCTAGTTCAACCATAAAGATAAATAAAGAAATTTTTTTTTTATATCAAACAAGTTCAGCATTAAAGTATTTTTGTGTTTGCATTTAAGGGTTCACTTTTTAGACATACCTAGTACATCCAGAAAGCTGAGCTAGTTAAAGTATATTTTCACTTGTGCAGAAAATTTGGGAAAACCCCATTATATGTTTGTTATGTATTTGCATTCACACAGCATGCCTACATTTTTCTTACCTTTTAGATGTTTCTTAGGAGAAGGCACCTTGGCGCATTGGAAGGATTTATCAAGACGTTTACTGTGATCTGTCCCAATTGAAATGCTTGGGACAGGCTGAATTTTAGTTCTCATTAAAGAGGGATTTCACTGTGAAAAAAAATTATTAAAAGCCAGCAGCTACAAATACTGCAGCTGCTGACTTTTAATAAATGGACATTCACCTGTCCCAGGATCCAGCGATTTCGGCAGCCGAGGCCGATCGATCGCTCAGCTCTCGGCTGCTGCCGCCACAATTCTAGGTGAGGGAATCAGGAAGTGAAGCGTTGCGGCTTCACTTCCCGATTCCCCACTGTGCATGCGCGAGTTGTGCAGCGCAATAGGAATTGTCCGTGCTGTCTCTGGGACCCGTGTGTGTCCCAGCAGACAGCGTGCAGGGACAGGAAGCGGCATAGACTCCCTTGGGAGTCTATGCCCAGAAGTGGGTGCAAATACCTGTCTTAGACAGGTATCTGCACCCCCTCCCCCCTGAAAGGTGCCAATTGTGACACCGGAGGGGGGGAGGGTTCCGATGAGCGGAAGTTCCACTTTAGAGTGGAACCCCGCTTTAACATAAAAAGGAGAAGCCCGCTTTTTTTTTTTTTATTCCTTTATTATTTAAGGCAAAGTTCCTTGACATACAGCAGGTCACATCATTTTCTTATACACGTATACATTAGTCAACATATTCCGTGAGGTAAGAGACATGACAAGACTTGAAGACATCATTGTTGACAAATGAAGAATTACTCTGCCTATATGGTAGCATTTATAGACATGGAAACCAGGAGGCCTACGATGCCTCCCTGAACATTTATCATACTAACCAAAACGAAGAGGGTTAATCGATCAAATGAGTTAATTAAGTACCATCACCTTAACAACAGAAATTGCATAGTCTTTATGTTACTTATGATCAAGCCTGTTTTTAAATGTTTAACCTTTTCTTAGAACAGGCAGTGTTCAAATCTATTCTTGCAAAGTAAAAACTTGACACCTTAGGCCTAGAAGCTCAGAGAGAAGCTGGATGTAAGCATATTTCCAAATGCTGTAGCCACTGGGCAGCCCGCATTGGATGATACTGTCATTGCAGCCCTCTTAAGATTGGGGAATCTTTATCTGTACAAACACAAAGGGCGTAAACGCCTAGTGGTTTAGAGAATTTGTACCATTCTGATGAATTTTTCCTTGCTGAAATTTTCAGAAAAGAGCATCTAAAACAGGTAGGCAGCAACTGCAAAAAAAAAAAATCTGCCAATTTGGCTGCAAAAGTGGAAATACACTTTAAACTAAAAGTTCAACCGAGTTTTATAATTAAAACACACCTATGGCTAATATAAGACCATATTGTGTTGGTTTAAGCTGCACTTTGTTTGGACCTATACTCAGGGTTCATGTGTGTTAAGCTGCCTACAGTTTATAATTTGAATGTACAATGGCTATACAATTACTTTTTGACTTACTAACACGTATTTAGTGAGAGACCTCTCTACCTAAGAAATTTATTTGGTTTACACTCATTTGGATAAGCTTTAGCGTTTCATAGTTAGTTGGTAATACTCAGATTTTAAAATGTATGGCTAGTTTTAAAGTCCCCCCCCCCTTGTGGGTGAAAATAGAATCTTCTCTTCATCCAACTAGCCTGATAAGTCATTTCATGTGGTTAAGACCTAAACCTATAAACCTAGACTGCCTATTTTTTGTCAAACTTCTGGGACCGATTAACAACCATACATGGTTTCAAATCCCCCCCCCCCCCCCCCACACACACACTCCATTGGCACCCTTGGTCCATAACCCTGTCTTCACTCTGGGTCTCAATTTTCTGTGATGGATGAACAAAGGTTTCTTATGCATAGCAAATATGTGCAATCATAGATGAATCCTATCAAGGCAATCCTTAGAGGAAAAGTATCAACTTCCTAAGAAGTTTATCGATAATCAATATACTCCGATCACACATTTCTTAGCGAATCTAAGCCGTGTCTCGGATCTAGCTTCCTTCCTTGTATTTTTCCTTTGAAATATTGAATAAAAATTATTGGAAAATAAAATGTATGGCTAGCTTTATATTTCTGCTGAAAATCCGGAAGGTCTTGTTGGAGTTACACCAGTTGACCAGAGGAGCTTGAAGGATGAGCAGCACATCCAAGTCAAGATCCAAGATCAAGATCCAGAAGGATTTTTTTAGGCTACATATTGGGTGACCTAGATGAAGAACATTGAATGATCTTTGCCACCCTAGGACAAGAAAGTGTGTTGCTGGCAGGACTCGTTATAATAAAGCAAAGCCTGAAAAGGGTAAGTTAGCCTTCACCTAAGGACTGGTTGAACTAATATTTATTACATTTTTGTTCTTGAATTCAGCTTTAAAGTGGTTTGAAACCCACAACCAAATCCTTTGATGTGGTAGTTGCGTTCGTTTTCTTCTTTTTTTTTAACAATACTTTTTTGTTATTTTTAATAAAGAAAAAGATGCACGCATATTTTCTATGGGTCAAAACACATTTCACAATCTGCATATAAAACCTTTAGCATTATAAATAGAAATGGGTGACACAAACCTTGTTTGAGCTATATAGTCCATAGATATTGTTAATTAAGTGTGTACCATAGTAAGGCACTGTGCTGGTCTGAAGAAAAAGGCTCACTCATAGTTTCAAATTAATGTGAAACTCTTAATATCAGAATGATAGAATTTAAACACTGTGTTAACATAAGAAAATTAAGACAGGTAAAGATGGATCAGAATTACTCAGAAAGAAAAGGAAAGAACATATCAAGTCATTTGTTGACTCCCACATTTAGTTGCCCTAAGAGGTCTATATCAGTTTTCCGTTATGTTCCACTTGAGAGATATTGGGGTTTATTTACTAAAGGCAAATAGATTGTGCACTTTGCAGTTGCTCCAGAGCTTAGTAAGTGAGGTAAAAGGTTCACTTCACAAAGAATATCCAATCACGGTCAAGGAAAAAAAAATTATTTTTGCTTGCACATGATTGGATGATACAAGTCAGCAAAATTTCTGTTCATTTACTAAGCTCTGGCTCAACTGCACTTCCAGAGCGCAACTGCGCTTTGCAAAGTGCACAGGCTATTTACCTTTAGTAAATCACCCCAGTGTATCCATGGGTCCCATATCTTTTCAAAGGCCTCCACCTTGTCATTTAGGACAGTAGATAACTTTTCATTAGTTTTCTTTTTCTAGGACTTTTTCCCTCTGTTTTCACCTGATGATCTGCCAGTAACAGGTATTAGCCCTTGTACACACGGTCGGACATTCCGACAACAAAATCCGTTGGATTTTGTCTGACGGATTTTGTCCGAAACTTGTGTTGCACACACGGTCGGACAAAGTTGTTGGAAAATCCGATCGTTCGTAACGTGATGACATTATTTTGTTACGACGGGACTACGTTCAGGCTAGTAGCCAATAGCTTTGGTCTAGGAATTTGATCTGAGCATGCGTGGCACTTTGTAAGATCCGATTTCTCTACAAACGATAGGACAAAGTCCCATCGTACCATGTTGTCGGAAAAATTTATAGCCCAGTTCTAAAACTTTGTCAGTCGGATATTCTGATGGAAACAGTCCGATGGAGCCCACACACGGTCGGATTATCCAATAACACGGTCCGATCAGACATTTTCCGTCAGAATGTCGGACTGTGTGTACAAGGGCTTAGAGTGCCTTCACTCTGTGCTAAGAATCAAAGGGGCACTTTTGGACACCAACATTGTCAGTCTGGGGGGAAGAGAAGTCAAACTCCAGTTCACACTTTGAAAGCAGTTACATCAACAGTTTTTTCCCTTTTTGGATAAAGGTAACTAAATAAAAGCTGAATATTGTAAGCAATGCTGCCAGTGGTAAATGGTTTGCCTCATACCTCTAACTGCCACATCTGCAAGAGAGCTTGTTCTTTAAAAAAAAAACAAAAGACTTACTGGGATAATTACCAGGAGAAAATAAGGGAAGAAAGCCTTAAAAAAATGAATTGAAGAATTGGTAAGCTGCAATATAATAATTGTTCGCGGTTGGGCTTAATACCACTTTAATTTTACACAATCTTCCTGGCTGCATTAAAACATAAAAAAAAAAAAAAAAATTTTACACTGGCAGAGTTGTGGAAGCCTGAAAATCCCCTTATATAAAGGACTATAGCAATTGTTATATAACTATGAACTCCTCAAGCAGAAGTGAAAAAGGACAGTATAATCTGAATGAGTAAACAGAGAAAATATTTTTCCAAGAGAACCAAGTCATTTCCTTCATAGGCAAAACTTTTACCAAACCACAATCTGGTAAATGATTTAGGCAGTGCATACCGGCAATATTTGTGTGAAATCCAGAACTGAATGAAACGGTTCTTTGTTCAGTGTTACGTAGTGCAGCCAAGAGAATCACAGGGCCTTGCTGTATTTGCTTCCTTCATTGCACATTTTAGAAATAGAAGTATTTTGGGGCTTATGTAATAACAGTCCATGCAGCAGACTTTTGGGCTCATTTAAAAAGGCATTGCAAAGGGCAAAAATAATGGGAAAAGGGTAGTACACGATAACAGCTAATCCTGTTTCTTGATGACTAATTATTTGAAGATTTCAAGGGTTTTCAGTATCCTGGATTGTCTATAAACTGTGCACTTTGGAAGGTAAAAGGGAAGTGGTGTGCATGTGTTTCAGTTGTGTTGGAATGCCCCTTTTTACATTACTTGTATGCTTTATAAAGGGAACCGTGGTGGGGCCACCTTATACCACTTTATAGCCATCTGCCTGGATTAAGGGTGGTATAAAAACGCTAGAAGGTTCAATCTGAAATTTCTACAGACAACCTACAGATTTTTATTCTGTGATCATTACTATATGGGCAGTGCCTGTGCCACTCAAGCAGAGTATAGGCAAATTCCTGAACCTACAACCCCAGGTTTAAAAAACCTCAGAAGCTGTGTAAAATCTACATAAAAACAGATTTAATAATTAGCAAATCCCATAAACCCATATTTTACTCACAATAGAAAATGGAAAACATATTAAATGTTTAAAATCAGAAAATGTACAATGTTAAGAAAATAATTTGTCAATTTTGAAATTTATGGCAGTCTCAAAAAAGTTGGGACAGGGCAATAAAAAACTAGAAGTGATAATAATGATACTAGCAGTGATACTAGGAAGAGCTGGAAGAACATTTTGCAGCAAATTATATTATTTGGCAATGTTTCAGTAACATGATTGGTTATAAAAAAAAGCATCATAGAGAGTCAGAGTGTTTCAAAAGTAAAGATAGGCAGAGGTTCACCAATCTGTGAAAAAGCTGCATCTAAATAATGTCGAACAGTTAACAATTGTTGAACAAATTATTGTAAACCAGAATAATGTTCCTTAATGAAAAATTGCAAAGAGTTTAAATATTTCATCATCTACACTACATAATATCATCAAAAAAATTCAGAGAATCTGGAGAAATCTCTGTGTGCAAGGCACTGCGTTAAAACAGGCATGGTTCTGCAATGAACATCACTGCCAAGGCTCAGGAATGCATCCACAAATCACTGTCTGTGAACACAGTTTGTCATGCCATCTAAAAATGTAAGTTAAAGCTCAATCATGCAAAGAAGATCCATATCTGAGCATGATCCAGAAACATGACCAACATGAAACAATGATTCGTTGAAAAGTTGCAAACTGTTCTGTGGTCAGACAGATCAAAATTTGACATTATTTTTTAACCACAAAGGGTTCCGGGTCCTCTGGACTAAAGAGGAAAAGGTACTTCCTACTTGTTATCGGTTTTCATTTCTAAAGCCAGCATCTCTCAAGGTATGGGGGTGCATTAGTGCATATGGAATGGGTACCGTGCACATCTGGAAAAGCATCATCAATGCTGAAAGATGTATTCAGGTTTAAGAGTAGTATATGCTCCCATCCAGACAACATTGTTTCAGGGAAGGCCTTGCATATTTCAGCAGGGAAATTCTAATCTGCATACTGCATCAATCACTACAGCATGGCTTCATATTAGAAGAGTTTGGGTGCCTAACTGGTCTGCCTGCAAAGAAGACCCAGAACTGTGGTGCAGTTGGAATCTTATATCAAGCAAGAAGCCGATATATCAAGCAACATTCCACTCCCAAAACTCCAGCAACTGGTTTCCTCAGTTCCCAGTTCCCAGGCATTTACAGTGTGTTGGTAAAAGAATAAGGGATGCTACACCATAGTAAACATGGCCCCACCCCAACTTTTTTGAGACATGTTGCTGCTACAAATTATGTCTTCTATTTTCTGTTGTGAATAGGATATGAGTTTATGAGATTTGCAAATCATTGCATTCTGTTTTTATGTAGATTTGATATGGCGTTACAATATTTTTTTGGAGGTTGGAGTTTTGGGGTTGTACATTTTAGTTCAGAGTAAGGAGAGACATGGACATAAAGCCTATATGACTGGATGGAAAGGGGTTTTGGCATACGAGGGATTTGAAAGTTAAAAGTAAATAAAGTATTAAGGGGTACCTACCTTATTGGTGGCCCAGACAGGAATAGGAGGGGCTTTAAGAGATAGTTGGGAAGAGGGTTCCAGGAAGTCTTCAGTCTTCTTCAGAGAGCTTGCATGGGAGAACTTCCCACCCCCTCCCCCTTTCTAAAAGTTTAAGTTGATGGCTGTTTCATTATGCGGTAGATAGTACAGGTTTTGTTTGCATATGTCATAGCAGCTGGTGGGGTTACTAGGTCATTGAAGGTGGTCATTATGGTCCAGTGTAAAGGAACCCATCCTAGGTATTGTTCCCTGTTTTTTGTATAGTTCTGTGACAGTGATTCATGGTGGTATCTGCGGTTAATGAGGCAATGGTCTCTGAATCAGTGTTGGGTGGATGGAGGCCTTCATTACAGGTTTATGCAGGTACTAAGTTAAAGTGGTACATATTCTAAAAACATTTTATATTTCTTTGTCCTCCACCTTACTTGTGTGAAGGGGAACACAGGGGATAAAAAAAAATCCAGCTCTGTGCAAGGCCGCATCTCTTTTCCCCTTTCTTTCTCTCTCTTCACACAGGGCCATTGGCTCCTGCTGCTGTCAATCAAATACAGTGAGGAAGAAGTGGGGACAGGGCTAAGCCCTGCTGTGTGTGTTTTTAGTGCACACAACTCAGGAATGAGGAGACACCGCGTGCCACCATAGCAAACGGGTTGCTATGGGGACACACGAAGAAGAGGAGCAGCCAAGATTGCCAACGGGGACTCAAGAAGAGGAGGATCTAGGCCTCTCTGTGCAATACCATTGCACAGAGAAGGTCAGTATAACATGTTTTGTTATTTAATTAAAAAATAATAAACGACTTCATTTTTAGTAACACTTTAGGTAGAGATGCCTATAAGGATCTAGGGGCTCCATTCCCATTGTATTGTATATTATTCTGTGTTATTTATCAATTTTTGTTAATAAAAGGCTGCTATGGCCATTAAACTCCAAATTTTTGTCCTGTGTGAGCTACTTTTTGAGAAGTAATGGAGTGGTGGTCAGGGAGCATTGGAGACAAATAATCGTCAATATTCTGGACATGAGCTGCATGCATTGATATCACTGCAAGTATTTTCAATGTGTGGCAATGAGCTGATAGGGAAAGCTGGCCTGGAACCCACATAAAACCCCCAAAAAGTTTTCTTTTAACATTGAATACCAGTGATGGATACATACTGTATATATATTCCATATTTCTAAAAGAAATAGCTTCATGAGTGAGACATGAAGAGCCAATGAAATAAATGTTTCAATGTTTCAATTTGTAGGACAGGGTTGTGGAATAGTGTCCTCATGTAGTCTCTTTAGTCTAACTTTAAAATGTACCTAAAGACAATTTTAAAAACCCCTATTCTGTTTCTTGAGCCAATTGGAGAGTGTGAACAATTCCTGTTGCCTGGCTGTGGGTGCTGTGTAGGGGGAAAAGTCCTGAATTCCAGTAGGTCCTTCAGGGGTAGTTCTACATATCTGAGAGTGTTGTTTGCAATGAGAAACAGACCACAAAAAAAAAAAACACTTTACAGCTTTAACCATTTCTTACGTTTTCCAATACTAAAAGATGTCCTCCAAAAATCAAACAAAATCATTTTGTTTTTATTTTCTATCCCCTTCTTGCATTATTTTTTTGTTTTTCTTCCTCTTATTTTTTCTGTCTCCTTATACCCTTTTCTCATACAGTATATTCCGTTTGAGAGATACAAGATACTTTCCTAGTCTTTTGAGCAGTATGTATGAATTCAGTTTCCAGACCTGCATTCACTTTAATTTGGCCACCCTTTTCAATTGTATTCGTTTGACTAGTTGTCTTTTCATAGTTATACACATATGCCCACTCTAAGTGCTTCTATACTTGATGGTCAAATGAGATTGCGATCTTTGTATGTTATTGAGCCCTCGGTTTATTAACCACATGAGTCCCCAGTTTGAATATCCTTTCTGAATATTTTCTGTCATTTTCTTTTTTTTTTTTACTTACCCTAAGGTTTCCAGGATACACTTTGCCAAGTCTGTAAGTAAATCTAGTTCTACAGTACATTATACCTATTCTGCAGGGATTAAAGGGACTAAAATGTCATTTTTCTCTGGGGATTCAGCCAGAATTTCCAGTTCATTGTCGTTTAATAGAGCAGAGCCCACATCTGGTCACCAACCCTGACCAGATGTTCCACAACAATAATCATAGATCCTGCCTCTTTCCCCCAAAGCCCTACCCCTATGGCTCAGTCGAAATTTCAAAAACCTTTGTTAAACTTGTGTCATGGTTGAGGAAAACAGCTTTTACAAAATTTGTATTGATTTTTGAAGGTCTATAGGATATAATCAAAGTAATAGTGACTGCAATTGTTGTGATATGATGTTGTGATATGATGAAGACAATATTGTAGCTGGTAACCTAGTACAGTGCCTTGAAAAAGTATTCATACCCCTTGAAATTCTCCACATTTTGTCATATTACAACCAAAAATGTAAATGTATTTTATTGGGATTTTAATTTATAGACCAACACAAAGTGTCAGGAAAATTATAAATGGTTTTCAACATTTTTTACACATAAATATCTGAAAAGTGTGGCGTGCATTTACATTCAGCCCCCTTTACTCTGATACCCCTAACTATAATCTAGAAGAACCAAGTGCCTTCAGAAGTCACCTAATTAGTAAATAGAGTCCACCTGTATGTAATTAAACATCAGTATAAATACAGCTGTTCTGTGAAGCCCTCAGAGGTTTGGTAGAGAACCTTAGTGAACAAACAGCATCACAAACAGCACACCAGACAGGTCAGGGATAAAGTTATGGAGAAGTTTAAAGCAGGGTTAGGTTATAAAGCAGCCTATAGGGTGGCACAGAAAGGGGCAAGGCACAGACATCATGGCTTTTTCCCGAGTGGCTCTGTCACAAGTGATGTGCAGTTTCAACGCCGAAGTTATCAATTCTGATCATGTCTTCTCTGCTCTTTTACAGGTAAATGCCTTCTATCTGTACACTCTACTGAACTGACATTGCTGTAACATTTTTGGTAAATGTCTTCTGCTGCCATATCTTTAAACTTCTAGGCTCCATGCACACTGAAGCTTAAAAAAGCTTTTTCTGGACGCCAGATTGCTGGCAGAAAACACTGGTTGAAAAACGTGCTTTTAACAGCGTTTTGTACTAGCGTTTATGAACGTTTATTAGCGTTTTCAATAAAAATACACAGAGGACACTCCAAAAATCCCACAGTGCATTCCAAACTCCCACAATGCATTGAAAAAATAGAATGCTGAACACTAATTAACGCGTGTTTATGAGCGTATATAAGCGTTTATGAGCGTTTATTGGTGTTTGTCATTTTTTGGAGGGGAAAAACTGCACTTTGAACGCGAATTTCTGGCGTTCAGAAAAAAGCCCATAAACTCCACTGCTCATTAAAGCTAAAAAACTTCCATGTGTGCATGGACACATAGGCTAACATAGAGTGGAGTTTATGGGTTTTTAAAAAAAACGCCCAAACTCCAATAAACTGCAGTTTATGAGCTCCAGTGTGCATGGAGCCCTATATTTAATGCTAGCTCTATAACAACCACACTGCAATAGCAATATTACTGGTGATTGATTCTCAACCCCATTTGACTTGAATGATCAAGAGAGGTAATTAGCTTTACGACCCTAGCCTGTGTCTGTAGCTGGCCTGGTATTGGCCACCTCCTCTCCCATATTTATGTGTCTCAAATCAGACCCTATAATGACCAACTGAGAATTGCATTCCTGCTCAGTCTCCCTATAGATTTAAAGCAGCCTATGGGGTGGCGCAGACATCACGGCTCTTTCCTGAGTGGCTCTGTCATGAGCGTTGCACAGTTTCACCGCCGCAGGATAACTAAAGCTGGATGAAGATACAACAAGAACTCTGCTCCATGACAAGCAAATAAGCTTTTGACATTTATTTTATATAAAGACAGATTCCCACTCTCTATCCACTAACATGCTCCTTATTTTCTTCCTTCTCACATAGGTGTCTTCTATTCTCAAATTATTCTTATGCCGCGTACACACGACCAGACTTTTCAACATCAAAAGTCTGACGGAATGATTCCGGCAGACCATTCGATCGTGTGTGGGCTGCAGCGGACTTTTGATTTGCAAAAGTCTGACAGACTTTAGAAATGGAACATGTTTCAAATTTTTCCGCCAGAACCTCGCCGGACCCAGTTCCTAACGAGAAATCCACTCGTGTGTATGCTAGTCCGATGGACAAAAACCGACGCTAGGGCAGCTATTGGCTACTGGCTATGAACTTCCTTATTCTAGTCCAGTCGTACGTCATCACGTTCGAATCCGTCGGACTTTGGTGTGATTGTGTGTGGCCAAGTCCGTTCATTCGGAAAGTCCCTCAGAACTCTGTCAGAACTCCGTTGGAAGTCTGTCGGACCTAAGTCCGGTCGTGTGTACGCGGCATAACTCTACACCTCCTCTCTTCCCTGCAGCATGCACATATCACCCTCATTCCTACCTTCTCCCTACTACTGCACCCATCATCTCCTGCATTTGCTGCACCCACATGCTGACATAAACACCAGGGCCACTAGACACATGCCCTCATGCACATCCCACTCCAATCTTGCCTTTCTCGACCTCCTCCTTCTCCTAATCTCAAGTGACATTTCTCCTAATCCTGGTCCGCCATTTTCCAACTGTAAGCCACATATCCAATACCCCTCCTCCTCTGGCAACCAGCGCAATCCATTCAGTTTAATTTATAGCCCCCTGCTTTATCAAAGCAGCCCACCAATCTCATGCGCCCTTTGGAATGCCCACTCCATCTGTAACAAGCTAACATCTGTACATGACCTCTTCATCTCTCATGGCTTTAACATGCTCACCATAACTGAAACCTGGCTTCAAAATTGTGACTCGGCTTCTCCTGCTGCCCTCTCCCATGGTGGTCTCCATTGGAATTACTCCCCCAGACCCAACAGACAGAAAGGAGGTGGAGTTGGATTCCTTATAGCCCTACAAAGCACATTCCAAGTCCTTCCTGTCCCTCCCTCTCTATCCCTTTCTTCTTTTGAGATGCACTGTATTTGTCTGTTTTCTCTCATTTCTCTGAGGATTGCAGCAATTTATTGGCCTCTTGGAACAGTATTGCGCTTTGTTGATGACTTTGCTGCCTGGCTACCCTACTTTCTTTTCTCTGAAATACCCACTATCATTCTTGGTGACTTCAACATTCCTGTCAATGTTAACAGCCCAACTACAGCTAAACTTCTCGACTTAACCTAATATTTTGACCTAACCCAATGGACACATACTTCCACTCACTCCAATGGTAATACCCTTGACCTTGTATTCTCCCATCTCTGCAACCTTGGCAACCTCATCAACACCCCCTTTCCTTTCTCTGATCACAACCTCATTAGTTTCACTGTATCCTTGCCTCCAACCACCCATCCCTCCAAGTAGCAAACAATTACTTGTAGGAACCTTTGCCACTTTAACCCTTCTCTTCTCTATTCTGCTACTTGAGAAAAGCCACAAAAATTAGAAAAATTCCTTAGGAATCTCCCTTACCTTATCCAGCTTCAAGGTTCTGTGGTAAACCAGACCCAATCTTCACCGCTTACTGTGGACTCTGTTAAAAAAATCTTCAGGGATAGGGGTCCCCCTTTCATTGGGAGATCCACAGCCCTGGGCCTGTAAAAAGCACCCCGCCAGGAATATGGCTGAAAAAAAAACAAATACTGAATCCCGGGGTCCAGCTCTCTAAAAAGAGAAGCGTTACAGGTAAAACCTTGTTTCTTTGGATACGAGGCCCGGGTACCATTCAATTCGCCCTGGAAAAGACACTTTGATTGGTTTTGGTTGCATGGCTTGCACCAGTAAGGAATATTCCAGCAGAGCACAGCACATCTTTACTTGTGACCAATAAATACAACACTGGCAAAAAAATTGAGGTACTCCCTGTAGGGGGAGGGGTTATATAGGGAGTTGAACTTTCTGTTTAGAGTGCGCCAGTGTCCATCACCTGAAGGTGGCCTATATAACCCACATAGTAACTACTATATCTCTGTGTCCCGTGATGTACGATTAAGGAATAAAAACCTCAGTGTGATCACTTACCACCAAAAGAAAGCTCTACTTGAGGGAACAAAATTATAAAAATGTTGTTTGGGTACAGCGTCGCATGACTGCGCAATTGTCATTCAAAATGTGATAGCACTGAAAGCTGAAAATTGGTCTGGGCAGGAAGGTGTATAAGTGCCCTGTATTGAAGTGGTTAAAGTATATATTATGTACAAGCAAGGCCAAGAATAAATAAAAAAAACAAGCTTAACTTACCACCATCCCGCAGAAAACCAAATAACCTGTCCATCAGAATGCATATGCCTCCACTGTGGGGACACTTAATAGTAGTGTTAGGTACCACAGATACCAGGGTGCCTTGACGAGGTTCTGTGGCTTACGTATGCATTTGCAAATGTGTGCACACTAAACCCCTGCTTTTAACGCATACTGTAATGCCGCGTACACACGACCGGACTTTCTGGCAGACTAGGTCTGACGGAATCAGTCCGTCAGACAATTCAATTGTGTGTGGGCTAATCTGATCATTTTCTTTTTAAAAATCAGACGGACCTATAAACAGAAGATGTTTCAAATCTGTCCTACGGACTCAATTCCTATCAGGAAAACCGTTTGTCTGTATGCTGGTCCGATGAACCAAATACGAAGAAAGGGAAGCTATTGGCTACTGGCTATTGAACTTCCTTTTTTAGTCCCGTGTTACATCATCACGTTCCAAACTAACAGACTTTCAAACGGACTTAGCCCTTGTACACACGGTCGGAGATTCCGACAACCAAATCCGACGGATTCTGTCCGTCGGATTTTGTCTGACGGATCTTGTCCGAAACTGTTGCATACACATGGTCAGACGAAGTTGTCGGAAAATCCAATCGTTCAGAACGTGATGACGTTATTTCGTTACGTTATTTCGTTACTGAGCATGCGTGGCACTTTGTCCAATCGGAATTCTCTACACATGATCAGAGTATGTCCGATCGGACCAGTTTGTCGGAAAATATTTCCAGCAAGTTAGAAAATTTGGTCCGACGGATATTCAGACGGAAACAGTCCGATGCATAACACACTCAGTCGGATTATCCGACAAAACGGTCCGATAGGACACATTCCGACGGATTCTCCGACCGTGTGTACAAGGGCTTAGACTGTTCGTGTGTGGCCAAGTTCATTCATTTGGAAGTCCATCGGAAAGACCTTTGGACCTAGTCTGCCAGAATGTCCAGTCGCGTGTACGTGGCATTAGACAGGTTATTTGGTTGTCTGCAGGCTGGTGGTAAATTAAGCTTGGTTTTTTCCCTTGGATTTATCCTTGGCCTCGTTTGTACCTGTTGTTAGCATTCCAATGCTTCTTACTGCGATAGCCAACTATAGATGGGAGCAAGTGGCGTCTTTTTTGTAAAGTATATATTATGCTCTGCTCTACAAATTAACCTGCATAACTTGTATAGCTTGCTACTTCCATAGAAATATAGCATTGCCCCATAAATATATAAATATATGATTTTGTTTTTAAAAAAAAGAAAAAGAAATGTAAAAATGTGGTACATAAACAATACACAGAAAACTGCAATATTTATTGCAATTTCTCCAAAGGTTGTGATCTCTGTGTATCACAGTGATTTTACATGAGCTGGTTGACACTTATTATCTGGGATGGTATTTATTTCCTTCCATATCTGCAGCAGAGCCATCACGGTGGGGGAGTGGTGGTGTAGCTTTCCATCAGCTTGTTTATACAGATGTTTTCTCCATTTCCGAAAACTGCCAGTTGCTGCCAAAAATAAAGGTCCTGTCTCTTTAGAACTGATCTGTCAATGAGGATCATGCAGCCTGTGTTTACAACTAGAATTTATAACAGCTTGATCCTAGACAGAATTTTAGTGATCTTTACCTGATCAATACATCTCAGCAGGCTAGAAATTGTGCTTCCTCAGCCGCTGGTGAGGGAAACGTCATCACCTGCTATCCTACGTTCAGCATCATTTTGTGAATTAAAATAGCTTCATCCTATTCTGCCACACTTCCCCTACATCACTGGTAGTGGGGGTTATATATTTAAATTTCATCTTTAACATCATCATCTGAAGGTAATATCTGGTAAAGAGGATGGTCCATCCTTGTCAATACTTCTAGGGCTCCTTCTCGGGGGCCAGATTTTAGGCTGGAAAATGTTAAAGATCATGCAACAATGTTTCATTACCACATAATATTGTACTAGTTTAATTTAAGATGTGCTAATATCAGTTATGGAGTTAAATGGCAATACTTTTATTGCAGTTCTTGGCTTATTAAGCTTTCCGCATGCCAGCCCAGAACATAAAACAATTTGTTTTACAACCCAAATTAGTATAACATGCATGCAGAAATAGCTACTTGTAACAAAATATTGGTAATTTGTTTTAGGGAAATAAACTAGTTGGGTAAAAAGTAGCAGGCAGTGCTATAGACTGATTGGTAGACATAACATAGATATATCAATCAATCAATCAGCCTTCCTCTACCTTTTTACCATGGAGAAACCCTTGAAATATCTTTCATGTATGAAAAATGTATTTCATTTCATGTATGTTGAATGTCTTTTCAAGGAACCCCTGAGTAATTACTATATCTACAGCTCATAGTACAATGGGACAATATACAGGTCCTTCTCAAAAAATTAGCATATTGTGATAAAGTTCATTATTTTCTGTAATGTACTGATAAACATTAGACTTTCATATATTTTAGATTCATTACACACAACTGAAGTAGTTCAAGCCTTTTCTTGTTTTAATATTGATGATTTTGGCATACAGCTCCTGAAAACCCAAAAATCCTATCTCAAAAAATTAGCATATTTCATCTGACCAATAAAAGAAAAGTGTTTTTAATACAAAAAAAGTCAACCTTCAAATAATTATGTTCAGTTATGCACTCAATACTTGGTCGGGAATCCTTTTGCAGAAATGACTGCTTCAATACGGCGTGGCATGGAGGCAACCAGCCTGTGGCACTGTTGAGGTGTTATGGAGGCCCAGGATGCTTCGATAGCGGCCTTAAGCTCATTCAGAGTGTTGGGTCTTGCGTCTCTCAACTTTCTCTTCCCAATATCCCACAGATTCTCTATGGAGTTCATGTCATGAGAGTTGGCAGGCCAATTGAGCACAGTAATACCATGGTCAGTAAACCATTTACCAGTGGTTTTGGCACTGTGAGCAGGTGCTAGGTCATGCTGAAAAATGAAATCTTCATCTCCATAAAGCTTTACAGCAGATGGAAGCATGAAGTGCTCCAAAATCTCCTGATAGCTAGCTGCATTGACCCTGCCCTTGATAAAACACAGAGGACCAACACCAGCAGCTGACATGGCACCCCAGACCATCACTGACTGTGGGTACTTGACACTGGACCTCAGGCATTTTGGCATTTCCCTCTCCCCAGTCTTCCTCCAGACTCTGGCACCTTGATTTACGAATGACATGCAAAATTTGCTTTCATCCGAAAAAAGTACTTTGGACCACTGAGCAACAGTCCAGTGCTGCTTCTCTGTAGCCCAGGTCAGGCGCTTCTGCCGCTGTTTCTGGTTCAAAAGTGGCTTGACCTGGGGAATGCGGCACCTGTAGCCCATTTCCTGCACACGCCTGTTCATGGTGGCTCTAGATGTTTCTACTCCAGACTCAGTCCACTGCTTCCGCAGGTCCTCCAAGGTCTGGAATCGGTCCTTCTCCACAATCTTCTTCAGGGTCCGGTCACCTCTTCTCGTTGTGCAGCGTTTTCTGCCACACTTTTTCCTTCCCACAGACTTCCCTCTGAGGTGCCTTGATACAGCACTCTGGGAACAGCCTATTCATTCAGAAATTTCTTTCTGTGTCTTACCCTCTTGCTTGAGGGTGTCAATAATGGCCTTCTGGACAGCAGTCAGGTCAGCAGTCTTACCCATGATTGCGGTTTTGAGTAATGAACCAGGCTGGGAGTTTTTAAAAGCCTCAGGAATCTTTTGCAGGTGTTTAGAGCTAATTAGTTGATTCAGATGATTAGGTTAATAGCTTGTTTAGAGAACCTTTTCATGATATGCTAATTTTTTGAGATAGGAATTTTGGGTTTTCATGAGCTATATGCCAAAATCATCAATATTAAAACAAGAAAAGGCTTGAACTACTTCAGTTGTGTGTAATGAATCTAAAATATATGAAAGTCTAATGTTTATCAGTACATTACAGAAAATAATGAACTTTATCACAATATGCAAATTTTTTGAGAAGGACCTGTAAAGTATGTTTCTTATACTGTGGTCAAAAGGAAAGACAATAATACCCTTACAGATAGCTAAAAAACAAACAAAAAAAAACAGTATCAGTGGTTACATATCTTAGCCCTTGCACACACGGTCGGACATTCTGACAACCAAATCCGTTGGATTTTGTCTGATGGATTTTGTCCGAAACTGTTGCATACACACGGTCGGACAAAGTTGTCGGAAAATCCGATTGTACATAATGTGATGATGTTATTTCGTTACAACGGGACTACGTTCAGGCTAGTAGCCAATAGCTTTGGTCTAGGAATTTGATCTGAGCATGCGTGGCACTTTGTCCGTCGGAGTAGGCTACACATGATTGGAGTATGTCCGATCAGAGCATTTTGATGGAAAATTTTACCGGCAAGTTGGAAAAGTTGGTCTGTCGGATATTCCTACGGAAACAGTCTGATGGAGACCACACACAGTCGGAATATCCGACAAAACGGTCCGATAGGACACATTTCGTCGGAATCTCCGACCGTGTGTAGAAGGGCTAAGAGACAGAAAGTGTTCATTGCTCTAGGAACCCCTGGCAACCTCTGGAGGAACCCTAGAGTTTCATGGAACCCTGGTTGAGAAAGGGATAGATTAGATAGATAGATAGATAGATAGATAGATAGATAGATAGATAGATAGATAGATACAGTAGATAGATACAGTGAAAGACAGACAGATAGATACAGTATCTCACAAAAGTGAGTACACCCCTCACATTTTTGTAAATATTTTATTATATCTTTTCATGTGACAACACTGAAGAAATGACACTTTGCTACAATGTAAAGTAGTGAGTGTACAGCTTGCATAACAGTGTAAATTTGCTGTCCCCTCAAAATAACTCAACACACAGCCATTAATGTCTAAACCGCTGACAACAAAAGTGAGTACAAATATCCAAATTGGACCCAATTAGCCATTTTCCCTCCTCGGTGCCATGTGAATCATTAGTGTTACAATGTCTCAGGTGTGAATGGGGAGCAGGTGTGTTAAATTTGGTGTTATCGCTCTCACACGCTCATACTGGTCACTGGAAGTTTAATAAGCCACCTCATGGCAAAGAACTCTCTGAGGATCTGAAAAAAAAGAATTGTTGCTCTACATAAAGATGGCCTAGGCTATAAAAAGATTGCCATGACCCTGAAACTGAGCTGCAGCATGGTACCAAGACCATACAGTGGTTTAACAGGACAGGTTCCACTCAGAACAGGCCTCACCATGGTCGACCAAAGAAGTTAAGTGCACATGCTCAGCGTCAAATCCAGAGGTTGTCTTTGGGAAATAGACATATGGCTTCTGCCAGCATTGCTGCAGAGGTTGAAGGGATGGGGGTCAGCCTGTCAGTGCTCAGACCATACGCCGCACACTGCATAAAATTGGTCTGCATGGCTGTCGCCCCAGAAGGAATGATGCACAAGAAAGCCCGCAGTTTGCTGAAGACAAGCAGACTAAGGACATGGATTACTGGAACCATATCCTGTGGTCTGATGAGATGAAGATAAACATATTTGGTTCAGATGGTGTCAAGCGTGTGTGGCGGCAACCAGGTGAGGAGTACAAAGATAAGTGTGTCTTGCCTACAGTCAAGCATGGTGGTGGGAATGTCATGGTCTGGGGCTGCATGAGTGCTACCTGCACTGGGGAGCTACAGTTCATTGAGGGAACCATGAATGCCAACATGTACTGTGACATACTCAAGCAGAGCATGATCCCCTCCCTTTAGAGACCAGGCCACTGGGCAGTATTCCAACATGATAAGGGCCCCAAACACACCTCCAAGACAACCACTGCCTTGCTAAAGAAGCCGAGGGTAAAGGTGATGGACTGGCCAAGCATGTCTTCAGATCTAAACCCTATTGAGCATCTCTGGGGCATCCTCAAACGAAAGATGGAGGAGCACAAGGTCTCTAACATCCACCAGCTTGGTGATGTCCTCATGGAGGAGAGGAAGTGGACACCAGTGGCAACCTTTGAAGCTCTGGTGAATGCCCATGAGGGTTAAGGCAGTGAAAGAAAATAATGGTGGCCGCACAAAATATTGACACTTTGGGCACAATTTGGACATTTTCACTTAGGGGTGTACTCACTTTTGTTGCCAGTAGTTTAGACATTAATGGCTGTGTGTTGAGTTATTTTGAGGAGACAGAAAATGTACACTGTTATGCAAGCTGTACACTCACTACTTTACATTGTAGCAAAGTGTCATTTCTTCAGTGTTGTCACATGAAAAGATATAAAATATTTACAAAAAATGTGAGGGGTGTACTCACTTCTGTGAGATACTGTAGATGATTCACGACCTACTGTCACAGCGGAGACTCGGGGGAGGCACAGGGCAGCAGTAACATGTTACACCCTGAACAGTTATAACTTATAGCATGTTATGAAAAGTGAATTTATCATTTAATCTCTCATTTTGGATAGGGGCGCAAATTGAAAAAATTTATTTCTGACTCGAAGGGAAGTGACTTCACATAACCGCAGTGCTTGGCATGCCTAAGGCATAACTACAGTTGTGTACCTAGCCCTGGGCTGAAGCCATGGGTTATTAGTTGTTAAAGGTCAAAAAATGCTGTTGTTTTTTTCTCTGTACCTGGAATTCAGTCAGCTGAACCTCAGACAAACAGCTACCTACATAGATTTATACAGTACATACACTATACTGTCAAAAGTATTTGAACACCTGCCTTTACATGCACATGAACTTTAATGGCATCTTAGTCTCTAAGGTTCAATATTGAGTTTGCCCACCCTTTGCAGCTATAACAGCTTCAACCCTTCTGGGAAGGCTGTTCATAAGGATTAGGAGTGTGTCTATGGGAATGTTTGATCATTCCTCCAGAAGCGCATTTGTAAGGTCAGGCACTGATGATGGACAAAAAGGACTGACTTGTAGTCTCCATACTAATTCATTCAAAGGTGTTCTATCGGCAGTGGTGGCTGGTGTTTTTCTTTTGGGGAGGGGTGGCAAACAACCACCCCCAGGTCAGTTTGGCACTTACACCATTTAGGTGGCAGACAGTGGGGCAGCTGGCAGCGCCTCCTGCGTCCTCTTCTCCATCACGATGGCTTCAGCCTCCTAGGCGTCCAATATCATCTCTTGTCCTTTCAGCCAATCGGGTGATGAGTCTCAAGACCTGCTTCCTGATTGGCCGGGAGGAGGCTCAGTGTTACAAATAGCAAATATTAATTCGCTATTGAAACACACCTGGGTGGGCTTGTTCGCATTGTCTGCGCCACAAGCCCACCCTATTTTGAAGCCTATTAGATCCTCTGGCTCTAATTAGGTGTTTCAAAAAAAAAAAACATCCCTCCTGTATGAATTGATGCGTCCAGCGTCCTGAATAGGGGGTTGGATACATGGATAAGGAAGCGGTGCCCATGCACCCTTAATAGATGGGCTGCCCCTGTCTATTGGGTTGAGGTCAGGAATCTGTGCAGGCCAGTCAAATTCCTCCACCCCAAATCCGCTTATCCATGTCATTATGGACATTGCTTTGTGCACTGGTGCAAATCATTTGGTGGAGGGGGGATTATGGGGGGATTATGGTGTGGGGTTGTTTTTCAGGGGTTGGGTTTGGCCCCTTAGGCCGCGTACACACGGGCGGACTGTCCGCCCAACTAGGTTCGTCAAACAGTTTAACAAACAGTCCGTTCAAAATTAGCATGAACGGACTCGACCACACACGACGAACGAACAGTCCGCTGAAAACTTGCGCGATGACGTGAACGGCACGTACGACGGGACGAGAAATTCGAAGTCCAATACACTGCAATGCAACCTTCGCCGTGTAAATTCTTTCTGAGCATGCGCAAGACTTAGTTTATCGAACAAGCCTACACACGAGCGGACTGTCCGCTCAAACCAAGTTTCAGCGGACAGTCTTACGGAAATTCCGAAAAACTTTGTTCGCTGAAACTGTCCGCTGAAGCCCACACACGAGTGGACTGTCCGCTGAAACACTGTTCAGCGGACAAAGTTGGACGAACAGTCCGCCCGTGTGTACGCGGCCTAAGTTCCAGTGAAGTAAAGGCGTAGGCATACCAAGGTATTTTGGACAATTTCATGCTCTCAACTTTGTGGGAACAGTTTGGGATGGCTCCTTCTGTTCCAACATTACTGCACACCAGTGCACCTTTCTCCAGTTTGAGAACTGCAGTAAATGGTAAAAAAGACACTGGAGCAGGGGCGGACTGACAACTCATGGGGCCCCTGGGCAATAGGAGATTATGGGGCCCCCAGGCAATCAGAGATTATGGGGCCACACCGTATACAATCACACAGACATGTTTCTATCAGCTGAGAAGGTACTGGAGAGGAGGGGCAGCTATAATCTTGGGATTTTTAGACCAAAAGTATGTCGGTAAGGGACATTTCAGAGACAGATGTAAAAAAAACACAGATTTTTACATACTGTCCCTGGTTTTACTGAGGCTGGCAACCCTGATGGGGCCCCCTAGTGGCCCCGGGGCCCTCGGGCAATGCCCGAGTGGCTAAATAGTCAGTCCGCCCCTGTACAGGAGGCTGAATATTGTCCAAGCTTTGGCAGTAAGCTGTGGTTCCAAGTACTGGGCAGGTAACCACAACACAGGTAGAAGAGCCCAATTATTTCCAGTGGCTCCCTAGGGAGTCTGTATAGGAAACATCATGTATGTCTGCTCAGTGATAACACTGGGCTAACCATTCCATCTTTGCAAATGCAGATAACTTTAAAAGTATCACACGCATAAATATGCCCTTCAACAGCAATTGTTTTAAGAGAAGAAACAGTTTTTACATAATGGCTTGCAAACAAAACTCCATACAGATGTAAATTAGTGAAACTGTAGAAATCGCTTTTCTATTATATAAGACTCATTATTCTGGCTTTTTCTTGCATGGAAATATCTTTAAAGAGCACCATGCAAGCAGCTCAATACACAAATGAAATACATACATGGAACTTGTTTTATCTGTCAAAGGATTGGAATTCATGTCTATCCATTTCTGATTTCTTTTTGCTGCAGCTGGGAAACACTTACATAGTAGGCGAGGTTGAAAAAGGACACAATTTCATCAAGTTCAACCTATGGTCTTGGTCTTGTTCCTCTCCCAACCTATGACAGAAGCAGATTCCTTGCCTGATTAAAGATAATGCACAGTGCTTGCTAATATCCTTGTTAGCCAAAACAGCCTCTTCTGGGCACCTCTCTGATCCCGGTTTCAGTCTGATAACAACCCCTTAGAGCTAAATCTTACCCACTCACCATCCCATTGTTCAGTGGGAGAGTCTTGGTGGCTAGTAATGGTGCTCTCGTACATTGTACATCTCATTGTATTTTCTGATTAACAAAAGTAAATATGGTCATACTGTTCATGTCCAACAAAAGAACTAAGCCCTTGTACACACGGTCGGACATTCCGACAACCAAATCTGTCAGATTTTGTCCGACGGATTTTGTCCGACGGATTTTGGCCGAAACTGTTGCATACACACGGTCGGACAAAGTTGTCGGAAAATCCGATCGTTCGTAACGTGATGACGTAATTTCATTACGACGGGACTACGTTCAGGCTAGTAGCCAATAGCTTTGGTGTAGGAATTTGATCTGAGCATGCGTGCCACTTTGTCCGATCGGAATTCTCTACACATGATCGGACATCGGATCATGTTGTTAAAAAGTTTTATAGCCAAGCTGGAAAACTTGATCCGTCGGATATTCCGATGGAAACAGTCCGATGGAGCCCACACATGGTCGGATTATCCGACAATACAGTCCGATCGGACATTTTCCGTCGGAATGTGTGTACAAGGGCTAACAGATTCCTCCATCCACACAAACAATGTGGATGGAGGAATTCTCTCCTCGCTGGGACATTACCTTTTCATTAGCTACAGCTGCTGGTTTTCTGAAAATTTTCTGACGTGTCCCTTTGACAAGAGCTAATCATTAATGGACTTCTGTCAAGTGGAGAAAAAACACACTGATTGAAATTCAGCCAGCCCTTGCTGTTTAAAGCTGGTCCTACATTTTGGCTGGCTCTTAATGAAAATCGAATGAGAAGGACAGAAAATTATTGACCAAAAAGCAGGTACATCCAATCAGATGTAGCCACTGTTCTAGTATTCTGACAGCCGCAAGTGCTAGCTTTCAGAATACAATAGTCAACAAGGGAGAATCTTTTATACATGCTGTTTAGTGTGGATGGGGGAAATGAGTGATTTCTCTTGCTAAGACCAGCTTTAGTAACCTGTCCCTGAGGGTATTTGCCAGTCACTGTAAGGGGTTGATTTTGGCCAAAAGTTTTGTAAATGACACAAATATAAATTTTCACAAAGTCTGCTGACTCCGTTTTTATGATGGCAATTTGCATATACACTCCAGAATGTTATGAAGAGTGGTAAGATGAGGTGTCCCTCTTTGCCATGAAAATAAACTTAATACCACCCCAAAAAATCTCCACTGCATTTCAGCCACAAAAGGACCATCTGACATCATGGCAGCGATTCTGTCCTTACCACAGGTGTCAGTGTTGACAAGTACAAGGCTGGAAATCAATCTGTTTTGTTGATTGAGTTATGCCGCGTACAGACGACCGGACTTTCCGGCAGAAAAGATCAGATGGTCTTCCCGACGGACTATGGAACGGAGTTACAACGGATTTCCGAACGAACAGAGTCCGTTAGTTTTTAACGTGATGACATATGACAGGACTAGAAAAGGAAGTTCAATAGCCAGTAGCCAATAGCTGCCCTTGCGTCGTATTTGGTCCGTCGGACCAGCATACAGATAAACGGTTTTCCCGATAGGAATTGAGTCCATCGGACAGATTTGAAACATGTTCTATTTCTAGGTCTGTCTGAAGTTTTTAAAGAAACGACTATCCCACACACGATCGGACTATCCAACTGATTCCATCTGACCTATTCTGCCGGAAAGTCCAGTCATGTGTACGTGGCATAAGAATAACAGACTGGAAGCTTTAAAAGGAGAGTGGTGCGTGAAATAATTGTTCTCCCATGGTTACCTGCAAGGAAACATGTGCAGTCACCATTGCTTTGCACAGAAAGGGATTGACAGGCAAGGATATTGCTACTACTAAGATTGCACTTAAATCAACCATCAGATCATCAATAACTTTAAGGAGAGAGGTTCAGTTGTTGTAAAGAAGGTTTCAGGGCACCCAGGAAAGTCCGGCAAGTGCCAAGACCGTCTCCTACAGTTGATTCAGCTGCGGAATCGGGGCACCACCAGTGTGAGTGCATCTGCACGCACAGTGAGGCGGAGACTTTTGGAGGATGGCCTGGTGTCAAGGAGGGCAGCAAAGAAGCCCCTTCTCTCCAGGAAAAACAACAGGGACAGACTGATATTATGTACAAGGTACAGGGATTTGACTGTTAAGGACTGGGCTAAAGTAATTTTCTCTGATTGTTTGGGGCATCCGTAATAAAAAAAATTTGGGCCAAGAAAAGGTGAACGCTGTCATCAGTCCTGTGTGATGCCAACAGTAAAGCATCCTGGGACCATTCATGTGTGGGGTTGCTTCTCAGCCAAGGGAGTGGGTTCACTCCCAATTTTGACCAAGAACACAGCCATGAATAAAGAATAAAGAATGGTACAAAAACATCCTCCGAGA
The DNA here is from genome assembly GCF_037356315.1 of Lithobates pipiens. NCBI lineage: Eukaryota > Metazoa > Chordata > Amphibia > Anura > Ranidae > Lithobates > Lithobates pipiens. The sequence goes on along the minus strand of NW_027507748.1, from coordinate 633,637,155 downwards.
GCAACTTCTCCCAACCATCCATGAACAGTTTGGTGATGAACAATGCCTTTTCCAGCATTGTGGAGCACCTTGCCAAAAGGAAAAAGTGACAACTAAGTTGCTTGGGGAACAAAATATTTACATTTTGGATCCATGGCCAGGAAGTTCCCCAGACCTTCCCATTGAGAACTTGTGGTCAATCGTTAAGAGGCAGTAAACAAAAAACCCCCATGAATTCTGACAAACTCTAAGCAAACTAGAATGGGCAGCCATCAGTCAGGATGTGGCCCAGGATTTACAGCATGCTAGGATGACTTGTAGAGGTCTTGAAAAAGAAGGGTCAGCATTGCAAATATTGACTATTTGCATTAACTTAATGTAATTGTCAATAAAAGCCTTTGACACTCATGAAATACTTGTAATTATATTTCAGTATACCATAGTAACATCTGACAAAAAGGACTAAAAACACTGAGGCTGCAGACTTTGCGAAAATTAATATTTGTGTCATTCTCAAAACTTTTAGCCACCGCTCTAGACTTTGCAAGTGAGGTTGCACTCTGGCCTTAGTAAATGTTGGAGAGCTCTGCTGACTTCCATCATCCAATCATGAGCAAGCAAAAATGCATTTTTTTTTATTTCCCTTGCATGTGATTGTTTATTCTTTGTAAAGTGAAGCTTTACCTCATTTACTAAGCTCTTTTGCAACTGAACTTGCAAAAGTGCACAGTCTCTTTGCCTTTAGTAAACCAACCCTTATGTATCTGTAGCTTTCATTTGGAATATATGGTTATTTTCCTTTAAAGTAGACCTATCATTAAAATGTGTGGCCTTTTGGTGCCACATAACACCTTTACTACTCCTGCCTGCTGTAGCCTCTGCTCTATAACACCAACCAAAGATGCTATACATATACTGACATTTCCAAAAGTCGGTATTTACATATTGTGACCATTTCACTCCCCCCTTCCCCTACACAACCACCATCTTGTTTTAAAGTGATAGTTTTCAGCCTTGGAAATATGTCATTCAAGCACCACTTTACTGTGGGATGACGGAGGGAGCTTACATATTGCCGCATGTAAAACGTTAGGGTTTTCATGGGGCTTGTAATCAAAGCTCCCAACTGTCCCTCTTCTGAGGTTTTCATCAAGAAAGTCTCTGTACATTGCTGCATTCATCTTTCCCTTGATCCTGACTAATCTCCCAGTTCCTGCCACTGAAACACATTCCTACAACATGATGCTGCCACCCCCATGCTTCGCTGTAGGGATGGTATTAACCAAAAATGAACAGTGCCTGGTTTCCTTCAGATGCTTGCCTTTTAGGCTAAAGAGTTCAATCTTTGTTTCATCAGACCAGAAAATTGTATTTCTCATGGTCTGAGAGTCCTTCGGGTGCCTTTTGGCAAACTCCGGGCTGGCTGTCATGTGCCTTTTACTGAGGAGTGGCTTCCATCTGGCCACTCTAACATACAGGTCTGATTGGTGGAGTGCTGCAGAGATGGTTGTTCTTCTGGGAGGTTCTCTTCTCTCCACAAACTCTTGAGCTCTGTCAGAGTGACCATCAGGTTCTCAGTCACCCCCCTGACTAAGGCTCCGATCATTCAGTTTTGCCAGACGACCCTCTAGGAAAAAACCCTGGTGGTCCAAACTTCTTCCATTTACAGGTGATGGAGGCCACTGTGCTCATTGGGACCTTCAACGCTGTAGAAATGTATCTGTACCCTTCCCAAGATCTGTGTCTTGATACAATCCTGTCTCTGAGGTCTATAGACCATTCCTTGGACTTCATGGCTTGGCCTTATTTAGCCAAGTGTTTGCCTTTCCAAATCATGTCCAATCAACTGAATTTACCACAGATGGATGCCAATCAAGTTGTAGAAACATCTCAAGGATGATCAGTAAAAACAGAATGCACCTGAGCTAAATTTTCAGTGTCATGGCCAAGGCTGTGAATTCTTATGTAAGTATGATTTTTTCGTTTTTTTATTTTTAATAAATTAGCAAAGATTTCAAACAAACTTCTTTCACATTGTCATTATGGGGTATTGTTTGCAGAATTTTGAGGAAAATAATAAATTGAACGTATTTTGGAATAAGGCTGTGACATAACAAAATGTGGAAAAAGTGAAGCGATGTTAATACTTTCGGGGTGCACTGTACATTACTGAATTTGTTATTAAATAATAAAGCTAGTATAAAGGAAAAATAGAGGTCAAAAGAGCACGCGTGTGTTAGTAAAATATAATTTTTACATATTAGATTTAGTGGTCCGTGTAACTAGGGTCACATGCCTGATGAAGGGGTCCTGCGTGGCTCAGAGATGTCGCTTCTATTTATTTTTTTTATACTATGTTATTAAGTTTTGGACCCAGTTTTGGAGATCCTGGTGTGCTGGTGACACTTTTTTCTTAGAGTCATGGCGGGGTGTATCATTTGCCTTTATACTCTGTGCTAAAAACTTTCCCTCTTTATTATTTCAGAAAGTTGGGAGGCATGTTGTAATTGAGTATTGGGGAGGCAAGCAGCAGGAGCACCAAAGTAGAAATGTGGGCTACTATGCAACGGTGGCCTCATTTTGCTTTACTGTTTAGGGCTTCCAAAAATACTTTGTTTCTGTTAACTCATAAGCTGCTGGAATCACTAATGCAGATGTCACAAGACTAGCACTGCCAGGCAATTTTGTCACTTTTTGTTACCTGCACATTCTGATTGATACACATTCATAATGACTGTTTCTGCCTCTCTGCATTCTTTCCTAACACAGGATGTTCAAGATTCTATTTCCTGTCTGTGCCTCAAAAGACGTAATTACTGAAGTCATAACATCCACATTGGCCACATTTATCTTTCCCAGGCAGCAACAGCTATCTGTCAACCCAACTTTGACCTGCTATCAGGCAGCGTTTTTTATTGTACTTTAAAGGCAATCCATCAACAAAACCTTACATAATTATATTTACACAGGATTATGATATTTGCTACTTCAAAGTGATTGCCCTGGGGAGCTTTATGATTGTATTTACATTATATATGAGCTAGACCTTCTACAGCATTTCAGCTCATAATGATATATTTCAAACAGTTACAATGACTGTTGTATACTCTACAAAAGTCTTTTATCTTTTTCTAAGACCCAACTTTTTTGTGTGGTTTACATGCAAGTTTTTGCTTTATTCTAAGGAGTATGTCCTCCCTTTCCTCGAATGCAATGATATCAGTGTGGATCTCAGTTTACCCTCATTACACCCTCCCCTCCTACTCCCAATACAAGAAACATGAGGACGAGAGAGAAGAAAAATATGTTTTTTTAGGACCTCAATCAGTCACTTTGTTTTTTGTCATTGTAGATTTAAAGTTACATCTACAGTGTGTAGTGCTTGATGGGGAGATATAAAGCCTGGTTATCAGTATTTCCAAATAGGGCTATTTCAAATTATATTTTGTTTTATTACGGAGAAAAAGAGACAGTCAGTGGAGTCAGTAGAGTTGCCATATACCTTGCTCAACTACCTACCTTGCTCAACTACTTTCTACTTAGTGAGTGTGCATGTGTACTTGTGGATGCAATCAGAATGCCCAGTGTGCAGAGAATGCAAGGGGGTGCTACAGAAGGAGGATTGCAGTAGTGTGTATCAAGCAACAGCCAGTGTTTTGAGGAGCAGGCTGTTTGGGGTTGGGTGTAGGTGTTTAGGAGCAAGCTATAGTTGCTATCCTGAGTACCAGCTAGTGTTTAGACTGTAAGGGCAGACTAGGGAAAGACCATGCTGGCCAAGGGCCCTTCCCTTCATATTTCTAGGACAGGAACTAGATGGGGTACCATGCACCTTGAAATGGGGGAGCCTCAACATTTTGGATACTCACATGCTCCTGGCTTGAGGCCCACTTCCACAGAAAACTATGATAATTCTATCTAGTCTAGAAAACAGATAAAGTGATACAAAGCGGTTTCACAATTGCTTCCTTCCATCGTTTTCTATAATCTTTGGTAACACTTGCATAAAACTAGGTGGTACTGTTCAGCCTTTAAAGGCTTAGAAATTCAGCACCTTCTCCTATGAATGGCTAGGAGCTCACACCAGAGAGCTATTTCTCCAATTCCCCTGCACCTCACATGCTGCTGGCATCAGGTCACTATACTCCTGTGAGACTAGTGACCATGCCCCTTTTATGGTGATTTAACCTCACCTCTTGTCTCATAGACATCCCAAAGTAATACAGTTGTCACAAGAACAAAAATACACGCGGCAGACCCACCGGGGGTGCCTGTCCACTTGCATATAATTACACATTGAGCAGACTGTCTGCATCCAGGCCAGATCATTGCAGGTAATTTCTCCATGTGAGTGGCCGCGAATGGCTATGGAGCTGTCAGTCTCCCATTGCTTTCAGTGAGGCTGCTGCCCAAAACTGTTTGCTGGGAACCCCCACTTGGTCTACCACATGGGTATTGGCCCAAGTGGCAAGTATAAATGGAGCCTCATACTGTGTGCTAAAAGGTCCCTTTTTCTTATCTAAAAAAGTTCGGAGGTATACATACGTGTACCTCGAGCCAGGCTGAAAAACTATGGTTCTCTACCCACATAAGTTCTCAGACTTTCTTCATGTGATAAGCTAACTACACAGCACCACAGTTCCTTATGTTTAGTGATGATATTGCCAAGAGAGTTATTTATTTCTAACGAGTGAACAGATCTATCTATCCTTTGCTAAATCGTCTATAAACTGTCAAGAATGCTTAACGTTGCTTCATAGGATATAATCTTGAGTATCTTCCTGCCGTGAAACACGAGCAGCTCATTGCATATTTATCAGAAGTAGTTACTTGTGCTTACAAGAAGCCAGTGTCATGATGAAATTAAATAAAAGAGCACATCTTGATGGAAAACAATTATGCTAATAGCATTTATCACAGCAGCACTGAATAATGTAGCTCTAATAGGAGGGTTGTAAAGAGGCTTTTTTTGTCAAGGAAACTCTGTCTAATGCATTCTCAAGACACCAAAGACTACTTAGAGAAACCGCTCATAACGGGGCATTTTCATATTACTTTCTATTGTTTTTAAAGTGCTGTCCTACCTGGGAATGTATACAGAATGGCATGTAACAGAAAGAATATTGAGCATGGTTCCATTAATTTCAGGTACCAGTAAAGAGTTGCAAAGGGCATTGAACCAGTTTGTATGAAATTTTTAGCAGCATTTTTAAAACCTATTGATGAGAAAAAGTAACCCTTAAGTATGTTTGCTGCACTTTTTTTAAACGGTAACTCTGATATAAAGGGGAATGTTGCACTTGTGGGAAGATATTCACCTAATGGTGAAATTACGCTTTCTGTTTTCTAGATCATAGGTACACAGCCTGTAGGATGAGTCCTCAGTTCTAAGTGTATTAGATAAGATCCTGCCATGTTCTACTGGGAACCTCGTATTGTATTGTACAGGAACAATGCCACATTGACACTTGTCAATTGATTCTGTACATTTAAATCTAAACCCAGAAATCTAAACCCAGAAACAAAATTGTAATATTATGCAGCTGACTAGTCCATAGATGTGGTGGCTGCATTTGTCTTCTATTTTTAGGCTTTTTTCCCTGTATTTTAACCTGGTGATCAGACCACCAACACACTTCCTGCCCTAGGGTGGTAATGCTCCCTTACTATATTGTATCTATGAAGGAGACATGTGACCTTAGAACAGGAAGTGTGTTAGGACTATAGACCACTTCTTCCTCTTCTTGTTTCCTTTTTATGAATTATTTTAAGTAATACTAATATTATCCTTATTCTTCAAAACAAAACCATGTATATTCAATACTTAATCCTCTAATCTATTTTTTATAAAAAGGTTTCTACACGTGATCGAAATTTTGGTTGGAAAAAGCTCTGATGCTTTTCCCAACAGAATTACGACGGGATTTCGCTCAAGCTGTCTTGCACACACACTGTCACATCAAATTCCAACCGTCAAAAACGCAGTGATGTACAACACATACGATGGAACTAGAAAAAGGAAGTTCAATACCCAGGAGCCAATAGCTTCCATTGTGTAGTTGAATCTGAGCATGCGTGAGTTTTTGCACGTCGGAATTGCATACACACGATTGGAATTTCCATTGGAAAAATTGAGAACCTGCTCTCAATCTTTTGCTGGCGGGAATTCGGCCAGCAAAATTCCGATGTAGCATACTCACGGTCGTATTTTCAGACGAAAAGCTCTCATCTCTCTTTTGCTGGCTGAAATTCCGACCGTGTGTATGCAGCATTACTGTGTTTTTCTGCGGCTTTCTTGTAATGTCCTCCATGAGCTCCCAAGCCTCTCCTTTGTGTTTGCAACAAGCAGTGCATGCTAGTTGTGGTCATGTGCACTGCTCTATGCTCAGTACACATCTTATAGTCCATCATCCATCTGAGGAGTGAGCAAGAGAGGGTTACTACCTTTCCACATACAGTGAAACCATGGAGAATGAAGAAAACGGGAAGTCAAACCACAGCAGCAAAAATAGGAATTTGGGAGCAACAAAAAGTACTTGTTTGAGTTAAAGCCTCAGCCCCAAGACCTACCATGTGCACTTTTTTGGGGGATCTCTACCAGCTTTTCACATCTAGAGAGTGACATTTTTGCCCATTCTTCTTTGCAAAATATCTCAAGCTCTGTCAGATTGGATGGAGAGCTTCCATGAACAGCAATTTTCAAGTCTTGCCAGTGGCCACAGATTGTCAATTGGGTTTAGGTCTGAACTTTGACGGGACCATTCTAATACATGAATATGCTTTGATCTAAACCATTCCATTGTAGCTCTGGCTGTATGTTTAGGGTCGTTGTCCTGCTGGAAAGTGAACCTCCGCCCCAGTCTCAAGTCTTTTGATTGCCCTGTATTTGGCTCCATCCATCTTCCCATGAACTCTGACCGGCTTTCCTGTCCCTGCTGAAGAAAAGAATCCCAACAACATGATGCTGCCACCACCATGTTTCACGGTGGGGGTGGTGTTTTCAGGGTGATGTGCAGTGTTAGTTTACTGCCACACATATAGTGTTTTGCTTTCAGGTCAAAAGTAAAAGTTTGGTCTCATCTGACCAGAGCACCTTCTTCCACATGTTTGCTGGCTTCTCTCAAACTTCAAATAAGACTTCTTTTGGCTTTCGTTCAACAATAGCTTTCTTCTTTCCACTCTTCTATAAAGGCCAGATTTGTGGAGTGCACAAATAGTAGTAGTCTTGTGGACAGCTTTTCCCACCTAAGCTGTGGATCTCTGCAGGTCCTCCAGAGTTACAATGGGCCTCTTGGCTGCTTCTCTGATTAGTGCTCTCCTTGTCGGGCCTTTCAGTTTTGCCCTGCCTGTCACTGCCATGTCTTGGTGGGTTTGCAGTTGTGTCATACTCTTTCCATTTTTAAAGGATGAATTGAACAGTGCTCTGTGCGATGCTTGGGGTCATTTTATTAACCTAACCCTGCTTTAAACTTCTCCATGACTTTATCCCTGACCTGTCTGGTGTGTTCCTTGGCCTTCATGATGCTATTTGTTCACAAAGGTTCCCTAACAAACCTCTGAAGGCTTCAGAGAACATCTGTGTTTATACTGAGATTAAATTATACACAGGTGGACTCTATTTAATAATTAGGTGACTTCTTAAGGCAATTGGTTCCACTAGACTAGTTAGGAGTATCAGAGTAAAGTGTGCTGAATATAAATTAGGGATTGACCGATTTCACTTTTTTTATGATACCGATCTTTCGGTCACCTCCCCAGCCTATATTTTGTGCCGATATTTTGTACATTTAAAAAAAAAACATTTTTACACTGTCATTGTACATTTTTTTTTTTTTACATTTTTTGTTTTTTTATCACTGTTATTGCTGTCACAAGGGATGGGAACATCCCTTGTGACAGTAATAGGCAGTGACAGGTACTCTTTATGTAGAGATCGGGGGTCTATAAGACCCCAAACTCCTCCTATGCACTTCAAACTATTCAAAATGTCAGGATTGCGCTTTTGAATACTTTATTTTCTTTTAAATGGCACCTTTAAGATGCCAGTAATCCAGGAAGTGATGTCATGACATTGATTACTAGATCCAAGAACTGAATGAAGCATCGGCTTTGTTTGGGTCTTCAGCCGGATGTGTCGGCTGGTTGCTTGGGCCTCCCGGTGGGACGAGAGAGTCCGGGTGAGCAGGGGAAGACGTTGGGAAGGGGCTGCTGAGCCGCATCGGTTGTTATTACAATAAAGCCGACCGTTCGCTCTAAAGAACGGTACCGGGGTGATAGTTCTTTGACCAATACTGATACTTCTAAAAAGTGAATATCGGCCACCGATAATTGGCCACACCAATAATCGGTCAATCCTGAATATAAATACACATCACACTTTTCATCCATTCCAATCTGACAGAGGTTGAGCTATTTTGCAAAGAAGAATGAGCAAAAATGTCACTCTCTAGATGTGCAAAGCTGGTAGAGACATCCCCAAAAAAACTTGCAGCTGTAATTGCAGAGAAAGGTGGATCTACAAAGTGTTGACTCAGGGGGACTGAATACAAATGCACGCCACACTTTTCACATATTTAATTGTAAAAAAATAATTTAAAACCATTTATCATATTCCTTCCACTTCGCAATTATGTGCCACTTTGTGTTGGTCTATCACATAAAATCCCAATAAAATACATTTACATTTTTGGTTGTAGCATGACAAAATGTGGAAAATTTCAAGGGGTATGAAAACTTTTTCAAGGCATTATTTATGTATGTATATAATCCCCACTATTGGCTGCTATGGGAGCCTAGAAGGAGTGGTGACGTAACCTCTTCTATCATGTGACAGTGCCTAGACTTACACTGTCTGCTAGACATAAACATTGTCAAGTGTGGGGAGGAGGAGGGCACATGTTTTCCCATACCTAGAAGTTACAGATATTTTGCACTGGCTAGGATAGAGGAAAAAATGGAGGATCACTGGAGAAGCGAATATCAGGGAGTTGTGTGTATGTTTGGGAGGATTGGGAATAACCCTTTACAGACAGTGTCTCATCAATTCAGAGTAAACTCTAGCAGCGCAAAACCTTCTCCAACAAACCAGTTAGTCCTTTCTTTATGTTCTTTCCCTAGCAGAAGCACACACTTCCCAGTATCCATGCCAACAGTAACATGGCTCCTCCAATACATAGAGACATACTTCTTATATGCTAGATAGCTTGAAAATTGAAGGACTCTGTACCTTTTTTAGCTTTAAAATCGAATCTCCTATCTCCATGTCTCCTCTTACCTCAAGTATTACACCCTCTACTGAAAATGTCTCTTGTGGTTTGGCATGCAGACAATTGGCTGCTATTTAAATGCCCATTTGATTGCTATATGCATACAAGGCTATGGTATCATGGTCAGTTACACTGAATTACTAGGAGCATTGCAGCATTGATTCCTTGCATATGACACCATAATAAAAAGTCTTTAACCACTTTCAGACCGGACCATTTTGCTGGTAAATGACCAGAGGTCTTTTTACACTTTGGCACTGCGCTGCTTTAACTGGTAATTGCGCGGTCATGCAATGTTGTACCCAAACAAAATTTGCGTCCTTTTCTTCCCACAAATAGAGCTTTCTTTTGATGGTATTTGATTGCCTCTGCGATTTTTATTTTTTGCGATATAAACGTAAAAAGACCGCAAATTTTGAAAAAAAATGATATTTTCTACTTTTTGTTATTAGAAAAATCCAATAAACTCAATTTTAGTCATACATTTAGGCCAAAATGTATTCAGCCACATGTCTTTGGTAAAAAAAAAGTCAATAATTGTATATTTATTGGTTTGCGCAAAAGTTGTCACATCTACAAACTAAGGTACGTTTTCTGGAATTTACGCAGCTTTTAGTTTACGACTGCCTATCTCATTTCTTGAGGTGCTAAAATGACAGGGCAGTACAAAACCCCCCCAAATGACCCCATTTTGGAAAGTAGACCCCCTAAGGAAATTGATAAGAGGCATGTTGAGCCCATTGAATATTTTATTTTTTTGCCTCAAGCGATTGAATAATGACAAAAAAAAAATTTTTTTTTTTTTTTTACACAAAGTTGTCACTAAATGATATATTGCTCACACATGCTATGGGCGTATGTGAAATGACACCCCAAAATAAATTCTGCTGCTTCTCCTGAGTACGGGGATACCACATATGTGGGACTTTTTGGGAGCCTAGCCGCGTACAGGGCCCCGAAAACCAAGCACCGCCTTCAGGCTTTCTAAGGGCGTAAATTTTTGATTTCACGCCTCACTACCTATTACAGTTTTGAAGGCCATAAAATGCCAAGATGGCACAAAACCCCCACAAATGACCCCATTTTAGAAAGTAGACACCCCAAGCTATTTGCTGAGAGGCATGTTGAGTCCATGGAATATTTTATATTTTGCCACAAGTTGCGGGAAAATTACAAACTTTTTTTTTTTTTTTTTTTTTTTCACAAAGTTGTCACTAAATGATATATTGCTCATGCATGCCATGGGCATATGTGAAATGACACCCCAAAATAAATTCTGCTGCTTCTCCTGAGTACGGGGATACCACATATGTGGGACTTTTTGGGAGCCTAGCCGCGTACGGGGCCCCGAAAACCAAGCACCGCCTTCAGGCTTTCTAAGGGCGTAATTTTTTGAGTTCACTTCTCACTACCTATTACAGTTTTGAAGGCCATAAAATGCCAAGATGGCACAAAACCCCCACAAATGACCCCATTTTAGAAAGTAGACACCCCAAGCTATTTGCTGAGAGGCATGTTGAGTCCATGGAATATTTTATATTTTGCCACAAGTTGCGGGAAAATTACAAACTTTTTTTTTTTTTCACAAAGTTGTCACTAAATGATATATTGCTCACGCATGCCATGGGCATATGTGAAATGACACCCCAAAATAAATTCTGCTGCTTCTCCTGAGTACGGGGATACCACATATGTGGGACTTTTTGGGAGCCTAGCCGCGTACGGGGCCCCAAAAACCAAGCACCGCCTTCAGGCTTTCTAAGGGCGTTACAGTTTTGAAGGCCATAAAATGCCAAGATGGCACAAACCCCCCCCCCCCCAAATGACCCCATTTTAGAAAGTAGACACCCCTAAATTTAGGGGTACACTAGTGAGACTAGGTAATAAATGGCGGGTGCCCTGAAACTATAAAAAAATAACTAACCAACCAGCGTCACCTGTAACAGTTATATGGTGATCACTGGTGAAAGGGTTAACTAGGGGGCAATCAGGGGGCTTTATGCGGTAGTATATGGGGGTCCCTGGCGCTATAAAAAGCTGCGGCGAACCTAAATACCTACCTGCCTAACTAGCGTCACCTGTGACACTAATACAGCGATCAGAAAAACGATCGCTTATTAGGCTGGGTTCACACTGGAGCGATGCGGGAACGCCACGAATGCGCGGCGGGTTCCCGCATCGCATGCCTCCCGGCGGCAGTTCACACTGCCCTATGCGAACTGCTGGGAGTGTCAGTGAAATGTTAATGACACCCCCAGATCAGTTCGCATATCGCAGTGCGATCTGCAAACTTGGATCGCATGGTGTGAACACCCATGCGATCCGATTCTGCTGCGGACCAAAAAAAGGGTCCCGTGCGAGTTTGCGGCGGGTGCGGCGGGTGCGACACGAATTCAGCCATACTATCTGTATAGCTGAACTCGAATCGCACAGAGATCGGATGTGATTTGCACTGCAGTGCGGTGCGAATCACATCCGTTCTCATAAACCGCTGCAATGTGAACCCAGCCTTAGTGACACTGGCGACGGGGGGTGATCACGGGGTTAAACCTTTATTGGGGGGGTTAGGGGGGTACCTTAGAACTAAAGGGGGCTAACCCTAACTGCCCTAACAGTTATTAGTCACAAATGACACCTGCCGGGTGATCAGGGGGTTAAACCTTTATTAGGTAATAAATGGCGGGTGCCCTGAAACTATAAAAAAATAACTAACCAACCAGCGTCACCTGTAACAGTTATATGGTGATCACTGGTGAAAGGGTTAACTAGGGGGCAATCAGGGGGCTTTATGCGGTAGTATATGGGGGTCCCTAGCGCTATAAAAAGCTGCGGCGAACCTAAATACCTACCTGCCTAACTAGCGTCACCTGTGACACTAATACGGCGATCAGAAAAATGATCGCTTATTAGGCTGGGTTCACACTGGAGCGATGCGGAAACGCCGCGAATCCGCGGCGGGTTCCCGCATCGCATGCCTCCCGGCGGCAGTTCACACTGCCCTATGCGAACTGCTGGGAGTGTCAGTGAAATGTTACTGACACCCCCAGATCAGTTCGCATATCGCAGTGCGATCTGCAAACTCGGATCGCATGGTGTGAACACCCATGCGATCCGATTCTGCTGCGGGCCAAAAAAAGGGTCCCGTGCGAATTTGCGGCGGGTGCGGCGGGTGTGGCGGGTGCGGCGGGTGCGGCGAATGGCTGAACTCGAATCGCACAGAGATCGGATGTGATTTGCACTGCAGTGCGGTGCGAATCACATTCGTTCTCATAAACCGCTGCAATGTGAACCCAGCCTTAGTGACACTGGCGACGGGGGGTGATCACGGGGTTAAACCTTTATTGGGGGGGTTAGGGGGGTACATTAGAACTAAAGGGGGCTAACCCTAACTGCCCTAACAGTTATTACAGTCACAAATGACACCAATGCAAAAAAAAAAAAAAAAAAAAAAAAAAAATGACATTGGTGTCACTGTGACTGGGGGGCAGGGGTAATTGGGGGGGTGATCGGGGGGTAAAGGGGGGGTGTGAGTGTGCCTGGCATGTTCTACTGTGTGTGGGATGTGTTGGTGCAACTCACTGATCCGCTCTCCTCCGTGTCGGAACGAAAAATACCGACACGGAGGAGAGAATACATCACTTCCTCTCCTGTGTTTACATTACAGGAGAGGAAGTGATGTCACCGGGGATTTCCATTCGTCGGGAGCGATCGCGAGGGGGTGGCCATGAATGAATGGCCGTCCCCTCGTCCGGGATCGCTCCCGAACGAAAACCGACCGCCGCAGGCACCGGGCGGGGGCCCGATCGGGCCCCCGACCCGCGGGAGGCAAAGGACGTACATGTATGTGCTTATGCCTGCCCGTGCCATTCTGCCGACGTACATCGGCGTGCGGCGGTCGGCAAGTGGTTAACAACATGGGTACATTTAATGCTCATAAATATGGAGGTTGTGTGGAACACGTTACACAATGCATTATATATGAATGCAGGATGCGTGGAATTATGGAGTTATGGATGTGAGCCATAAAAATAAAATAAAACGCGAGCCTTAAAAAAAAAAAAAAAAAAATGTTGCAGCCCAGATACTAGGGTTGCCACCTGTCCGGGTTTTGAATCATCTGTCTGGGATTCAGTCCACCTGAAATCCGGAAACATTATTCCGATAAGAATGTGGCTCAGAACAGGGCTTGACGGGGGGGGGGGGGGGGGCACAATGTGCGCCACATTACTATTCTCTATGGAGTGCATAAAGCTGTCCCAGGTCTGTTACAATCCTATAGTGTATACTAAAACAAAACAACTTACCATGTGCCGCTATAGTGTTCGCGTTTGGCTTAAAGAAAAAGTGGCAATTTTACCAGATCCTTGCCTCTTTGGGGACTCACACTCCTGATTTGCCATTGGCTGCCGCTGCTGTCAATCACAGCCAGTGAGCCAGACGGGAGACTAAAGAAGCAGGAACGAGCCACGGCTCCCTGTCGGGAATGGCCACATAGAGCCAAGGCTCGGGAGCACGCTTGCTTGGGTGCTCCCAACGCAAGCAGCTTGCAGTGGGGGCACCCGGCAGGAGGGAGGGGCCAGGAGTACTGGCGTTGGACCTGAGAAGAGGAGGATCCGGGCTGCTCTGTGCAAAACATTTTCACACAGCAGGTAAGTATAACATGTTTAACCAGTTGCCGACCGCCGCACGCCGATGTACGTCGGTACAATGGCACGGGCAGGCATAAGGACATACATGTACGTCCCTTGCCTCCCGCGGGTCGGGGGCCCGATCGGGCCCCCGCCCGGTGCCTGCGGCGGTCGGAATTCGTACGGGAGCGATCCCGGACGAGGGGACGGCCATTCATTCATGGCCACCCCCTCGCGATCGCTCCCGACGAATAGAAATCCCCGGTGACATCACTTCCTCTCCTGTAATGTAAACACAGGAGAGGAAGTGATGTATTCTCTCCTCCGTGTCGGTATTTTTCGTTCCGACACGGAGGAGAACGGATCAGTAAGTTGCACCAACACTCACACACACAGTAGAACATGCCAGGCACACTCACACCCCCCCTTTACCCCCCGATCACCCCCCCAATTACCCCTGCCCCCCAGTCACAGTGACACCAATGTCATTTTTTTTTTTTTTTTTTGCATTGGTGTCATTTGTGACTGTAATAACTGTTAGGGCAGTTAGAGTTAGCCCCCTTTAGTTCTAATGTACCCCCCTAACCCCCCCAATAAAGGTTTAACCCCGTGATCACCCCCCGTCGCCAGTGTCACTAAGGCTGGGTTCACATTGCAGCGGTTTATGAGAACGAATGTGATTCGCACCGCACTGCAGTGCAAATCACATCCGATCTCTGTGCGATTCGAGTTCAGCCATTCGCCGCACCCGCCGCACCCGCCACACCCGCCGCACCCGCCGCAAATTCGCACGGGACCCTTTTTTTGGCCCGCAGCAGAATCGGATCGCATGGGTGTTCACACCATGCGATCCGAGTTTGCAGATCGCACTGCGATATGCGAACTGATCTGGGGGTGTCAGTAACATTTCACTGACACTCCCAGCAGTTCGCATAGGGCAGTGTGAACTGCCGCCGGGAGGCATGCGATGCGGGAACCCGCCGCGGATTCGCGGCGTTTCCGCATCGCTCCAGTGTGAACCCAGCCTAATAAGCGATCATTTTTCTGATCGCCGTATTAGTGTCACAGGTGACGCTAGTTAGGCAGGTAGGTATTTAGGTTCGCCGCAGCTTTTTATAGCGCCAGGGACCCCCATATACTACCGCATAAAGCCCCCTGATTGCCCCCTAGTTAACCCTTTCACCAGTGATCACCATATAACTGTTACAGGTGACGCTGGTTGGTTAGTTATTTTTTTATAGTTTCAGGGCACCCGCCATTTATTACCTAATAAAGGTTTAACCCCCTGATCACCCGGCGGGTGTCATTTGTGACTAATAACTGTTAGGGCAGTTAGGGTTAGCCCCCTTTAGTTATAAGGTACCCCCCTAACCCCCCCAATAAAGGTTTAACCCCGTGATCACCCCCCGTCGCCAGTGTCACTAAGGCTGGGTTCACATTGCAGCGGTTTATGAGAACGGATGTGATTCGCACCGCACTGCAGTGCAAATCACATCCGATCTCTGTGCGATTCGAGTTCAGCCATTCGCCGCACCCGCCGCAAATTCGCACGGGACCCTTTTTTTGGCCCGCAGCAGAATCGGATCGCATGGGTGTTCACACCATGCGATCCGAGTTTGCAGATCGCACTGCGATATGCGAACTGATCTGGGGGTGTCAGTAACATTTCACTGACACTCCCAGCAGTTCGCATAGGGCAGTGTGAACTGCCGCCGGGAGGCATGCGATGCGGGAACCCGCCGCGCATTCGTGGCGTTCCCGCATCGCTCCAGTGTGAACCCAGCCTAATAAGCGATCGTTTTTCTGATCGCTGTATTAGTGTCACAGGTGACGCTAGTTAGGCAGGTAGGTATTTAGGTTCGCTGCAGCTTTTTATAGCGCCAGGGACCCCCATATACTACCGCATAAAGCCCCCTGATTGCCCCCTAGTTAACCCTTTCACCAGTGATCACCATATAACTGTTACAGGTGACGCTGGTTGGTTAGTTATTTTTTTATAGTTTCAGGGCACCCGCCATTTATTACCTAGTCTCACTAGTGTACCCCTAAATTTAGGGGTGTCTACTTTCCAAAATGGGGTCATTTGGGGGGGGGTTTGTGCCATCTTGGCATTTTATGGCCTTCAAAACTGTAACGCCCTTAGAAAGCCTGAAGGCGGTGCTTGGTTTTCGGGGCCCCGTACGCGGCTAGGCTCCCAAAAAGTCCCACATATGTGGTATCCCCATACTCAGGAGAAGCAGCAGAATTTATTTTGGGGTGTCATTTCACATATGCCCATGGCATGCGTGAGCAATATATCATTTAGTGACAACTTTGTGAAAAAAAAAAAAAAAAAAAAAAAGTTTGTAATTTTCCCGCAACTTGTGGCAAAATATAAAATATTCCATGGACTCAACATGCCTCTCAGCAAATAGCTTGGGGTGTCTACTTTCTAAAATGGGGTCATTTGTGGGGGTTTTGTGCCATCTTGGCATTTTATGGCCTTCAAAACTGTAATAGGTAGTGAGGAGTGAAATCAAAAAATTACGCCCTTAGAAAGCCTGAAGGCGGTGCTTGGTTTTCGGGGCCCCGTACGCGGCTAGGCTCCCAAAAAGTCCCACATATGTGGTATCCCCGTACTCAGGAGAAGCAGCAGAATTTATTTTGGGGTGTCATTTCACATATGCCCATGGCATGCATGAGCAATATATCATTTAGTGACAACTTTGTTAAAAAAAAAAAAAAAAAAAAAAAGTTTGTAATTTTCCCGCAACTTGTGGCAAAATATAAAATATTCCATGAACTCAACATGCCTCTCAGCAAATAGCTTGGGGTGTCTACTTTCTAAAATGGGGTCATTTGTGGGGGTTTTGTGCCATCTTGGCATTTTATGGCCTTCAAAACTGTAATAGGTAGTGAGAAGTGAACTCAAAAATTTACGCCCTTAGAAAGCCTGAAGGCGGTGCTTGGTTTTCGGGGCCCCGTACGCGGCTAGGCTCCCAAAAAGTCCCACATATGTGGTATCCCCATACTCAGGAGAAGCAGCAGAATTTATTTTGGGGTGTCATTTCACATACGCCCATAGCATGTGTGAGCAATATATCATTTAGTGACAACTTTGTGTAAAAAAAAAAAAAAATTTTTTTTTTTGTCATTATTCAATCGCTTGAGGCAAAAAAATAAAATATTCAATGGGCTCAACATGCCTCTTATCAATTTCCTTAGGGGGTCTACTTTCCAAAATGGGGTCATTTGGGGGGGTTTTGTACTGCCCTGCCATTTTAGCACCTCAAGAAATGAGATAGGCAGTCGTAAACTAAAAGCTGCGTAAATTCCAGAAAACGTACCTTAGTTTGTAGATGTGACAACTTTTGCGCAAACCAATAAATATACAATTATTGACTTTTTTTTTACCAAAGACATGTGGCTGAATACATTTTGGCCTAAATGTATGACTAAAATTGAGTTTATTGGATTTTTCTAATAACAAAAAGTAGAAAATATCATTTTTTTTCAAAATTTGCGGTCTTTTTACGTTTATATCGCAAAAAATAAAAATCGCAGAGGCAATCAAATACCATCAAAAGAAAGCTCTATTTGTGGGAAGAAAAGGACGCAAATTTTGTTTGGGTACAACATTGCATGACCGCGCAATTACCAGTTAAAGCAGCGCAGTGCCAAAGTGTAAAAAGACCTCTGGTCATTTACCAGCAAAATGGTCCGGTCTGAAAGTGGTTAATAAAAACAAACAAACAAACAAACAAACAAACAAACAAGGCTTTAATATTACTTTAACTGTTGTTACTGTATATGCAGATCAAAGCTCATCTTTGCAGATCAACGAAAATTAGTAATAAGAAAAGTAACAATGTGACTTTGTCTTCTCTATCCCATGGTCCTTTTTTGATGGCAGCTGCTGAAATAACTATTTACACAGCATTCGGAGTGTGATTTGGTAGTGTCACTATTACTGTTCTCTTTAGTGGAAGCTTTGGTAAAGCAAAACCCTTACTCTACTAAAATGATCATCTCTGATACACTGGGGCTGATTTACTAAAGACTGGCTGTTCACTTTGCAAGAGAAGTTGCGCATTGCAAGGAAATTTTTTCCAGAGCTCAGTGAATGTGGTGAAGTTTACCTTTGCAAAGAATATTCAATCACACACAAGGCAGATGATGGAAGCCAACAGACTTTCTCTTTATTCAGTTAGCTCCAGGGAAAATTCCCTTGCAAAGTGCAACTTCCCTTGCAAACAGTCTATTTGCCTTTAGTAAATTGACCCCAGTGTGCAGAGTCAGGCAAGGGGGAAGATCAGCTGCAAGAAGACCATGGGTAATGCTAGTGACTTGCCCTTCACCCTCTTCCTAATTAATGTTGAATTACACACACTAAATAAACATAAACTCACCTTGTGAAAATGAATAATGATATGTTAGATACATTTATTTAACCAATTAGATATAGGTGTACATTTTGACTCAGTCCACAACTCCCAGAAGAGCATTGTCCTACCTTTGAGCCATTAGGACAGGCTGGGATGTTGGTCTTACAGCAGAGCTCTTATTAGCCCACCAAAATCAGTCCTATCACTCCTCCATCAAAGCTGGAGACCAAAGATGATCATCTAGTTCCTTATAAGAATATAGCTGATTAATGATTTGTACAGCCAAAGCACATTAGCCTTTTGTGGTGATGCTGAATTGTCTGGATTTTAAATAATAAGAGATATTTTGGTCTCCAGCTTTGACGTCTCTATACGTGTACATTTCCCCTACCTTGATGGAAAATAGTTCAGAATACTGGTAAAAATGACTCCTCGTGAGTTCAAGGTGTCAGATAGATATGAAAATTTGAATACCACAAACCTTAAAGAAAATGTACGCTTCTATAGTACTAGTTGTTAAAATGATACAGAACTATGAATACAGTATTACAGGTTTCCTTGTGCAAAAGGACAGGAAGTAAAACCTCACAAACCATTGACTGCGGTATTCTTTTAGTCACTTGACATTTAGCAAAGTGCAAAATAGACTTTCATTTTAAAAGATAAGAGAACCAATCCCTTCTGTGTATTTTACAAGGTAAATGCAAGTTTTCAAACTGCTTGGTGCTCTCTGATTAATCTTACCATGTAGAAATACTTTGCAGCTATAACAAAAATTTAGAAAACTGACACCCGATTAAAGCTGAACTTCAAACACCAATAAATTGTGTTACAGTACAAAAATATTGCAAAAATCTAAAAATTACTATTTTCTTACAAATCAAAGGCATCCCTGCAAGAAAAAAGATAATATTCACCCCTCCTGCTGCCCATGTTGCTACATAGCTCCTAACCATCCCTGGATTTCGAGGGACTGTCCATCATTTTGGTCTGATCTATATAGTATATAAAATGCACTATTTATCTTTCAAAATGTGTTTCCCAGTGCTAAACCTTTCATCCAATTTCTAAATTGCTTCATTTGTAATTTTTAAGAGCCAGTATAAAGAAATAGGAAATAGGAGTAGTGATAAAAGAAAGCACTTGTGGGTTTAACTAATATTTTTTTGTATAATTCTCCTTTAATCTCCCTGGCGGTTTTCCCGAGTGTGGTTCGGGGTTAAATTTCAGTACCATTAGCGGGATTGCATTGCAGGATCCAGGTGCGGTATACTACCCTTGTCCCCAGGATCCTGCGATGTCCCCCAACTGTATCTGTGGACTCTGTCCTCCTCCCGATGCCTCTCTGTGCCGGGCTCCATTCCCTGCGAGCGTTGTGACGCACAGGGGCGGAGCCTGGCGGCAAATTCAAAAAATTGAAAAATCATAATACATACAGTGGAGTGTAATCTTACAGATTATATTACTGTATGAAATTATCTCACATCCCTTTTATCCCTAGTGCTTTGTCCAGTGCTCTGCATGCAGTTTTATATTATATATACTGTTCTTTCTGCCTGAAAACTTGAGATTGTCCCTAGCAACCAAAAAGTGTCCCTTTACGTCAAAAGTGGTTTTAGACCAGCTAAAAAACAGTGATAGTAAATTAGAACACTTGCAGAATTTTGTGATAGTAAATCGTGGGGAAATTCATTTTATTTTTATTATATTATTATTTTTTATAATTATTTATATTTATTTATTATATTATAATTTATGATTTTGTGTTTCAAACTTTATCATACCCGGGATATCTACTAGACTCTTGTTTGGACAGATTTAAGTGAGTTATTCCTAAGAATTACAGGCCGCCCACAATGTGTGGCTTGTTATAACATGCAAAAATCTGACAATCATACTGACAGGGAGGCTACGGGGGCATGGCAGGGGTGTGTCCTATGTCTGTATACTTTTGCTAATAGGTGTCCCTCGTTCCCATCTGAAAAAGTTGGGAGGTATGCTGCCAATGTCTGCTCTGTGTATGGACTACGCTGGTTAATAGACCCTGAACATCTCACACTTTAGGGAGTGTCAGACTTCTGGGCCCCCAGCATGCTATGGTTCTCTCTTTCAACACCTACAGTGCCACAGAACACATTAGTGATGCATGGACCAGACAATGCTAGCTAAAGAATATGCACAGTGGCGGAATTATCAGGGTCGCACCAGTCGCATTTGCGACTGGGCCCTTGAGTTTCGCCACTGTAGGGGGGCCCGCCGCTGCCCCAGATATAGTACTGGTCATTTACGGGGAGTCTGCGTCTGCTCCGCCCACCCTCTCTGTCTGCTCCGCCCATTCTCTCCAGCTGCTCCACCCATCCTCTCCTCCTGCATTCACGGACCCATCCATCTTCTCTGTCTCCGCCTGCAGTGCACTCACGGCACAGTCCCCGACCCATCTTCTCTGGCTCCGCCTGCAATGCACTCACGGACACAGTCCCCGCCCATCTTCTCCGTCTTCGCCTGCAGTGCACTCACGGGCACAGTCCCCGCCCATCTTCTCCGGCTCCGCCTGCAGTGCACTCACGGGCACAGTCCCCGCCCATCTTCGCCTGCAGTGCACTCACGGGCACAGTCCCCGCCCATCTTCTCCGGCTCCGCCTGCAGTGCACTCACAGGCACAGTCCCCGCCCATCTTCTCTGTCTTCGCCTGCAGTGCACTCACGGGCACAGTCCCCGCCCATCTTCTCAGACTCCGCCTGCACTCTAGCGTACTCACAGGAAGGAGGGGGAACCCAGTGATCTGGAAGTGAGTAGCACCATCTCTCAATATCAACACTGCCACTGATTCCCCACACACACCACCACCACTGCACTGATGCCCCCACACCACCACCACTGATACCCCCACACCACCACTACTGCCACTGATACCCCCCACACCACCACTACTGCCACTGATACCCCCCTCACCACCACTACTGCCACTGATACCCCCCACACCACCACTACTGCCACTGATACCCCCCACACCACCACTACTGCCACTGATACCCCCTCACCACCACCACTATTGCCACTGATACCCCCCACACCACCACTACTGCCACTGATACACCACCACCCCCACTACTGCCACTGATACCCCCCACACCACCACTACTGTCACTGATACCCCCACACTGCCACTGATAACCCCCTCACCACCACCACTGCCACTGATACTCCTCCACACCACCACTATTTCCACTGATACTTTTCCACACCATTACTACTGCCACTGATACCCCCCTTCGCCACCGCCACTGCCACTGATACCCCCCTTCGCCACTGCCACTGATACCCCCCTTCGCCACTGCCACTGATACTCCCCACACCACCGCCACTGAAACTCCTCCACACCACCACTATTGCCACTGATACTCTTCCACACCACCACTACTGCCACTGATACACCCCCACACCACCACTACTGCCACTGATACACCCCCCACACCACCACTACTGCCACTGATACTCCCCCACACCACCACTACTGCCACTGATACCCCCCTCACCACCACCACCGCTACTGCCACTGATACCCCCCACACCACCACCACTGCCACTGATACCCTCACACCACCACCACTGAAACCCCCACACCACTGCTGCCACTGATCCACCCCACCATGACCACTACTGCCACTGATACCATTCCTCTCCCCACCACTCATCTCATCCCACCCCCCCAACTACCAGCCTTGCCATGGATACCGTCCTCCAATCACTGCTGCCACTCATTTCATCCAATGCCCCCCACCGCTGCCACTTATCCCATCCCCCTCCAACCATCACCCTTGCCACTAATCTCATTCCCCCCACCACCTCTGCCACTCATCCCATTTAATCCCCCCTACCACTGATCCCACCCCCCAACCACAACCCTTGCCACTGATCCAATCCCCCCTCACAGCTGGCAATCATCTCACCCCCCACCACCACCACTGCCACTGATCCCATCCCCACCCAACCACCACTGCTGCCACTGATCCCACTGCCACTGATCCAATCTCTTCCTCACTGCTGCCACTCATACCATCCCACACCACCACCAATGCCACTGATCCCATCCCTCCCTGACCACCACTGATCCCACCGCTGCCACTCATCCCAGAGGCACAATTGCAATAGCGCACATGTTGCCCCTGAACCCCTGGATAGGGGGGCATTTAGAGGAAGAAATCCCCTTCATTTTTCTCTTGCAGCCACTAAAAGTCTGCTTCTCCTTCTCTCCCTCTGAGAATTCAGTGGCTGCAGGCATTCAGTGGCTGCAGGTGGAAAAATGGAGGGGATTTGTTCCCCCTCCTATCCAGGTCCTGCTGCCCCCGGGATCAGTGGAAAGGACCCTGGCCGGAGGTCAGAGGGGCCCTCCATGATTTCTTGCACCGGGGCCCTGAAGGTTCTAGTTACGCCTCTGAATATGCAGCATCTCACAGACTTCCAGGTGTGCTGAATGCAGAAGAAGTTTCAACCAGTATAGCTCAATAAGACAGCAAAGATTAGTGGGGCACACAAAATAAGTATTATCCCCCCCCCCCCCCACCTCTATTTTTTTACATAGATATTTTGTTAGACTGCAAATAGAATCAGGCTAAAAATAACACAAAAACATCATCTGCTAATAAACAAACATATAAAATAATAAAAGTGCACTGATACAAAGGAAGCAATACATTTAATATGGGAAGCGTGAATGTACAATATACCTATTTAATAAATAACAAAGCCAATATATATATATATATATATATATATATATATATATATATATATATATATATATATATATAAATGCTAAGCATTGATTGTGTGTTTTCAGAGCCAGTTCACACCAGGTGCAGTTTTGAGCGCTTTTTTCTGCATTAAAAAATGCATGCACAGTGCTTTCCATGTATTCCAATAGCACTAATTCACACCAATGCAGTCAGTTTCCAGTCAGAAACTGAGTGGCACTGACTACACTGGTGTGAACTAGAGCCATTGGAATACATGGAGTACACTGTGCATGCTTTTTTAGAGCCAGTTCACACCACAAAAGTGCACGGATATGTTCCGGATACGGTTTTGCTTACAGTTCACAGTGCGTTCCAGTGCATTTTTGATACAATTTGCTAGGGTCCAGTACAGTTCTGCACAGAAAAAATGCAGCACGCTCTACTTTCTTTTCTGCACCGGAAACTGACTGCACTGGTGTGAACTAGAGCCACTGGAATACATGGAAAACACTGCATACATTTTTAGTGCAGAAAAAAGCAACTGCATCTGGCGTGAACTAGTACTCACTCCTTTTTCAACTTTTTTATGCAATGCAATTGAATAAATTGTGAAGTATTGTCAATTCTAAAAATTCTATAGTGGATAAGGTATTATCCACTATATTACCTGGAACTCCCCCTATTCTGTTTTGAAAGGTCCCAAGTATAAGGAATCTATTAAACTCAAATGTCATTGAGCAACATATTTTCAAGGGGAACATAGTGGAACTGCCCTCCACCACTTCTGGCACTACCCTGTGCATTCCAGTCACTACTGTCACTTCTAAACACACAAGTCCGACTTCTGTATTTAAAAGTGACAGTGTCCCTGTCCTGGCCGCTGCAACAAATCCTCCCCGGTGCGGCTGATATTATGTACAGGGGGGGGTGCCAATGGCATCACTAATGCTGAGAATGCAAGTGTTGGCCCCGATTCGATTATTGCCACCCGCAGCTTCTCTGACCACCACCTGCCCTGGAACACTAGAGCTGGGAAAGCTTCCAAAATGTTCCTTCTTGGCTCTGACATCTCCTATGACAGATCACGAGGAGGAGCCTGGGAGGAAGAACAGAACACGTCCCCCCCCCCCCACACTGAATCGAGCTGCACTGTATCTGAGGTCTGTGTTGGTAGAGGACAGAAGAGAGCTGAGGGGCAAAAAAAAGCATTAATGGAATTTTGTACAGGAAGGGGGGTGGGGGAAGAGGATTTACTGGGAGGGTTGATGGGGAACTTGTTCTAGAAGGGGTAAGACAAACCTATTAAGAATGAGGATTTGGGGGAGGAGCTCTGCACTCTGTATGCAGCAAGCTCCTGAACCCTGCACTCTGTACGTAGCACCCTCCTGAACCCTGCACTCTCTACATAGCACCCTCCTGAACCCTGCACTCTGTACGTAGCACCCTCCTGAACCCTGCACTCTCTACATAGCACCCTCCTCAACCATGCACTCTGTATAAAACACACTCCTGAACTCTGCACTCTATACGTAGCATCCTCCTGAACCCTGCACTCTGTAAAAAGCGCACTTCTGAGCCCTGCAATTTACACGTAGCACCTTCCTGAGCAATGTACTCTGTACGTAGCACCATCCTGAACCCTGCACTCTGTACATAGCAACCTCCTGAACCCTGCACTCTACATGTAACACCCTCCTAAACCCTGCCCTCTGTACGTAGAACCTGCCTAAATCCTGCATTCTGTACATAGCACCCTCCTGAAACCTGCACTCTACACATAGCACCCTACTGAACCCAGCACTCTGTACATAGCACAATCCAGAACCCTTCACTCTGTATGTAGCACCCTCCTGCACTCTGCACTTTATACGTAGCACTCTCCATTAGAATGCATTCTGAACAAGGCACACTTCTAAACTCTACACTCTGTATATAGCACGCTCCTGAACCCTGCACTCTGCACGTAGCACCCTCCTGGCCCCTGCACTCTTTACAAAGTATGCACAACGTATGTAGCACCCTCCTGAACCCTGCACACTGTATATTGCACCCTCATGAACTCTGCACTCTGTACGTAGCACCCCCCTGAACCTTGTACTCTGTACAAAGCGCACTCCTGAACTCTGTACGTAGCACCCTCATGAAATCTGCACTCTGTACAAAGTGTACTTCTGAGCCCTGCACTCTGTACATAGCACCATACTGAACCCTCAATCTGTACACAGAACCCCCTGAACCCTGCACTCTGTACGTAGCAAACTCCTGAACCCTGCACTCTACATGTTGCACCCTCCTAAACCCTGTCCTCTGTACGTAGCACCCTCCTGAATCCTGCACTCTCTATAAAGCACCCTCCTGAAACCTGCACTCTACACATAGAACCCTCCTGAACCCTGCACTTTGTACGTAGCACAATCCTGAATCCTGCACTCTGTATGCAGCACCCTCCCGCACTCTGTATGTAGGACCCTCCTGAACCTTTCCCTCTGAACAAAGCACACTCCTGAACTCTGCACACTGTATGTAGCACCCTCCTGAACCCTGCACTCTGTACAAAGCGCACTCCTAAACCCTGTCCTCTGTATGTAGCACCCTCCTGAATCCTGCACTCTGTATTAAGCACCCTCCTGAAACCTGCACTCTACACATAGCACCCTCCTGAACCCTGCACTCTGTACATAGCACAATCCTGAATCCTGTACTCTGTATTCAGCACCCTCCTGCACTCTGTATGCAGAACCCTCCTGAACCTTGCCCTCTGAACAAAGCACACCTCTGAACTCTGCACTCTGTATGTAGCACCCTCCTGAACCCTGCACTCTGTACAAAGCGCACTCCTGAACTCTGCACACTGTATGTAGCACCCTCATGAACCCTGCACTCTGTATGTAGCACCCTCCTGAATCCTGCACTCTGTATGTAGCACCCTCCTGAACCCTGCACTCTATATAAAGCACATTCCTGAACTCTGCACATTGTATGTAGCACATGCCTGGTATTTAATGCCCCTTTAAGACCCTCCCACACCCATTTTCTGCTTCCGGGGGAAGGCGGAGGATGTGGTTGAGTTCCTGCACCTATTCCCTGGCTTTAATATATATGAATGGAGCAGACTGAAATCGAGAAAAAATACATTTTTTTTGCTTCCAGTAGTACTGGGAAGGAATATGAAATTGACACTTTTGTTACTTGCAGTTCTAGGTTTGTTGCGTTGAATCACTCTGATCCATTTCAGAAGCCCTACAGAAGGGTGCCAAAAAAATATTTCAAATCCTTGGACCTCTAAGCTTGCTGCATGGGTGGTGACAGCAATCATCAATGAAGGTAAGTGCACCGGCTTGGGGTGAAAATGTAAACTTACACTTTAAGTATTTAAAGTAAATACCTGCATTTTAAGTCAGAGCCTGAAGAGGACTTCTGTTCCGATGAAATGCCTAGGTCAGAGCTTTGGGCACTGATGTCATCAGGTGTTTACAGCAGTAGTGTTTTTTTTACTATATTTGGATAGTTGTTTCAGCAATATGTCTTATTAAATTTTAAAAATGCCAGTTCCTGCTAGTCCTGAGTGGCTTTATTACATACAAGCGTATACTGACCTCAGATCTTTTGGGTACAATGGTCTGGGGAGTTGCTATCCTTATCTTTTGGAATCTGACTTTAAGTGCTGCAGTTGGGATATTGTAAGTGTTTACGGTATGAAATGAATGTGTTTTACTGTGTGCACTCCCAGGTCACTGCCCCCATATGTACTCATTACTGAAAGCTGATGTCCAAGCAGCTAACTAAAGCAGAATACCAAGGTAACAGTATATAGAGGAGGCATTCCATATAAAGTACACTTTTTTCTTAGACCATAATAAATGTTTTGGTCAATACATTGGGTTTAGCAAATGTTTTTAATAGTTTTATTTTAATAATTATAATACCGCATATACTCGAGTATAAGCTGACTCAAATATAAGCTGAAGCACCAAATTTTACCACAAACAACTGGGAAAACTTATTGACTCGTGTATAAGCCTAGGGTGGAAAATGCAGCAGCTACTGGTAAACAATGTGCATCTGCAGCCTCACTGTGCCCATCTGCAGCCTCACTGTGCACATATGCAGACTCACTGTGCCCATCTGCAGCCTCACTGTGCCCACCTGTATCATCAGTGCCCATCTGCAGCCTCACTGTGCCCATCTACAGCCTCACTGTGCCCATATGCAGCCTCACTGTGCCCATCTGCAGACTCACTGTGTCCACCTGTATCATCAGTGCCCATATGCAGCCTCACTGTGCCCATCTGCAGCCTCACTGTGCCCATTTGCAGCCTCACTGTGTCCATATGTAGCCTCACTGTGCCCATTTGCAACCTCACTGTGCCCATCTGCAGCCTCACTGTGCCCACCTGTATCATCGGTGCCCATCTGCAACCTCACTGTGCCCATCTGCAGCCTCATTATGCCCATCTTCAGCCTCACTGTGCCCATCTGCAGCCTCACTGTGCCCATTTGCAGCCTCACTGTGTGGATCTGCAGCCCCACTGTGCCAATTTGCAGCCTCACTGTGCCCATCTGCAGCCTTACTGTGCCCACCTGTAGTCCTAGTTCGGCGGCTGTTCCCTATAACAAAGCCCCGCCTCCTCCTCATCTGTGATAGACGGAACACTGATTCAGTTTCCCAGCATTGTATCAGTGTTCCATCTTGTCAGGGCTGGCTTAGCCCTTCCTCCTCTGGGCTGGCTGCTCAGCTGTTGGCTAATTGCCAGATCACTTCTCTCTCCACAGTTACCAGCTGTTCCCGATGATGCTCGTCTGACCTGCCTATTTAAAGCCTTCCAGCTCATTTCTCCATTGCCTTCACGTTTGGTCACATCACAAGGTACCTACCATCTCCTGCTGTTGTTTCAAGACTGGCTTACTGACATCCCTCCTGGCTTCTATACTGCTTGAAGTTGCTCTCCTTGGATCCCTGACGTCTGGACTGGCTGATTACCCGATCTGGTTTATGAACTATGAACTTTGGACTGGCTGACTACACGATCTGGCTACTGGACCCTGGCTATGCTTGACTATGCTTTTTCCTATTTACCTTTTTATTTTTATTAATAAACAAGTGTGATTTGATTATACTTCTGTCTCTGTCTGTTCCATGGTTCCTGACACATCTATCACAGACGAGGAGGAGGTGGGGCTTTGTTACAGTGGATGGCCGCCAAACAGTTAAGACTGCATGACACAGCGGGAGACCCTTACTCGAGTATAAGTCGAGGGGGGCTTTTTCAGCATAAAAAATGTGCTGAAAAAGTCAGCTTATATATGGTAATTAATTTAAGAATTTTTGGTCACATAACAGAGCGTTTAGCAAATATTACCATGTTAGATGTTCTTCTTGTTTGTTCCTTTGAAGAACATGTCATCAATTATATTTTTTTTACGTCGCCTATTGACAAAGATGGAATGATGAAAAGCATCCAAGCGTGACCCCACGGCTTGCTGCAATGGTGATCGGCTCCGAGTTCTTCCCCGGAACCACCACGGACGGTCTTATCTCCACATGAGGTGGCAAGACTATCGGAAGTGAATATATACAGTGCATTATCTATTTGAATGCTCTTTTTAACAAATATTTTTGTAGGTGCAATAGCTTAAAGGTTGGGTTTATCTGTTAAATAAAGTTTACAGCTTTACACTATAAGTATTAATTTCCTTCCTTATGCCCTAGCTGTATAAGAGGATTGTGGCTTGTCTGGTCTGGGGATCCACAGGATCAGGACGTTTGTTATCCTTTTGGTTGATCGATATTGAATTTTCCATGCTGATGTCCTGTTGTTATTGATTATAAAAGCTGAAAATACTATACAAAGGCGATTGTGTATTAGGAATCTGGTCAGTGCAACTCCTATAGGGAGCAGAATCACATGGTGTGGTAATGGTCGAACGTCTACTCAGCTAATGATTCTGATATGAACTGTCACATTGATATGCTAAATCACTTGGCACCTGGACTTATACACCACTTTTAGTTTCAATGTGTTTTCATTTCTATATTTCTTAGCACTGCTTAAGCTTAAAAGGTCTAATTTTTGGATCTTTTTTGTTTCTTTTTTCTAACAATTTTTACATGCAATGGTGATTGCGAGCTGATAGCTGACTGGAATCTTAAACTGAGAGGCATCACAAAGAGTGTTTTATGTCTGCAATTGTTGAGTGCTTGTGAGTTTTTTTACTTATGTGTTAAACAAACCCAAGGTTTTTACATCCTTTTTTTCTTTTGGTGGTATTTGATCACCTCTGTGATTTTTATTTTTTGTGCTATAAACAAAAAAAAACAACAATTAAAAAAAAAACAATATTATTTTTTTTTTGCTATAATAAATAACCCCCAAAAATATATAAAAAATATTTTTTTCCCCAGTTTAGGCCGATATGTATTCTTCTATATATTTTTGGTAAAAAGAATCGTAATAAGGGTATATTGATTGGTTTGCGCAAAAGTTGTAGCGTCTACAAAATAGGGGATAGTTTTATGGCATTTTCATTATAAATTTTTTTTCTTTACTATTAATGGCAGCGATCCGCGATTTTTATTGGGACTGCAACATTATGGCGGACACGTCAGACAATTTTGACATGTCTTTGGGACCACTGGTATTTTTACAGCGATCAGTGCTCTAAAAATGCATTGATAACTGTAAAAATTTCATTCACAAGGAAGGGATTAACACTAGGGAGCGATCAAGGGGTTAATTGTGTTCCCTAGTGTTCTAACTGAAGGGGGGAGGGGACTGTATAGGGGAAGAAATAGATCGCTGTTCATACTCTATATGAACAGATGATCTGTCACTTCTCCCCTCAGAGAACCGGAAACTGTGTGTTTACACACACAGATCCAGGTTCAACGTGTGTCCTGAGCGATCACGGGAGCCTGGCGGTGACTGCCGGACACTGGCATCAGCTCCGTGGGCGAGTAGGGAGCGCGCACGTGCCTCTAGTAGCCACAGGGCGAAGTGACGTTATATAACGTTGTTTCGCCCATCCGTGCCATTCTGCCACAGTACAACTGCGGTGGCTGGTCAGCAAGTGGTTTATATATGGTAGCTTAGGTCATATATAGAAGGTGAGTACTGGTTCATGTTAGCGGGACTACATATGGGTGTTTTTACACTTGGATGAAACACTGTTGTTTATGGAGAACTAGCATTGGGAATTTTGTGTGGACACTCAATATTGATATTTTTATATTTTTCTCAGTGACACTGATGGACTTTGAAAAGAACTTTATATTTATTTTTGTTTGTTTTGTGGACACTGTTTTTGCATGTAACTAATTTCCACAATCTTGATATGGTAAGTGCCTTTTATATATACTGTACACTGGAGATCAAAATTAAAGAACAACCTACAATTTCCTAAACTTCAAGGTCACTGCTTCGTTCTATTTGAAATTCTCTACGCAGGAGTAATTAAAGAGCAGTTTTGTTAAGCATATAATTTATGAGTTACATATATTTTGAAGCACAGAATAAAAAAACTTCAATGAGATTTGAAAAAGAACATTGATCAAAATTAGAGAACACTTTCAGATACCTCCCAGTTATTGGTGTTAATCTGGCACCTTCGTTAATTATTTCACAAACTCTATTTAACTAGCAGCCTGACTTTCCAGTTTCCACTGCTGTTCTAAAGTGACTGAAACATTTCCGGCAGCAGATTGTCCAAATGAAGGCCATAGGGATGCCTCTTTCAGTTATAGCAAGAGAAGTTTGTCGTTCCAAAACTGTGATTTCTAGAATATTACATCTTTACAACGTCACAAACTCATTAAAGTCCCCAAGAAGGCTGGTTGTCCATAAAAGAAAAATGCAAGAGAGGACAGGATAATGTGGAGAATCTCAATGGACAATTGAAAGAAATGGGGAGGTCGGAAAAGTGTTTCTCGAGATATAATGCCACATCCAATAATCTGAACACACACCATGCTGTTCTTTTCTTGTGCTCAATGGGCAATTGGTTCAATACTGCAGCTGTGATTGCTTGCTAGTTCAGCCCTGAACAGAGTAAGGATCTGTCTCATCATACAGTGTCTTGTCATTTAACAGAATTTGGACTGAAAGCCCACTCTGCAGTGACCAAACCTCTCATTAGCAGAAAGAATCAAAAGACTAGACTAGCTAGACTAACCTTTACTGAGGAGCATGTTGTGTGGACAGATGAGAACTTGTCCAAAGTTCGTTTTAGTGATGAAAGCAAGTTTATTTATTTGGGTCTGATGGGAAACATTTTGTTCGATATCACACTGGAGAAAGACTAAACCCAAAAATACGCTATTCCTGTTGGATAAAATAGAGAACATGAATAAATAATGTGCAACACTATTAGGGAAGGACAAAAAAAGCAATTAAATATTGTGCAACCCTGCAAATAAATACATAAAAATCTGTAAATGCATATAATCCCATGTCCAATCATCAGTGATTGGTGTGTATAGAAGCAAATATAATGTGCAGAAATAAAGTGCAAAATAGCTGAACCATGTGTTCAGGATGAATACTCCAACATTAAAATACAGTATACATGTCTTTTGTATCCATGGTGTATCCCTTCACCACTGGATGTGTGGTTTAATCAATTGCTGTGTCTTCACTTTAAAACCGCTGTGACACCTCTGTGCTCTCTAGTCTCTCACCTTAGTACTGCTTTAGTTACAGCATGTAGTTGTTATCTCAGTCTTGTGATCCTTCTATGCCCTTGTACACACGGTCGGACATTCCAATGGAAAATGTCCAATCGGACTGTGTTGTTGGATAATCCGACCGTGTGTGGGCTTCATCTGACTTTTTTCATCGGAATGTCTGACCAACAAAGTTTGAAAGCTAGATATACAATTTTCCAACAACATGATCCGATCGGACTTTGTCCGATCGTTTGTAGAGAATTCGGATCAGACAAAGTGCCATGCATGCTCAGTTCAAAGTACGAAAGCAAAGCTATTGGCTACTAGGCTGAACGTGGTCCCGTTGGAATGAACGAACGTCATCACGTTCCGAACAATCGGATTTTCCGACAACTTTGTCCGACCGTGTGTATGCAACACCAGTTTCGGACAAAATCCGTCTGAAAAATCAGACGGATTTTGTGGTCGGAATTTCCAACCGTGTGTACAAGGGCTATCTCCGCTCGCCTCTAGGGGTCCTCTACTGTTCCTCTCTGGCTAGCAGATCTCTATGGTAAGTGTTGTCTTCCAGTGTCATCCATAGTTATAAACATATGTGAAATAGACTTCCCATAGTGTATTACGTTTTTTAAAGTTTTATTAACGTTAAAAACAGCTTACTCATATTTAGAATAGTAAACAACACACATAATCCATGAGTACCGAACTTGTACATGCGCTGATGCCACTTCTGGTATGCCTCCGCTCGCGCCCTACGTGATACGTCACACACACACACACGTAACTTCATCAGGTGAAGCTATAGCTATCAACACACTAGATGAGGAAAAGTTCATATACTGTATTTTTATTTTTGTTTTATTGTTTTTGAATGATACAATTCTGAATTAAACACATGAAAGATGGCACGCAGATGACCAATTTGGCACTAGATAATCTCAATAGAAGGGCACTTGGAAATTATTATTCATATTGCCAATATATGTATTTTTTGGAGACATTGTGCTGTGTAAACTCACTCATGGCTGGTTCTCTTTAAAGAAAAAAGCCTATGAATGTTATGAACAGTTAATTTTAAAATGTTGTAGGACTCCAGGAGCACATAAAACTATTCCAAAACATAGGACATTAATTTCTGTGACATAAGCATCATTTCAGACAAGTAATGTCATTCAATAAAGCTGGATGTGACTTGACTTATGACATAGTCTAGTGCTTCTTTAGTATGTGTGTTAGAACTGACTGTGTCCTCATCATGACTCATGTCTTCTTGTTCTGTAGCTTCTGGGGAAGTTTATAATCTGTGCTCGCTCTGTTGGATAACACAAACCGCGTGAAAACTTTTCCACCGCTGCTGTCAAAACTTCATTCTCACCTTGCTGTATCCACACCCTGGGAGATAGATTTTTGTCTTGCCCTAACGCAATAAGGAACTTTCCACAGGAGGACCAGATAAACAGAATACTTCATGTGGCTTTAAATTCAACTAGGCACAAATGTCCATTTAACTCAATCTGACCTGGATTTTCACAACTAGAGCTTGTAGGCACACAATGTTTTTTTTTTGCCTTTTTTTTCACGCCTTGTATACACAAACTCTCCCTGTTTTACTGACCATAACCTATTTTAGAATATTGTGATAATGTGTAAATCTGTAATCTGTATTACTATACAGCTCAACTTTCTAAGATGGGAACAGGGTCACATTATAGCACATAGTGTGTAGCAAAGGACGCAACCCTTCCACATTAAGTAGACTATGCCACTTCAATACCGGCATTTTTACCCCCTTCCTGCCCAGGTCAATTTTCAGCTTTCAGCACTGTCACACTTTAAATGACAATTGCACAGTCATGCAACACTGTACTCATAATACATTTTTTATCATTTTGTTCAAACAAATTGAGCTTTCTTTTGGTGGTATTTAATTACAAGTGAGAGAAGTTTGCTGCACACCAACATCCATTCAACAGGTTTATTGAAAGACTGCCACCAGGACTAAAACAATGGACACAGAGGTGGCGGTGTTTCACACATACATTGTGCTTCTTCAAAACCCAATGGGGTTTGTGAAACGTCGTCACCCCTTGGTCCATTGTTTTAGTCCTGTTGGCAGTCTTTCAATAAACTTGTTGGACGGATGTTGGTGTGCAGCTAGTTTTTCTCACCTGGTCTACATTTTCATGGTTGCGAGCCGGAGATAGCACCCAGCCCTTCCTCTTTGGTGGATTATATTACTTACCTGGAGCAGCGATATGTCTAATTTCTCCTGGGATTTAAAATCTGAAAATTGATCAATCCTGATGACTGATCTAATTTCTTTAGGCTCAAAAATGCTAGGACAGTACAAATATCACCAAAAGTATACGTTTTTGAAATGTAGACAATCCAAGGTATTTCGTAAGAGGCATGATGAGTTTTTTTAAGTTGTAATTTTTTTTCTTTACATACTGCCACCAGTGCAGTACAGCGCTATCATATAACTGGTGTGGTGGTAATCAGGTACACTGACTGGTAACAGTAAGAAAAAAAAATCAAACTTTTATTATTTTTTTTCACATTTCTTTCACAAATTCTTTTAACAAACTGTGAAGAGAGCAATATAAGTTAATATAGTAACATTGTACTACTCTGGGAAAGTGATCAGGATTTTTTTTTACACATTATGATTGCTTATAATAGTGTATAGCAGTATATTTCATTGTTATAAGCAAGCATTTTACTGAATGAAAATGATTCATTCAGTTTGCTTTGTTTTGATTAGTTATAATTGGCAGTGGCATCACTATGGGGGGTGCGGGGGGGGGGGGGCTAACTACACCCGAGTGACACCCACCAGAGGGGTGACAGGTGCCGTCGTGCCCTCCATCAGTAAAGCTGTGACAGTGGGATATTTTCCCCTGCTACCTTTGCCACAGAACTCAGCAGTGGTGCTGTGACAGCCTGGGGAGAGGCAAGCTGTGGGCTGTCCACGTATCTCCCCCCGCTCGCCCTCTCCCCTTTCTCCTGTCAGCCAAACAAAAGAACAGAGAATGGCTCTAATCTGGTTTCCCGTGACACCGCCCAGTTTCCTGCCCGAGCTGTTTCCATCATGGGACATGTAGTCCCAGAAGATTGGCAACCCCAGTGTTGTCCACAGATGGCAGGCTACAGCCCCCAGCATGCATGCACTCTGCTGGGAGGAGAGGGAGAGCCTGGAATCCAAGAAAAATCTGAGGAATTGAGTGCTACAGGAGAAGAGAAAAAAGAGAGGAGTGTGCTGGGGGAAGCCAAAGAGGGAGCCAGGAGAGAGAGAGAGCCACATTGTGCCCACACCACCAGAGAGAGCCATGCTGTGCATGCACCACCAGAGAGAGAGTCACGCTGTACCTGCACCACCAGAGAGGGAGCCATGCTCTATCTGCACCACCAGAGAGAGAGAGACACGTGGTACCCACACCACCAGAGCCAGAAAGACTGAGCCACTGCCAGGGTACAGACGTGCTACACTACTGACCAGAGGGGGCCTTGGCAACCCAGAGTGAGTGAACGTGCAGCCGGAGTAATCACTGCTGCGTTTTTTCTGGGTCTGGTAAGAGGACTTGTTGGCCATTATCCATTACTGTTCCTAGGTACTGAGCCATTAGGAACTGCCTAACCTGCTATCCTCTAGGCCTTATTGACCGCCACAACGCTGGGCCTCTGGCCTGAAACAAAGGAAGTGGGGTGGGAGGAGACACCATTTTTACTGCACCAGGTGACACCAACCCTAGTGACATCACTGATGATTGGCCAGAGTTAATCACATTGTACAAATGGGCTGTGATTGGCTCTGTCTATATCATGTGAGCACACTGACCATAGCTAGCAACACAATTGCACACAATGAATGATTCAAAGGGAAGCCATCCATTGTTTACAGCTGTCATGTGACCTGCTATGATTGGTCACGTGATCTGCTGCAGCGTGATCCGGGAGGACATCATATGATGTCCACCCAGATCGATGAAAGGCCTGCCTGGCCGTCATTTTGTTATAGGCCTGGCGGGAGCTAGTAATACACAAAAATAACTGGTTAAACCCTCAAATGCTTTTTTCACCATTATAAACAAATAACGTGTAGCGCCAATCTTAAATAAAGTAAAAAAAGTCCATAAATGATAATAAATGTGCAAAGCCCCAAAATTAGTTTCACAGTGATTCTGAAAGGTGAATTGTGAAATTAGCAGTCCATCGCCATAACACATGTGTTGACTCTTCTAAAAGTGCTTAAGAGACCAGCCACCAGCTCTTAGTAAATTTTAATTCAGTTAAAAGCACAATAATGCATTAAAAGTATGATACACTCACATAGAAAGCCACTGCCATCCTGGGATTGCGCAGCAGCATGAAGTTAGCACCGGAAACTTCCTTCTGATGCGTTTCGTCCAATAGGATGTTATCAAAGGGTCCTCTAGTGGTGATGTCAGTCATCTTTAAGTAGCCTTGCCTAGTCCACCCATTCACAGGTGTAAAATAATATGGCTATAGTGCCAAAGCTGGAAATGGTGATTCGCCCATTTTTGATTAGACCCAAAAGGATCTCCCGACAGATTATAAAAATAAAGAAATCAGGGATGTTTGAGATCAACAAACCACCATTAAGTTACTCATAATGCTCCAGACTGCATATATATACAAGATTTTGCACAAAAAACAAAACACTATGGGTGGGTGTCCATGGCAAGTGTAATAAACAATCAGCATAAATTAAAATATATACATATAAATGTATCTAATAATAAAATATAACAGCGAAGTGCCGTGGTAGTTGAATGCCAAAAAACTGAAAGATTATTAAGAGGAATAATGACAAAGACCTTCCTACATCTGATATTGCATCTTAAAGGGGACTTACCAACAAAAAAGATGAATAAGAACAACATATATGAGTTAGATATAAATCCCATAAAATCCAGGAAGGTAATAGGCCTAGTATAAGAAGCACAAAAAGGGAAAAACAGCTAAAAGGTACTATAACCTGGAAAAAGGCCATGAAATGAAAAGCATCTAAATGGGCTGAAAAATGAAGAAAAAAAAACATTCCATCAAAAACAGAAAAAATAAAATCATAAAGGGGGCCTGTAACCAAAAATAAAAATCTACAAAAATATAAAAAATAATATAAGAAAATTAAAAAGGGATATCATATCCTAACCTAAAGAGGGTCTCTACCAAAAACATGTTATTAATAAAATAAAAAACACTACTTTTCTTTATACAACTTTTACAAAATAACACACTGAATTATTTAGAGGCTGGATAAAATGCTTAGCACAGTAAACATTTATATGACACATTTTGTTTCTTAAAATGATTTATACTTTAGGAAAAAGCATTACAGATTATAAGCAATATATCACACAGAACTGTCAGGTAGTGTGTGAGTCAGCGCTCATTGGCTGCTATAAGGTGGATCATAAGGGATCAATAACCGGGGGGGGGGGGGGGGTAACAAGATATACGCAAAATTAATTAATAGGAATTAGGCCATACAGTAAATAGTAGTAAGGGATATCAAGGAGAAGTCCACAGGACGGATGGAACCACAGGTGGATGGGGATTGCACACACAGTCCCTGTAAGCTCCTCAGCTCCTCAGCCACAGAATAAATAACATGCTCATCATAGAGTACATAAAGGTATTGTTTATAAATAATGAGAAAACATAAAATATATTGGAGATAGAATTTTGGAGTTAATATCTTAATGTCAAATTTCATCATTTAAGTTAGCTGGTATGGTGATAAATTGAGACTGTATTCCAATGGATAGATGGAAAGCAAATGTTCACATCTATAGTAATACCACCTAAAATATCAATGCAATGTATACCTTCTGTTTAAAGCTTCCTAGAGTACATTACACTTTTTTTTTCTAAAGAGGTATACATCAGATCAAAAGGAAAAGAGGAGGAAAACATGAGTAGAAAAAAGGGACAGAGCGATTAGGTCCCAAAAAAGGGACAGTGCCTTAAAATGAGGAACAGCAGAAGGCTGTGTTTTACCACCAATGAGGGGGAAACCGTCTGGCCTAATGTACCTAATTATCCGGCCTTGAACCCTATTATTGCCATTGGTTATTTAGCAAATTTACATAATCAGCCTTATTCACAAAAGTGGCTTAAAGAACAGTTAGGATCTGCAAAGCACAGTCATCCATGGCAACCAATTAGAAGTCCATCTTTAAATGCTCAGGCTGTGATAAACAATTGGGCTTATTCAACAATTTTAAACATGCAATTGTTATAAATGTGCAGACTAAAATATTTAGATTTACGACCATTAATGGCGTTAGGTTGAATGCACACATATAAAACCACAGAAGCATAAAAGAGTGACCACATCAATGTAACTAAGTGGTCCATTGAGTGTATCTCATGCTGTTCTATTTATATATTGTATGTTTATGTATTTTTTTTTATTTTATCTTTTTTATTCTGTGTATAGATGTATGTTTGTACCAAGCATGTTTGAATTTACTTACTGTTGACAGGTGACATGTCACTGTTTAATTGCTATTATACTGCAAAATAGGACTATAGGGATAAATAGACAACATCATTTTCTACCACTAATGCCGCGTACACACGAGCGGACTTTTCAACATCCAAAGTCCGACGGACTGAGTCCGTCAGACTATTCGATCGTGTGTGGGCTGCAACGGACTTTTGACTCGCCAAAGTCCGAAGGACTTTAGAATATGGAACATGCTTCAAATTTTTCCGAAGGAACTCCGCCGGACCCGGTCCCTTCGAAAAATTCGCTCGTGTGTATGCTACTCCGACGGACTAAAACCGAAGCTAGGGCAGCTATTGGCTACTGGCTATGAACTTCCTTATTCGAATCCAGTCGTACGTCATCACGTTCGAATCCATCGGAGTTTAGTGTGATCGTGTGTGGCCAAGTCCGCTCAGCCGAAAAGTCTGTCAGAACTCCATCGGAATTCCAGCAGAACTCCGACGGAACTCCTTCGGAAGTCTGTCGGACATAAGTCCTCTCGTGTGTACGGGGCTTAAGACCGATTTTTTCAAATGTAATTTTAAAGGCAAGCCAAACCAAAATAGATTTGTTTTTTCTCTTGGAAAAAGCGGGGCATTGCCTAGTCCCTTGTTGTTTGATTACTGCTATATGCAAAAAATGCCACCACCCCCATGTATGTCCTAGGCTTACCTGTGCCCTCTGAGAGCCCGGGACATCCATCAGAACTGTCAGGATGGAGAGTGAAGAGGAGAAACACCCATTGCCCAATTTTTCCTAGAAGCTATGAACCCATAAATGCTCAGCTCTGAGCACTTTTGAGTTCGGCCAATGCATCTGGAAAAACATCCATGTGATTGACCACAATTGGTGCTTGTGCACAACTTTTGTCTTTTTATTCCATGAGTCATCTCCTTTCAGAAAATATATGATGTTTGGGGATTTCAAGTGTATTTTCATGTAAAACATGTGCATTTGAGCATGAGGGCGGAAAATTAAAAATTGGGCAGTAAAAGGGTTAAAGTGACACGAACCATACACATCAACTACTTAATGGTCCTGTAATCTATTTTGCATTAAATTGTTTCTTACTGTGTTTTTCAGCCTCTTTGTAATGTCCCACCTGAAACTCTCCATTTCACCCTCATTTGTTTGAAACGGGCAGCGCACTTCTCTATGCGCAATACAAATCCTAAAGTCCATAGTCCTTAGTCCATCCTAGGAATGAGCAAGAGAGGGCGACTCTGTTCCTACATACAGTGGCAGCATGGCGAACAAATGTAACCACCCTCTAACAAGAAGTTGGATCATAGAAGCAAAAGGAGGAATTTAGAAATTTGGAGGAGGCTGGGAGCAATAAAGGGGAATCTTTTGAGTTAAGAATTAATACCTGAATAGATTTTGTTAAGACGGTGTTTAGACCCCTTTCACACTGGAGGCGTTTTTCAGGTGCTACAGCGCCTGTATAGCGCCTGAAAAGAGCCTCAACTGCAAACCCAGTGTGAATGCCTGAGTGCTTTCTCACTGGGGCGCTGCCCTGGCAGGGCATCACAAAAAGTCCTGCCAGCAGCTTCTTTGCAGCGGCGGAGGATCGGTGAATACACCGCTCCTCCACCGCTCCTGCCCATTGAAAATAATGGGGTAGCGATGCCTTCCGCCGGCAAAGTGCCGCTGCAGCGGCATTTTGCGGGTGGATTTAACCTCTTTTGGCTGAATAGCGCCGCTAAAATCACAGTAAAGTGCCGCTAAAAATAGCGCCGCTTTACCGCTGACGCCCAGGCGGCTCAGTGTGAAAGGGGTCTTAATGTCATTTGGAGCTACTTGACTGAAGACTCTATTTGACATTTAGTGCCCCAAAAAGGAGGTCCAGGTATTTGAGGATTGATATTGTGGAATGTACTTGTCCTGACTCAGTGAAACATTGTAACAAGGTTGGAAACAGCTTTGATATCAATTAAAAACATGTCAGATATTCAGTAAAGAAAAGGAGATTTACCAACAGATTGTGGATCACAGGAGCTGATCATGCAAAGTGGCAGTAATGTGAATTTGTAATTGCTCATGCATCTGGATTCACACTCTGTGAGTGATTTTCATTTAACTTTTCAAGAAATGATTTAATTACAGGACAGTAAAGCCGCGTACACACGGGCGGACTGTATGGCCTACTTAGTCCGTCGAAACACATTTCAGCGGACAGTCCGCTCGTGTGTGGGCTTCAGCGGACTTTTTCAGCGTGCAGTCTGGCGTACTAAGTATTTCGGATTTTTCGAAATTCTGTCCGTCATACTTTGGTTTCAGCGGACAATCCGCTCGTCAGTAGGCTAGTTCGACGGACTAAGAATGGCGCATGCTCAGAAAGGATTTACACGGCGGAAGGGTGCATTGCTGTGTATTGGACTTCCTATTTCTAGTCCCGTCGTACGTGCTGTACACGTCATCGCGCAAGCTTTCGACGGACTGTTTGTGCATCCGTGTGTGGTCAAGTCCGTTCATTCGAAAGTATGACGGACTGTCCGTCGGATTGTATGACGGACTAAGTAGGCCATACAGTCCGCCCGTGTGTACGCGGCTTAAGTCTTCCTGTAGAAAGAACAGGGAACATTCTTGAAGTTGAAAGTTTAGTATTGTGAGCGGACAAGCTAACAGGTACTTCTTGAATTTTATATCTTCAACCTTGGAAATGCCCGCCTTACATGCTTATGTACATGCTTAAATGTTTATATCCCTACGTCAAATGTGACTCTGTTAACCTGTATTACACAACTTATTTTTAAGGTCAAAGAACATTATAAAAGGCAACTATACGGTACTGTGCAA
Organism: Lithobates pipiens; assembly: GCF_037356315.1. NCBI lineage: Eukaryota > Metazoa > Chordata > Amphibia > Anura > Ranidae > Lithobates > Lithobates pipiens. The sequence continues at coordinate 633,596,207 of NW_027507748.1, read as the reverse complement.
AAGTTTTAGGCAGGTGTGAAAAAACTTTCAGAAAGAAGTGTTAATAGTTTATTTTTATCACTTAACAAAATGAAAAGTAAATGAATAGAAAAGAAATCCAAATCAAATCAATATATGGTGTGACCACCCTTTGTCTTTAAGACAGCATCAATTCTTCTAGGTACACTTGCACACAGTTTTTGAAGGAACTCAGCGGGTAGGTTATTCCAAACATCTTGGAGAAGTAATCACATATTTTCTGTGAATGTAAGCTGCCTGAAATCCTTCTGTCTTCATGGAATCTCAGACAGACTCCATGCTGTTGAGATCAGGGCTCTATAGGGGCCAAACCTTAACTTCCAGGACTCCTTGTTATTCTTTACTCTGAACATAGTTACTAATGATGTTGGCTGTATGTTTGGGGTCGTTGTCCTACTGCAGATTACATTTGGGACCAATCACACACAGCTCCCTGATGGTATTGCATGATGGATAAGCATCTGCCTGTATTTCTCAACATTGAGGACACCATTGATCCTGACCAAATCTCCAAATCCATTTGTAGAAATGCAGCCCTAAACTCGTTAGGAACCCCCACAATTTTTCGCTTTTGCCTGCAACCACTCATTATTGTACCGCTCTCCAGCCCTTTAGCGAACAAACTGCCAGGAAAATATGTCAAATTTTGACTCATCTGTAAAGAATACCTGCTGCCTTTTTGTCTGCACCCCAGTTCCTATGTTTTCATGCATAATTGTGTCGTTTAGCCTTGGTATGGTTGGTTGGTTTTTTACCGTAATTCTTCCATCAAGACCACTTCGAGCCAGTCTTCTGGGGACAAAAAAATAGCTGTACCTGGGTTCCACTGATTTCCGACATCTGGTGCATATAAACACACATACAGTAGACAGAGACAGATAGTCTTATAAAAAAAAGGTAGACCTTTACCTTAGCTCTTCCTGCCGGGTACTACACTGTAGGGGGAGACAAAAAGCACAGCACACACTGTGCTTTCACTTTAGTTTAACGTGGAGAAAAAGAAAAAAATATTGCGCTAACCTCAAAAGAAAAAAATAAGTATATAAACCAGCAGCTACATAAGAATATAACCAAATCCCTAAATACAGTTGACAAAATATAATGTAGCGCTAAAATATACTTGTGAAGAAGAACATATGTGATAAATACAGGAACAATAAAGTCCAAATATTAAGTGAATACAAAGAGTCTTTCAAATCCTTGTAGGACATAAAATGTGATTTTGCACACAATGTGAAGACTGAAAAATGATCTTGAAGACTTTTAAAAGTGGTGAATTTTAAAATAAAGTGGACAAGGTGGGTACTCTTACCGGAACCAAAAGGTTAAGCATGCATGTAGAAGTGGATGGATCTCCGCGGAGCTATCAGCCAATGAAGTAGCTGTAAACCCTCTTGATCCAAGGAGGAATAATCTGTGACGTCTCCAGAACTCCCACTTCACCAAGGTACGAAGGGAATGGACGTAAGGAAAACGTGACTCCAGCAAAGACCAAAGATGATGGAAAAATCAAATCCCATATAGGGAATCATATAGAGAACAAAAAAGAAAAACAGCTTCCCATATTGTAGATGAAAAATGACAGATGGCTGTTTATTGGCATAAAATCAGCAAAACGCAGGATAAAAACATATATTCTCAAAAATAAAATCGTGATCACATAAAAACAAGCAATACAGGCAACATGACTACCACGCCCTACGCGTTTCGTCCCATAGGACTTCAACAGGGGCATCTGATCCCAATCTCCCATTTTGCAATTCATTGCAAAATTCAAAATTTAATGCAAATTCAATGCATGCTGATAGTACCTGGAGTGCCATGGCTGGAGACCTCATCAATCACTGCATGAGAGATGGAAACTGTTGCTATCCTGCCTGTCTACCGTGGAAACTGTCTGGCTACCAGACAAAGATCTGCAACATCTAGAAGTTGAGAGGACTGAAAAGAACTGAAAGGGGCGTTCCGGTCAAGAATTTTTTTTTTAAAGTCAGCAGCTACAAACACTTTAGGTGCTAACTTTTAATAAGGACATTTACCTGTCCAGCGATCCCGCGATGTCAACAGCCCCGAGGCCAATCCGTCCAATTTTTTATTTTTTTAAGATTATTAATACATTTTTTTTGGGTGGCCCTCCATTTGAAGGAATGGACGATAATGATTGTGTACAGTGGGATGCTTGAGGGCACCTCCCTTTAAAAGCTCTACACACGTTTTAACACACGTTACAGCGCCATACATTGATGCATGGGACTAAGTGCAGTGCCATTCATTTTAAATGGCAACACAACACACATATCCAACGCACCACAATTTACTTACATTTTAGCTCACTGCCGCACATAGATGTGAAGAGGAGGCACATCCCGTGCCAAAGACACTCCCCCTCAGTGTTTTGTGCATTGGAGAATGGAAGGAGAAGGCAGGCTTCTACAGATCCTGTATGAGTTACAGGAGGTGGGGCTAGAGGCATGGCCAACATCGGGTCAAGAGGCGTGGCGCAATCCTCAGCTATGGAGGTGGAACTGGAGGCAGGTCGGCCAGCTTTCAAAGGGGCAGAGCTGCAAAACAGAGGCCGCCTTCTGCAGCTGAAGAATCTCCATGGCAACAAAGGCGACCGTCGGATAACAGAGCGGGGACAGATTCCATGGCTGCTAGTGGCTCGGCGCTGTTAATACAGGATACAAGCATGGCTTCGCCTGCTCCCCACCCTCAGCAACAAGGAGCTGGTGAGTCATCTTCGCTGTCTATTTTATCTAATATAGCTGAGCTATTGGCTAAGCTGGCTAAAGATATGCAGCCAGCTGCTAACCAAGCTCAGGCTATGCCACATTATGCTGACCAGACAAATGATCTTTCTGTTATGGGAGTATGGTCGCCATTTAGTGGTATATTGGCTAATGGTGCTCAAGTTAATTTTGATACAGGTATTCCTTCCTTATATCAAACAGCAAAAATGTTAAATTTATCAGAAACTTGTTTGAAAGAATCTCTTTCTTGTGAAATAATTCTGTTATTTAGTTAAAGAAAAAAATTGGCGAGGAGAGTTTATGGATATTTTGTCTGTATTACAGTCTGCAAAAGATTTTGTTAGTAAATCTGACAGAAAAGAGGATGAGGATAGAAGGAGACATAAACCTAAGTCTTTTAACAACTGGTTGAGGGCTTTTTGTATTTTTGCAGGAATTTTGTGTGAAAAATATCCGGAAAAAAGTGTTGGTCTTTTTCAGCATTTAGACATTGTGCTTGAAGCTTTCAAGATTTTCAAAGGTTCTGCATGGTATAGTTATGATGAAGCTTTTCATCAAAAACTATCGCTACATCCTAACTTGAAATGAGGAGTAAAGGACGTTGGCTTGTGGCTTAACCTTTTTCTACCCCAAAGATCAATCTATGCTAGGCAGAATACAAATACTCAACTCTCCAGCAACTAGCGGTATAAAAAAGGAATCTGTTTTAATTTCAACGATAGCCAATGCAAGTGGCCTAACTCATATAAGTACCAGCATGAATGTGCCTTTTATGCAGGAATGCATCCAGTGGCGAAATGTTTAAAATAATGTCTGCAACACATCAACCACCAGGGAATTTTTCAAAAAGTATTCACGCCGATGAAATTGCAAAATATGCTCCCATGGCTCCGAACATTTCCAGACAAGTTGACGGCCAAGCTTCTAATTGAATGTTTTCAAGAGGGGTTTTTATTACCCACAATTTCGGGTCAGGGATGTACTTTGGTAAAAAAAAAAAATTTGGTAGATTATTTTTTGGATATTGTTTCAGAAAATATTTTGAAGGAAATTAAAGGGAAATTGGAGGGTCCTTTTAGCTCCCCCCATTTTTAGGAATTTTAGGATTTCTCCTTTGGGCATTGTCCCTAAAAAAGATAAAAATTATTTTCGATTAATGCATCATCTGTCATTTCCTAAAGGTCAATCGCTTAATGATGAGATTTCAGAGAACCTTGCGTCTACTTTTTTAGAATGGGTGGTTAGTTCAGAATCCGGTTCAAACTTCATAATTCATTATTTAGATCAGTGGTCATCAACCCTGTTCTCAGGGCCCACTAGCAGGCCAGGTTTGCAAGATAACTGAAATACATCACAGGTGATACCATTTGCTGCTCAGTGATTGCATTATTCTAGTCTGCATCTCCCCAAGGCAATACATAAAACCTGGCCTGTTAGTGGGCCCTGAGGACAGGGTTGATGACCACTGATTTAGATGATTTTCTTTTTCTAGGCCCATCTAATTCGACTGAATGTTTTTTTTTATTAGATACATTTTTGAAAATGTATTCTCATCTTGGTATTCCTTTGGCTTTAGAAAAGACAGAGTAGCCTTCTACTTGTCTGGAATTTTTAGGTACCACTATTGATTCTAATCTAATGGAGTTTCGTCTACCAGAAGAAAAAGTAAACAAGCTCTTGGCTTTCACATTTAGGATTATGCCAATTAGAAAAGCTTTCTCATGAAGATTATATCTTGCAATTTCTGGATTAAAATCCCCATTTTCACATATTAGGATTACACATGACATGAGGTAGGATCTCCTAGTTTGGCTTCAATCCCTTACTCACTTTAATGCTAGGGCAATGTGGCAGGAAGAATTTATTTTGGACAAAGATTTTCTTTTATTTACTGACTTTATTTACTGAATACAGGTAAAACATTGTTCTCTTAGAACTTTTCCCAATTATGGTAACTTTGGAAATTTGAGGCCCATATTTTATGAATAGGCAGAGTTCGGTCAGGACTGACAATAAGGGAGTAATGTATGCTGTCAAGTGCTTAACATCTAAGTCTCCGCCGGTCATTGTCCTATTGTGTCATTTAATATTCAAATGTCTGAGTTTGAATATTTGGTTAAAAGCAATTCATGTTGCTGGGAAGGAGAATTACTTGACAGATTCCTTATCTCGTCTACAGATGGAACGCTTCTTACAGCTCTTTCCAAATGCAGACCAAGTGGGAGTGAAGTGTCCACACAATTTATGGGAGCTTGTTTAAGGTCTGTTTACGAAAGTATTCTTGTCAGGGCTGGGCTCAGCCCTTTCTTCTCTGCGCTGGCCGCTCAGCTGTCAGGTAATCGCCAGCTCCCATCTCTCTCCACAGTTACTCAGCTGTTGTTGATATCCTGCTCGTCAGTCCTGCCTACTTAAGCCATCCAGTTCAGAGGAGCTCTGTCTTCACCTAAGAAACATCTCCTGCATTCCTGTTTAAAAGACTAGCTTTGCTGACATCCCTTCTGGCTCCGGATCCTGCTTGCTGTTCCAATACTTTGATCCCTCACTTCTGGCTTGGCTGACTATCTGTTCCAGTTACTGAACTTTGGCTATGTTTTGACTACGTTTGTTCTTTTTACTTTTATTATTAAACAAGTGTGATTTAATATACTTCTGTCTCGGTCTGATTTCTTGGTTTCTGACAATTAAGAATTCCGTGGCTCCTTCGACTTGGGCTGAATATCAATTGGCCTGGTTATTATGGCTTTCATTTTTAAATTCGATTCAAGAATCTAATGGTTCTTTTTCGGAAAGTTTAATGTTGCTATTTTTGAATTTTTTATTTACTAAAAAATATTCATGGTCCTATGTTCAAAAAACATTGCCTGGAGTCTAATTTTTTCTTAAAATTAATAATTGATCTTCTTGTATGCATTTTTTTCTTCTGTCAAACAGGTTTTGAAAGGATATAAAAAGGCTAATTTTAAAACGGATTCACGTAAACTTATTACCCCTATGGTGTTGGAGAATATTTGCTCAGTTACAGACAGGGTTTGTTTCTCTTCTTTCAAGTCAGTGCTATTTCAAACAGTTGCTATCACCTTTTTTTTCTGCTTTTAGCGTTTTAAAGTTATTTTCAATTCATTATTCTGACATTATTATTTCTAATACAAATATAAACAATTTTATTGGGAAGTCAAAAACGTATCAATTAGGAAAAGGTACTTGGATCAAGTTATACGCCTGTAAGGGTTCTCCCATCTGTCCAGTTATATTATTACACAATTATTTTCTTATTAGACCAGTATTACTATTATATGCTCAACCATCAGCTAGAATTAGAGGTAACGGTGAAATGTCAGATCCCTTTCCATTGTTCCAGGGCACCAGGCAGGGGTGCCCACTGTCACCCCTGCTTTTTGCCCTGGCCATGGAGCCACTAGCGGCTTGTATCAGAGGAAACGATACTATTAAGGGATTCCAGCGTACGACGGGTACGGATGCAATATCATTGTATGCTGATGCTTTTATATTTGGGGGATACACAAGGATCTTTGAGCGCAGTGATGGCTCTTATTAAGGCCTTCGGCGCGCTATCCAGCTTTTCTATCAACTGGATTAAATCAGTGCTTATGCCCCTGGATCCTATTACCTCTCCTTTACCGGAATGTGCGGCGTCAGTGTAAGTAGTGCCCGTATCCGTGGTGGGGAGGGTTAACCTAATAAAAATGGTGTGGGCGCCCCAATTGCTCTATATATTTAATAATTCCCCTGTTTGGATTTCCATGAAATGGTTTGATAAAATAGACTCCCAATTTAGGGAATTAATTTGGCGTAAAAAGGTAGCGAGAGTGAGCTTGTCAACATTACAATATAACAAAACTGAGGGTGGGTTGGCGGTGCCACATGCAAGAACTTATTATCTTGCCTCGCAGCTTCAACAGGTGGGGGGTTGGGGGAATGAGGACTCCTTAGACCCGATTCGTGGAGTCCTTCGGGACTCTGCGAATGCTGATATGACAGCCTTATCACAGTTGGAAGCTGGCTACCCAGGATTGGACCCTGGGTCCCCAACTATAAAACATTATGGGCTTATAAAAAGCAGTTGTTGGGGATACAGGGTTACCTATCCCATACCCCCTTATGGCGCAACATTAATTATAAGGAACTATATAAGCTTAGAGGCTTTAGGAATTGGGCAAATCTGGGCATAAGATATATTACACAATTGTATAATCGGCCGACCCTTAAGTCTTTTATGGATATACAGTCAGAATTTAATGTACCACGCACTGATTTTTACAAATACTTGCAACTGTGCCACGTATTATACACGCAGGCCAGACAAAAAGAACTTAGATTGGTAAGCCACCCATTGATACAAGATATCCTGATGGAAAATAACAAGAAAGACATGATATCTAAGTGTTATAATATGCTACTTAATAAAATTCATGACCCAGATAGTTTGCCATGTAGACACAAATGGGAGGGGGATGTTGGGATTATGGCTGGGGAGACTTGGAATCTTTGCCTCACCTCTGCCCCCCTAGTCTCAGTATCTGCCTCCCAAAAATGATCTCATCTCTACTTATTGCACAGAGCATATAGAACGCTAGCTCATCTGCATAGTTGGGGTTTACGGGACACACCTATATGCCCAAAGTGTCAGCGGGTCAGTGGTGACCTGTTACATATGTTCTGGAAATGCCCCAAACTTTTCCGGTATTGGAAAGCAATACTGGACATAATTTCTCAGGTATTTGATTTTACTATACAGCGAGATCCCAAGATATGTCTGTTGGGCGCCCTGGATGAGGTGCTACTGTCTCCTCCTGCTCGCACAGCAGTTCTCCGCTTACTATATGTAGCATGCAAACTAATTGCACGACTTTGGATAACGCCCAGGGTTCCCACTAGACGTCAATGGGTGGAACAGGTTAATTGGATGTTGATAAGGGAAAAACTGACATTTCAGCACAGGAATGCACCTCGTAAATTTTACTTATTGTGGAGAGCATGGTTGGAGACACCTGGGCTTGCACCACTTCAACTGATTACTGACAGACTTTTACAGGGCTATTAAGCCACATGGTTGGGGATGGAATGAAGGATAATAAATGCTTTGATTGGTTGGGGAAGAAGCAATACTTTTGTATACATGTGTTGTGTACTTTTACACTGGGTGGTTGGGACAGCCTCTTGTTGTGAGATCTCTGCCCGGCCCACTGGGAAAAGATCATATATAAGCACAAAGTTAATAGCTTTATTCTTTGGAGGTTATAGGTAATTGATTCTGTCAGTTATTCTGCCGTTCGTTGTGTGCCGTATGCTAGCTTTTCTTTTTGGCACGCCCTGTATAGAAATTGTCTACATGATATCTGTACTGTACAAATTTTCTTTGGCTGTAATATGTAATTCTTTGCATATTATGTATCTGTACCAACGAACACACAATACCAATAAAACCTTTTTTTTTTATAAAAAAATAAAAATAAATATCAATTAGTTTGCATACTATTGAAATGTTTAAAAAACTAAAATTTACAAGATTCTCAGTTTACATCTCATTCATTTAGAATTGGTGCAGTTAGGGAGGCTTCCAGGTTGGGGGTTAGAGGATAAATTGATTAAGAAAGTAGATGGAAATCCAATAGCTATTTGATATATATTCGCCGTAATAAAAATGTTTGATTCATTAAGGTAAATGCCGAGTGATTTGGATTTTTGGACATTCGTATATTTTTGGGCACAACAAAGAGCTTGAGAAAGAGTACATATTGAAAACCTGGGCTTGGATTCGGGTAAATTTAGGGTTTTTTGGTATAGTAGGAGGGGTATGCATTGGGCTGATTTAAATATAGAATTAATTAATTATTCAGCATTTCCCCCCACCATATGTATTGATTATACATCTTGGAGGGAATGACATTGAAAAACAAAAGATTCTAGATATCATTTATAGAATCATGGATGATTTAATCAGAATACAGTCATCTTTTCCTCAATTTGTTATTGTTTTTTCTGAGGTAGTGCAAAGGCTTTGTTGGCTTCATCCTCCCGATATGCGTCCCTTTGAACAAGTTAGAAAATGGGTGAATAGAACAGTGTCCAAGTTGCTATTAGGGTCAGGTACTACATCTTTCAGACTGTAGACTTAGAGGGTGGATTAAAAGGTTTGTACAGAAAGGGTGATATCCATTTATCTAACATCAGTTTGGATATTTTTAATACTAACCTGAGTTCCTGTGTTGAAATGGCCGTGGCGTGGGGTCCTGGAGACAGGTGGTTATAAACCACCTGTCTTTTGGAAAGTTATTAAAGTTGATAAGTTATTCTATGCATCCTGAGACATAGTGGCTAGGTTACTTAAAGTTTATTTATTTGGTCTTTATATGTGGGAGTAATGTTTTGAAACCAATACTGGTTACCAATATCTAATACTGTTTTGAAACCTGTTTTGAAACTAAAAATAAACAGCCTTTTATATCCAACTCTTGCATGTGTTTCTTTTAAGTTAATCTAATTTTGAGTATAAGAACATTCCTGCCTGTTGTCCCATTAAACGGGTGCTGTAGCAACCACCAGCTTAAGGCTAGTATTGTCATAGGTCAAAGCATATATTGCAAGCACACCATAGAGCTTCAAGATAATTTCCAAATGTCTTAATAAAGTGATTACAATTAAGCAAAACAGTGCAACATTTTGGGGTTACACAGGGTCATAATCAGATGAAGGGGTCCTGTGTGGCCCCGAAACATTGTACTTTATCGCTGTGATGTGATCACACTAATAAAATATTTAGATGTTATCTTGAAGATCTGTGGTGTACTTGTAAAATATATGCTTTATCCCATCATCAAATATCACCAACCTGCAATCCATTTATTTATACTGTGATCTTGGACTATTACATATTACCACAACCAACACGCTACCAGTTGTGGATGATCATGGGATTACAGTGGCAACACATGATGATTGTGATTAATAAAACACTTGTGTCTGAAATAGTAACTATAAAGTGATTAAATAGTTGAGTGCAGCAGCTGTTTCAAATCATAAACAAATGATTGATGATGAATGGAGGTGTCACAAGAATCTAAATTCTTGCAAACAAACAGCGCTTGCTTGCTAGTGATGAGTGATAACAAAATAACTCAAACGGCTAAGTGCAATCACAATAAACTCACACAATATTTTAATTACAATATACATTAGTGACACAAACATATGCAATAAAAAGTCTAGTTGCAGTAAAATATAGGCCAAGTGCAGTGAAATAAAGTGAAATCCTTGATTCCTTATGTCCAAGAATTGTGCTCTCCGTTTAATTCCCACACAATGCCGATTTGTAATTGAAAAATGCTCCCTCAAACAGTTGAAAAACTAAGGTGAAGGTCCCTACTCACCAAATGTAGTTGATCCTCAGTGCCATATGACAAGAGGTCAAAAAGGCGTGTATGGTCTCTATGACCAAAGGATCCGTGAAACAGCTCCAACCATAGTCTCCTTGTTGTGGTCCGAGTTGCGGGCATAAACCTCATAGCAAATCAAAAAGAAAACAGATTCCGCATAGCGTAATAAAGTTTGGGCTCTTTATTTAGAACTTGGTTAAAAAACATAAATGGAGTACCACAGCAGGAATAGGGATAAAACCCTTTCTGTATAAACATACACAATCATGAAAATACTATCACAGTGGCTAAAAAGGCTCAGGCATGTTAACTTGCATTTACCTAAAGCCCTGCACACCGCACCATGCGTCCTAACTTGATGCGTTTCGTCATAAAAAATGACTTCATCAGAAGCTTGGAATCACAGTGTATATACCTTAAATAGAAGGTTCGCTAGAAAAAACACATCTGTCAATCTAAATTAAACAAAGGGATGCCCAGGACTTATAACATAAATATTCCTACCTCCCTTACATTGATAACTCAACCCTCAATTCTAAATAAATCAAAATATATGTATGTAACTGAGAGTTTGCATCAGTTACAAAGCTCAATGACATGCCCGCACCATCTAGAGGTGATATGTGGTATACCTAAGGATCACGTAATATCACCCAGTACACGCAATGGGCAACCAATGCCACAATCTATTTTTAAATTTGTAATTTAAAAACATAATTAAAAATATTTTAAAATGATTTTAAAAAAATAGTGTCCCAAACGTAACCCAAATAGGAGGGTTGTTAATTGATAATTGATAATTGTTAATTGATTGAATAATACAACATGATGGACAATTACTGGATTGTTACAAACATTAATAATTAATAATAAAGCAATTTATGTCAATGTCTATATTCATTCCTTGTGGACTTAAAGTACATAATTCATATATCCACTGTGTTTCATTCTGCAATACTGCTTTATGCATATCTTAACCCATCCAGTGGTTTTCTATTTTGTCTTTGCCACAAAACGTGAGTTCAATGGGGTCCCTATTATGGAAGTGCCTAAAATGATAGGAAAGACAACGTTTTCTAAACCTCTTCTTAATGTTATTAAGGTGCTTACCCAATCTGACTGCCAACCTGTATGTAGTGCGGTCAGGACAGGATAGGAGGTAGGTTACGTGAGTGCTCTGGCAAGCAATCAGTTTTTTGCTGGGCTATTGTTTATGATGATTGTCAATTACATGTTAATGGTCAATCACAGTGTAAGTCAAACTAAGAGTGTACAAATGATCCCAGGAATTTGCGATCAACAGTCAGTTTCAGTGACATGGCATACACATCTGAATATGAAGACTGCCCTCGTAAGACAGGCGTTGTGGTTAATTTAGACATCAACTGTCATGGCTGCTAAATATCAGTACACTGCTCTATGTTAATTTGTGCATAAGGCTCCATGCATGCTTGGCAGAAAAAAGATGCTCATATAGAGCATTTTTGTACACAGTTTAGGTGAGTTTATGAGAGTTTAGCGTTTTTCTTCTGCCAGAAAACTCCAATTAGAAACGCAATTCCAAAAGGTTTTTTTCCCCGCCTCTAAATGCTGAGCTCAAAATATGTCTGTAATCATCCTAATGTGTATGGACACATACAGTAGGATACCGTTGATCTGGTTCTACAAGCAAAACTCAAAACTCCTATAGAAGCAGAGATTTTTAAGCCAGTGTGATAGGAGGCTTATGCCCCTTTCACATATGTGGACTATTCATTCCATCAGTTTAGTCATGTTTTAAAAAAAAAAAAAATGGATGAAGTTTACATCAGTTTCTCATCAGTTTCTCATCAGTTTTTGTACATCCCCTACCAATGCAAAAATGGACCGTTTGTCCGTTTACATTCGTTTTTCATCCATAAACAGATGTAAACAGATTTAGATGCAAAGTGATGGAGTACCCTCTAGTGTGCTAGGGTTGTTAGTGTAGGTTTTGTAGTTGTTAGTGTAGGGAAAATTGGCTTGGCTGGCAGAAAGCCTGGATTTAATCTGGGTCGGGGGCTGAGTGACTCAGCAGGCAGCATCTCTGGTAACACCCCCTGCTCTCTGGAACCTAGCAAAAGAGAGGCACTGCAGAGCGGGGAGACACCAGTTTTTGGGACCCATATATATACTCCTATGGGAAAATACAAAACTAAGCATGTCCTGGTGTCACTGATTGACTAGGAGCTTTATTTAAAGCTCTGATCATCTATCTCCATTTGATATTGTACATCGGCAGATACCAAACCTGAAACCTATTGTGTTCTATGACCCCACCGCTCCCTGTTTGGCGCCCATCTATGCATCCACCTGCACAGTTGCTTCACCTGTTTTCTCTTCTTTTGGAATCATTTTGCGTGTAAAATACAAATTGTGACTATACTTACTCCTATCCTATATCCCTGACGAAGGTGTTTGACCAGAAACGTGACGGGTACCGGGGCGGGGATTACTATATACCGAAGAGTATTATTTTGGTGTCATACTGTTCATGTAAATTGTTGGTTTTTGTTTTCTTTGCTTGTATGTATTTTTTGTACAAACTTAGATTTTTTTAATCATCGATCATCTCTATGATCAAATATTTTTATGTACATTTAATAAATTTGATTCTTTTGCAATACCCAAGTGTATTTTGCCTTAAAAGTCCCAGTGATGGGAAACCTTGGAGAAGCTTCCAGAAGTAGAGGGTGGAGTTTAGGGGAAGCTGCCTGGAGTATTGATGAGGGCCCTAGCCAATCCCCAGCAAAGTGGGCTGGCAGGAGGCGGGCACTTCTTAAATACTCTTGGGTCAGGCCAGCATGGGCAGTCGGTTGGAAGGTGGAGATGATGTGCTGAGGAGGTTGGGGGTGCCCCCTAGTCTGCGGAGGCGACCTTGGGTCTTGGGCTTGGGTGCTGGAGGGATCCTCTCACAACACATGAAGGAATCCTGTCCTGGAGTTCTTCAGGAGAAGACTGCTGGGTGGGCTGGTGAGCGTGCAGTCTGGGAGGACTGTGGTGTCAGTCTGGGAGGACTGAGGAGAGTAGCCAGGGGGGCTAGTAAAGGTGGTGCTGGGGTCAGTAACCACAGGTATGTAAGCTGGAAACTGTACTTTGTTACACAACCCAGGGGGCCCAGTGTCCCTGCCTGTAAAGGGCTTTTGCTTCAAAATCTGACTGTTGCCCTTGTTTCTCAGATTAACTATCAGTGTGCCAGCTAGGATTTATGCAAGCAAGTGTGACGGAGGAAGCAGAGGAGTGTACATAGACTGTATATAGTAGAGTTGCCCTTAAAGCTGTTCTAAAGTCAAGTGGGCATCCTATGATATCCCTACTCCCCATCCAATTTTTATCCCCTCAATAAAAAATACAAAACAAGCACTGGACTGTTTCCTGACTCTGGGAACCTGTGAAATTCGGTGTGCCTGGCTGTGCTGGGTGGGGGATCCCATTTCATTGGCGGCTCCCATGTGGGGTGCCCTACACTGATGTAAATGGATGATCATCCGTTTACATCCATATTTCCATAGAGATGCATTGATGTTCGTTTTTCATTTGTTAGCAGATGGATGAAAAAAATGGACAAACGGTCCTCATGTGTGAAAGGGGCCTTAGAGTTTCTTCACCTCTGCGGTCAACACAGGTTATTGCATCAAAACTGCAGTTGTAAAGACATCTTTAAATGCTAATATCCATTATCCTTTACCTTTCTTCTTGAAAATAGAGAAACATTTAAATTCAGTCATTTGTGTTTTGTAGCTCTTGTGTGTTCATTGTACAATGTTTATAATGCGATAGACTTTTTTGAGGTAATTTTTTACATTATTAATGCTTTATTATTGGAGATATTTCAATGGGAACAGTTTGCTATTCCGTTGTGTTTTTGTGCTCACAAGAACATGAAAGACGATCTGTTAAACACAGCATTTCACCCATGACATTTGCAGCGTATATGAATAAGTCAGCGTTCAGTGTATCATGTGCTCTATTGGATGAGCATATTAATAATTTTTGCAACTGAGGATAAGCTTTCTGTCACATTTACTCACCTATCCTGTACTATAAACAACATTATACCTTGGTATGTAAGCAGAGCCTGTCAGTGGAGGCAAATTACTCTGTATTTACAGAATTTCCCTACAGGTGAATAAATGTCAATTACTGGGAGCAGTTAGTTGAATCCAAGGACGTTGATTTTGCATTTTTAGCACAACAAAGGATAGGTTTCCTGGAGAGGTAAATAAGGGATAAATGCATAATGTTGCTTTAGAAAATGCATTCCTATATTCATATGTTTCCATTTAAAGAGCTTTAAAAGCAAGAGTTTTTGGTTGCACCTGTTCATTTTGGTTTGTTTTTTAGATGAACTAATGTCAGAATAATTATCTTTTTGCTAGTGGCACGATGACCAACAAACTACTTACCTATTTTAACCACTTCAGCCCCGGAAGATTTCACTCCCTTCATGAGCAGGCCATTTTTTGCGATACGGCACTGCTTCACTTTTACTGACAACTGCACGGGCATGCGACGCTGTACACAAATAATATTGATGGCCTTGCTTTCCCACAAATAGAGCTTTCTTTTGGTGGTATTTGATCACCTCTGCTGTCTTTTTTTTTGCGCTATAAAAAAAAAAAGAATTTTGAAAAAATATATATATATTTTTTACTTTCTGCTAAAAATACACCCAATAAATAAAAAAAAATCGAATTTCTTCTTCAATTTAGGACAATTGGTATGCTACTACATATTTTTAGTAAAAAAAATCACAACAAACATATATATTGATTGGTTTGCGCAAAAGTTATAGCGTCCACAATCTATGCAATATATTTATAGAATCTTTATTTATTACTAGTAATGGTGGTGGCCAGCGAGCATCACTGCAAAATTGCGGTGGGCAAATCTAACACTAATGCCATGTACACACGAGCAGAATGTCTGACAGAAAAAGTCAGACGGAATCTTTTCATCGTATATTCCAATCGTGTATGTGCCCCATCTGACTTTTTTTTTTACAAAAATTCTGACGGACCTAGAAATAGAACATGTTTTAAATCTTTCTGACAGAACCAATTCCTATCGGTAAAACCGTTTGTCTGTATGCTGTTCCGACGGACCAAAAACGTTGCATGCTCGGGAGCAAGTACGAGATGGAGGCTATTGGCAACTAGCTATTGAACTGCCTTTTTTTAGTCCCGTCGTACCTGTTGTAGGTCACCACGTTCTTAACGATCGGACTTTGATAGGAGCGTGTGTACGCACGTCATTTTCAGTGGAACTCCGTCGGGAAAAACCTTCAGAGTTTATTCAGACGGGAAAAACGGTTGTGTGTATGCGGCATTAGGGGTTGGTTTACTAAAGGCAAATAGACTCTGCAAATTAAGTCGCTCCAGAGCTTAGTAAATGAGGCAAAGCTTTACTTTGCAAAGAATACCCAATACCCAAGCAAGGAAAATTTAATAAAACACTGTATTTTTGCTTGGACATGATTGATGGAAGTCACCTGTACTTCTGCTCATTCATTAAGCAACTGTTTCATAGTTTGTAAAGACACCAGTCCATCCAGTTCAACCTGAGTGCGTGTCTACAATTGTCCCTATCCCTGTACATTGCACACTCACATCAGTCCCTAACCTCAAGGAGCCCACAATCCAAGGTCCCCATTCATGAACTAGGGCCAATTTTGGACAGAAGCCAATTAACCTACTTGCATGTCTTCGGATTGTGGGAAGAAACCGGAGTGCCGGAGGAAACCCACGCAGGCACAGGGAGAACATGCAAACTCCAGGCAGGTAGGGTCGTGGTTGGGATTTGAACCAGCAACCCTTCTTACTGCTAGGCTAGAGTGCTAACCACTACACCACTGTGCCACCCTGTTCTTTCAGAGTGCAACTGCACTTCGTAAAGTGCACAATCTATTTGCCATTATTAAATCAACCCCTAAGTGACACTGTATTATGTTTCCATGTACCTTATGGATGAGCCCGGTAATGCAGAAGAAGGCCTCCCTTACATATCTGACGCGGCCCCTGATAGAGCAGACAGGGGACCTGAGAGTACAGAATGGTGTGAGTGCCTGGCAGGTAGGTAATCAGGAGAGTTGCTCTGAAGTTTCTGATGTTACGGGAATGAGGACTGGTGGGATGAGATGTCAGCACAGCAAGCAGTAGAGGAGCTGGGTTAGCACAACAGGCAGTAGAGGAGCTGGGTCGTCACAGCAGGCAGTAGAGGAGCCGCCAAATGACCGCGGAGCGGTGCAACACTCGCTCTGGGATGAAGTTATATGATGGTGCCCCAGGACAGC
The DNA here is from genome assembly GCF_037356315.1 of Lithobates pipiens. Classification (NCBI taxonomy): domain Eukaryota; kingdom Metazoa; phylum Chordata; class Amphibia; order Anura; family Ranidae; genus Lithobates; species Lithobates pipiens. The sequence continues at coordinate 633,579,735 of NW_027507748.1, read as the reverse complement.
CGCTCTTGCACACCCGTGTGGGCACGCAGTGCAGTGATCGCGGCCTCACTGTGTTGATAGGACATAGCCCAACCCCGATCTCTGTAAACAGCTGTGTCCGCGGCTCTTTAATCATGTGATCGGCTGTGTCCACCTATCAGTGCCCACAAGTAGGGATGAGCTCCGGAGTGTGCGCACACTCCATGTGCAGAGCCCGTCAGGAAGTCGGCGCAGTGCTTCGCTAATCACAGGCAGTGAGACATTTCCCGATCTCTGCAGCTGCACATCGGAAAATGTCTCACTGTCTGTGATTAGTGCAGTGCCGTGCCGACTTCCTGGCGGGCTCTGCATGTGGAGTGTGCGAACACGCCGGAGCTCATCCTTACCCACAAGTATGACATATTAGTGTCTCCTCATCGGTGCCACCTAATCAGTGCCCATAAGTGCCACCTCATCAGTGCCCACCAGTTCAGCCTATCAGTGCCCATCAGTGCTGCCTTATCAGCGGACATCAGTGAAGGAGAAAAAATACTTAGTTACAAAATTTACTGACAGAAACTAAGTAAAAAAAAATTTTTTTCAACATTTTTGGGCTATTTTTTTGTAAAAAATAAAAAACTCAGCAGTAGAGATGAGCTTCGTGTTCGAGTCGAACATAGGTTCGACTCGAACATTGGCTGTTCGCCCGTTCGGCGAATTCCGAACGTTATGGACCGTTCGCGCCAAATTCGTGTGGCGCTCACGGCCCACAATGCACTGTGTCATCGCAGTGCATTGCTGGCTCATGATTGACCAAGCATGCACTGTGACCCCGCATGCTTGGCCAATCACAGCGCCAGCAGCGAGGAGAGCCATGATTGGCCACAGGCAGGATGCCTGTGGCCAATCATAGCTCAGGCTGTGTAGTACACGCCCAACACTATATAAGGCCGCCAGCGCGGCGGCCTAGTGTAGTGTGTTGGCGTCTGAAGCAGTTAGTGGGTGTTCTGTGTACCTTCAACACAGTACACACCGATCGTTATAGGCCGATTTTCGATCTTGCTCTTCTGTAGTGGTTGTTGTCTGTGTGCCCTGACCGCAGTATACACCGCTATATTCACCTTACCTATATAGCTAGTGATCTATCTTTTATAATAGAGCTTGCAGTCAGTAGTGTTAGGAGCTTGTGCGTGCTGTCTGCATGCTCAGTACCCAGTACACACCGCTATATCCACCTACATAGCGCTTCTCTATTTGAGCCCACTTGCCATCTGCAGGAGTTATTGGAAGTTGTGTGTGCCTCCAGCACAGCACAGTATACATCTGTATATACCCCTTTATCTCTGGTGTTCTATAATAAAGGCATCTGCAGGAGTTAGTGGGTTTTTTGTGCCTTCAGCACAATATACACCTGTATCTACCCTTTATTGCTGTTCTCTAATAGAGCCATCTGCAGGGCTTAGTGGGTGTTGTGTGACTCCATTACACTGCTGTTTATACAACTCCCTTCAGGCCATTACCATGTCTGGAAGGCCAGCAAGGAGAGGCAGACAGGCGCGAGCCGATAAAAGAGGGCAAGCAGGCTCTGTGTCTAGAGACAACAGTGCTGGTCGTGGACGCGGTGCATTGTCATCAGCACGTGGCCATGGGACACGCTTGTCCTTCTTTTCGGCAGCTGGACATGTTGAACCGCAACATGCCAACGACTTGGTAGAGTGGATGACCAAGCCCTCTTCATCCTCCTCATCCTCTCTCACCCAGTCTCAGGGTAGTAGCAAAGCAGCTGCCAACGCATCGTCTTCCCTCCTCTCAATGTCATCATCAGTGACTCCTTCCCTAGACCCACCACGTCCTCCTGAGGAGTCTCCTGAACTCTTTGAGCACAGTGTTGGGTACATGCTCCAGGAGGATGCCCAGTGTTTTGTGGGCTCTGATGATGACACTTAGCTAGAGGAAGGCAGTAGCGTGAGCACAGAGAGAGGGGATGCTCAAGAAGGACAGCAATCTGGCAGTCATGTTCCACAAGCTGCAGCATACTGCTAGGTTTGCTACAGCGATGAAGAGGGAGGGGATGATGAGGGCACTGACTCCACATGGGTGCCTGGTAGGAGAGAGGAGGAGGAGGAGGAGGCACATGTCCAACGAGGCAGGATGCCCTCCGGGGGCCAGCTTAGGGGCAGCACACCGACTGAATCACACTGCAGAGCTCCGCCTGTGCAGGGCGCTGCCTCTGCGCGTTATTCTAAAAGTTCTTTGGTGTGGGCCTTTTTTGAGACGAGTGCATCAGATCGCACCGCTGCTATTTGCAACATATGTCTCAAGCGTATCTCACGTGGCCAAAACATCAGCCGCTTGGGCACCACATGCTTGACCAGACATATGTTGACCTGCCATGCAGCTCGTTGGCAAGCGTACCTCAAAGACCCACACCAAAGAACAAAGCGGACCTCTCCTTGCTCCTCATCAGCTGGCATCTCCAACCCCACTAGACCTTCAGTCCTCTCTGAAACCTGCTCTGAGAGGAATGAAGGTGTAGAATTAGGTGTGTCACAGCCAAGTGCTTCCGGGAACTCTGCTAGCGGTACACCCACGTCCGATTATAGCAGGCAAATGTCCCTGCCCCAGCTGCTGGACCGGCGAAAGAAGTTCACTCCCAGCCTTCCACATGCCCAGCGGTTGAATGCTAGCTTGGCTAAATTGCTAGCACTTCAACTGCTGCCTTTTCAGTTGGTAGACTCGGCCCCCTTCCGTGAGTTTGTACAATGTGCGGTTCCTCAGTGGCAGGTCCCCAAACGCCACTTTTTCTCACGGAAGGCGATTCCGGCTCTCTACCGGCATGTGGAAGGCAATGTCCTTGCCTCGCTGGACAGGGCGGTCAGCGGTAAGGTGCATATTACCGCTGACTCATGGTCCAGCAGGCATGGACAGGGACGTTACCTGTCTTTCACGGCCCATTGGGTCACTCTTCTGGCAGCTGGGAAGGATGCAGGACAAGGTGCAGTAGTAGCTGTTGATCATTTATGGACTCCTTTATGAACTTTTTGAGGATGAATTCTTATTAATTGTTACTTTTTATTTAGAAGTTTTGAATACATCAACTATTCACATTTCACATATATAAAAAATAATCCTTTTTTTAGGGGTGTTTATTTATAGGTTACTTTTATGTTGGCGCAGCTTTTTGTATTTTCTTTTCTTTTCTTCAAGGTGCAGTAGTGTTGGCGGTTGTTCCGCCACCACGCCTCCAAAATGCTACTATTGGTTGTGACACACCTCTCTCCTCCACCCCCTCCTCTTCTTCTTCCTCCATGGCCTCTTCCAGTGCTCTGTCCTCAGAACCAGCGGTGCTCCGTAGGCGTTCCAGGGGCTACGCAAGTACGCAGGCAAAACAATGCCATGCCGTGCTTGCGCTGGTTTGTTTGGGGGACCGGAGCCACACTGGGGCGGATGTTTTGTCAGCTCTGCAGGGGCAGGCCGAGAGGTGGTTGACGCCACGCCACGCCATTACAAACAGATTCAACTTAACACAACAAACCTACACAGTCCCTGTCTTGTTTGCACCGCCTGTATACTGCTGTTCTGAGTATATAAGGCCTGGGGGCCACACGCATTTCCTTTTTTTAATATGGGTACAGGGTTCCCCTTGATATGCGTACAAGACCCAAAGGGGCTGGTAATGGGCAGGGAGGGCTACCCATGCCATTTTTCTCAATGGTTTTCAACCATATTGCAGGAACCAGATATAACATTAAAACCGCAAGCAGTTTTTAATTATGTTATTTCTGTTTAATGTCATTTTGTGCAGGGACTGTTCTAAACACGGGAAACACGTGGCACTTCACAGGCATACTACAGACACCCCCCAGGCACCATAGTTAAAGGAATATTTCACTTTTTTTTTCCACTTTAATCATCATTAAAATCAGTGCTCCCGCCAAAACGGCCATTTTTAAAAACATTTTAGGCATTGACCCATGTCCCCTGGGGCAGGAGCCAGGTCCCCAAACCCTTTTTAGGACAGTATCTTGCATATTAGCCATTAAAATTAGCACTTTTAATTTCGAACGTTCGATCCCATAGACGTCAATGGGGTTCTAAAGTTCGTTCGAATTTGGGGTCCGTTCGAAAGTTCTGGTGCGAATCGAACCGGTGGGGTGTTCGGCTCATCCCTACTCAGCAGCTATTAAATACCACCAAAAGAAAGCTCTATTTGTGTGAAGAAAATGATAAAAATTGAATCTGGGTACAGTGTAGTATAACCACACAATTGTCATTCAATTCATCAGTGCAACAGCGATGAAAGCTGAAAAATGGCCTGTGCAGGAAGGGGGTATAAGTGCTCTGTAGGCAAGTGGTTAAACGCCTGCATCAGTCTTCTGGTATGGATATTATTTTCAGGCTCCCATGAATTATCTTCTGCCCTGTAGTCTCTCCACTTAATTAAATATTGAATTTGATTGTACCTTTTTCCTGTAGTCCAGGATTGCTTCAACCTCAAATTCCTCTTCTCTGTTGATTATTATGGGTTCCGGTGGACCAATGCTTCGTTCTGGAAAAAGATCAGGGATAACAGGTTTAAGCAAGGTGACATGAAAAACAGGGTGGCTTTTGAATGAATCTGGTAACTCCAACTCGCAGACTACATCATTAATTTTCTTTTTTACGGGGAAAGGTCCCACAAGTCTTGGACCCAACTTCCTTGAAGGGAGTGCCAGTTTTAGATTTGCCGTGGATAGCTACACTTGGTTGCCTGGTTCCAAGATTAGTTCTACTTGTTTCCTTTTGTCAAAAATCCTTTTGTTATACTCCTGCATCTAGGTCATGGTTTCCTGCAGTAATTTGTTGTTATTATTGAAAAAATGTATTGTTTCAGAGACTGCTGTGCACCCCACAATCGGATACGATATTGGCTGGGACTCCATGAAGCCTAATGACTTCTTTAATGAATACTTGTGATGTTTGTGGAGCTGAAGGTGTCCCCTTCATTGATATTGAAATTGGCCATCTTTGACAACCTGTCTACCACCACAAAGATGGTAATAAAGCCTTCTTCTGGAGGGAGCTCCACAATAAAATCCATCAATATAATTTTCCATGGCCTTTCCGGGGCAGGCAATTGTTTTAGCAGACCCCAGGCTTTGACTTTGCTATTTTTGTTTTGGGTGCAGATGGTGCACCTTCTCCACCATTGATTCCCCCAGTTGTACTCCCCCTAGCATGCATAATGCATGCATATTCTTAGCCCCCAAGTGAATAACTTTATATTTATCAACATTAAACCTCATCTGCCACATAGTCGCCCAATTAGACAGTGCATTGAGGTTGGCTTGTAAATTGGAGACATCCTGTAAGGACGTTATTCCACTGCATAGCTTAGTGTCATCTGCAAAGACAGAAATGTTACTTTTAATCCCAGACCCAATATCATTTATAAAGGTATTAAAAAGTAATGCCCTGTACACATGGTCAGACATTCCGACGACAAAATCCGTCTAATTTTTTCCGACAGATTTTGGTCTAAACATGTCTTGCATATGCGCGGTTGCACAAAGTTGTCGGAAAAACTGATCGTTCAGAACGAGGTGACGTACAACACATACGACAGGACTATAAAGAGTCCAGTAGCCAATAGCTTTCGTCTCGTAATTTATTCTGAGCCACTTTATGCGTTGGAATTGTCTACACACAATCGGAATTTAAACGTTCGGATTTTGTTGTCAGAAAATTTTAGATCCAGATCTTCAAACTTTGTGTGTCGGAAATTCCGACAGAAAAAATACAATGGAGCCCACACACGATCGGAATTTCCGACAACACAATCTGATCACACATTTTCCGTCGGAAAGTCCGACCGTGTGTATAGGCCATAAGGGTCCCAGTACTGAACCTTGGGGTACACCACTGATAACCTTAGACCATTCAGAGTAAGAATCATTAACCACTACTCTCTGAAGACTGTCTTTTAGCCAGTTTTTTAATCCATTTACAAATTGATCTTTCCAAGCCTGTAGACTTTACCTTACACTTGATCTGCGTGTGGGGAACTGTGTCAAATGCTTTTGCAAAATCCAAGTATACCACGTTCACAGCCACCCCTCTGTCCAAGGTTTTACTTACCTCCTCATAAAAAGAAATTAGGTTTGTTTGACAACTTCTGTCTTTCATGAATCTATGCTGTCTGTTGCTTAAAAGATTTTTTTCCAGCAAGAACTCGTCTGTGTGGCCTTTTAGTAAACTCTCCAGTATCCTTCCGACTATAGAAGTTAAACTAACAGGTCTATAGTTACTTGGTAAAGACTTTGTTCCCTTTTTTAGGCACTTGTTTGATATGAGACTAATGTCCAGGCTGCACATACTGTATAGACTAGGGGTGTCAAACCCTACGGCCCTAGACAGCTATTAATGCGGCCCAACACAAAATTGTAAACTTACCTAAAAATGTTGGTTTTGTTTTTTGATTTTTTGTAAAAATGCATTTACACTTAGCGAACACATACAATGAATAAATATTTGACAGTGTCTCTTTTCTGGACTTTTACCTTCCCAAAGAAAAATATTTCACTCTTTACCATCACGCCTTATTCATGTCATGAATTTTCAGCAGCACCTATATTTGTGAGCAATTATTTTCAAGGATGAAGCACATGAAGGGCAAAATTAGAACCAAAATATCTGATGAGCACCTTGAGAATTAATTGAGAATTGCCACTACATCCATGGAACCAGATATTTATGTGTTTAGTTTTATCAAAAACAGTGTCAGGTATTGCCCTAGTTTTATGTTGCCCTCTTTTACTTTTATGGAAAAAAAATTACAAAAAAATGAAGTTTATTACTTAGGTACACTATCTATATAGTGATTGTTTACTTGTGATATGCCCAACTTTTTCTGCTCATTCTTAGGCCGCGTACACACGATCAAACAATCGGGTGGAAAAGTCTGGCAAACTCAAGTCCGCCGGACAATCCGCCCGTGTGTAGCCTCCGGCGTACTTTTTTTACCTGAAAGTACGGCGGACTTAGAAAGTAGTTTTGCACTCCAATCTTCCCACCGGACTTGCATTTCGGCGGACAATCCGGCCGTGCGTATGCCAGTCCGCCGTACTTTTGAAATGAACAGACTTTTCCCGCCCGGAGAAAAGTCTGCTCATTTCGAGCACGTCTCCAGGTAGGCGGGGCCCGCGAAGGATGCGTCGCTGGCCCTGCCACCTGGTATGGACTGAAAAAATCGGCGTGGGGGTCCCCCCTAGGTCCACATCAGACCCTTGTCCGAGCACGCTACCCGACTGGCCAGGAAAGGGGAGGACGAGCGAGCGCCCTCCCCCCTCCTGAGCCGTACCCGGCCACGTGCCCTCAACATGGGGGGTGCCTTGGGGGGGCCCCACCTCAAAGCACCTTGTCCCCATGTTGATGAGGACAAGGGCCTCTTCACGACAACCCTGGCCGTTGGTTGTCGGGGTCTGCGGGCAGGGGGCTTATCGGAATCCGCGAGCCCCCTTTAATAAGAGCTAGAAGAAGATAGCGGAGGAGTCCGGCGAGAAGACCCCCGGAGCTGTGCAATAAACTATTTTAACCCTTGTGTGTTGTGTTTTTTTGTACTTTATTTTACAGGTGAATGGGTAGGGGTACATTGTACCCCATACTCATTCACATAGGGTGGGGGGCCGGTATCGGGGGCCTCCTTATTAAAGGGAGCTCCCGGATTCCGATAAGCCCCCTGCCCACAGACCCCGACAACCAATGGCCAGGGTTGTTGGGAAGAGGCCCTTGTCCTCATCAACATGGGGACAAGGGGCTTTGGGGTGGGGGGCTGCGCGGCCCCCCCTTCCCCAAGGCACCCCCCCATGTTGAGGGCATGCAGAATGGTACGGCTCAGGAGGGGGGGGGCGCTCGCTCGTCCCCCCCTTCCTGGACGGCCTGGTAGTGTGCTCGGACAAGTGTCTGATGTGGACCTAGGGAGGACCCCCACCCCGATTTTTTCGGCGTTGGGGGTTCCCCCTTAAGTCCATACCAGGTGGTGGGGCTAGGGACGTCTCCTTCGCGGGCCCCGCCTACCTGGAGACGTGCTCAAAATGAGCGGACTTTCCCTTGCGTGTGTGGGTGAGTCTGTTCATTTCAAAAGTACAGCGGATAGTACAGCAGACTTAGTATGCCGTGTGTGCGCAAGTAGCCCGTTCGGAAAGTCCGGCGGACAGTCCGGCGGGAAGTCCGTCGGACTAAGTCCGCCGGATAGTCGGCTACGTGTGTACGCGGTATTATGGTTAGTGTATTTTATGTGCGGCCCAAGACAATTCCTCTTCTTCCAATGTGGCCCAGGAAGGTCAAAAGGTTGGGCATCCCTGGTATAGTGTGTAATACTGGGCTGCCGTGGGGTGGCCCTGCAGCTTACATATGCTTTTGCAAATGTGTGCAAACTAAACCCCTGTTTTTAACGCAAACTGTTAGAAAGATTAATTTGTTTGGTTGCAGGCTGGCTCGTGAGTTGAGCTGGGAATTTTCTTTGATTTTGTTTTACATACGTTGCCTTTCCATGTACTCCTTGCTGTGAAAGCCAGTTATAGGTGGGGGCAGTGGCCATTTGTTTATACTGTTGGAATACTGGTGAGGGGACGCACTACACACCTTTGCTGCCATTGTGGTATATGCTGGGTGTCCAGTGCACCCTTGTGCCTTTCAGGAGTAGAAGCATGTGCTTCTACTACGGAAGCTCTCAAAAATGAGTTAGGGCTGCAGATAATAATGGGGTACGATGGAGTGGCTATGCAGCTTACGCACGTATTTGCAAATGTGTGCAAACTAAACCCTTATTTTAACGTAAATTGTTAGAAAGGATAATACAGGTGGTTTCAGGCTGGCCAGTGAGTTGAGCTGGGAATTTTCTTTGGTTTTGTCTTACATGCATTGCCCTTCCATGTGTTCCTTGCTGCAAAGGCCAGTTATAGGTGGGGTCAGTGGCCAATTGATTGTTTTACCCCGGTATAGACCATATAGATTACCCTGATACGCAGTCTATACAGTCTCCAAATATGCATATAATAGTGGTAATCGTTTCCATCAATATACAGGTCAATGTTTTTGAAGCTTGCTCCCCAAGATTTCCAAGTAGATATGCAATTGTAATAATGAGTCACAGTTTTTAAAAGACCATACTAATTATGTTACAGTATGTGAGCAAAACCCTTTTAGCAGGAGCACAGACAAAGGAGGAGCGTGAACCACTGTTGGATTTTTATTGCAGTTTGTATTCCCACTGGGGAGATCTGAAAAAGTGAAATCTGCCAAGCAGAAAAAAAGATAGCAATAAAAACCTGATTAAAGTTATTACCCTTCCCCATGCTAAGAAAAACCAAAAACATTTTGGTTGGAGTGGGGCTTTAAAGATGGGTGGTAAGAGTCCAGGCAAATTGCTAAATACAGTGCCTTGAAAAAGTATTCATGCCCCTTGAAATTTTCCACATTTTGTCATGTTACAACCAAAAACTTAAATGTATTTTATTGGGATTTAATGAGATAGACCAACACAAAGTGGCACATAATTGTGAAGTGGAAGGAAAATAATAAATGGTTTTCCAAATATTTTACAAATAAATATCTGAAAAGTGTGGCATGCATTTGTATTCAGCCTCCCTTGTAGAACCACTTTTCGCTGCAATTACAGCTACACATCTTTTTGGGAATGTCTCTTCCAGCTTTGCACATCCAGAGAGTGCCATTTTTGCCCATTCTTCTAATAGCTCAAGCTCTGTCAAATTGGATGGAGAGCGTCTATGAACAGCAATTTTCAAATCTTGCCACAACTTCCCAATTGGATTTAGGTCTGGACTTTGCCTAGGCCATTCTAATACATGAATATGCTTTGATCTAAACCAGGCATGTCCAAAGTCCGGCCCGCGGTCTGGTTTTGAACGGCCCGCCTGGTTGTTTAAACACATATATCTTTTGATCTCCCAGCGCCGGGGCCACAAAAGATATATAGTCCGGCTGCCTCGGAGGGAGGAGACGGGACGAGTGCTGTGCACACAGGAGGAGAATTTCCTGTTTACACGGCAGCTGTAATAGGAAGTCCCGTCTCTGCCATTGGATGACTGTACTGTCCATCAAAGGAGGCGGGACTTTCTCTTAAAGAGGCCGTTGTGTAAACAGGAGATTCTCCTGTAAGATGTCTTTGCCGCTCGTCCTGCCCTCCATGGCTGCACTGATGGTAATGGTAGCTGCATTCCTGGCAATGGTGAGTGAATTCCTAGCAATGGTGGCTGCATTCCTGGCAATGGTGGGTGAAATTCCTGGCAATGGTGGGTGAAATTCCTGGCAATGGTGGCTGCATTCCCGGCAATGGTGGCTGCATTCCCGGCAATGGTGGCTGCATTCCCGGCAATGGTGGTTGCATTCCCGGCAATGGTGGCAGCATTCCTGGCAATGGTGGGTGAAATTCCTGGCAATGGTGGGTGAAATACCTGGCAATGGTGGCTGCATTCCTGGCAATGGTGGCAGCATTCCCGGCAATGGTGAGTGCATTCCTGGCAATGGTGGCTGCATTCCCAGCCATGGTGAGTGAATTCCTGGCAATGGCGGGTGAATCCCTGGCAATGGTGGCTGCATTCCCGGCAATGGTGGCTGCATTCCCGGCAATGGTGGCTGCATTCCTGGCAATGGTGGCTGCATTCCCGGCAATGGTGGGTGAATCCCTGGAAATGGTGGCTGCATTCCCGGAAATGGTGGCTGCATTCCCGGCAATGGTGGTTGCATTCCCGGCAATGGTGGTTGCATTCCCGGCAATGGTGGCAGCATTCCCTGGCAATGGTGGGTGAATTCCCTGGCAATGGTGGGTGAATTCCCTGGCAATAGTGGGTGCATCCCTGGCAACGGTGGGCGCTGCATTCCTAGCAATGGTGGCTGCATTCCTGGCAATGGTGGGTGAAATTCCTGGCAATGGTGGGTGAAATTCCTGGCAATGGTGGCTGCATTCCTGGCAATGGTGGCTGCATTCCCGGCAATGGTGGCAGCATTCCCAGAAATGGTGAGTGAATTCCTGGCATTGGCGGGTGAATCCCTGGCAATGGTGGGTGCATTCCTGGCAATGGTGGGTGAAATTCCTGGCAATGGTGGGTGAAATTCCTGGCAATGGTGGCTGCATTCCCGGCAATGGTGAGTGAATCCCTGGTAATGGTGACTGCATTCCCGGCAATGGTGAGTGAATTCCCGGCAATGGTGAGTGAATTCCCGGCAATGGTGGGTGAATTCCCTGGCAATGGTGGGTGAATTCCCTGGCAATGGTGGGTGAATTCCCTGGCAATGGTGGGTGCATCCCTGGCAATGGTGGGCGCTGCATTCCTAGCAATGGTGAGGGCTGCATTCCTAGCAATTGTGGGTCTGCAGATAGACACTGACCCTTGTTTTGCTTCACAGTTCTTTATTTAAAATTTTTAGTTTTTTTTTCCTGAAGCTTCCCTCTTAAAGTGAAGGTGCGTGTTATACGTCAATAAATATGGTGTATCCAAATAATACACTTGAGTTCATCTATTCACCACACACAGCCACAAAGGCAAGAGAATTCTTGTTGGGCCGTGTATTAGTGCTCGGATGGACACGCTTAGACCGAATTTTAATGGTTCAAAGAATGTCAGGCAAAATGGTCGGCCCTCGCGCATGTTCAGTTCATCAAATCTGGCCCTCTTTGAAAAAAGTTTGGACATCCCTGATCTAAACCATTCCATTGTAGCTCTGGCTGTATGTTTAGGGTCGTTGTCCTGCTGGAATGTGAATCTCCACCCTAGTTTCAAGTCTTTTGCAGACTCTAAAGCCTCGTACACATGATCGGATTTTCCGACAACAAAATAGTGGGAATTTTGTTCAAGGGTGTTGGCTCCAACTTGTCTTGCATACACACAGTCACACAAATGTTGGACAACAATTACAAACATAGCAACGTACAAGACGTACAACGAGCCGTTAAAAAGGAAGTTCAATAGCCGTACGCCACCCTTTGGGCTTCTTCTGCTAATCTCGTGTTTATCTCATGTTAGTAGAAGTTTGGTGAGTGACGATTCTCACTTCTCAGCCTCGTACTTTTCAGTTTGTTTCTGCTTTTCCGGTTGTGCTTGTCGGTTCATATCTGTTTTTCAGTGCGTGCTTGTCAGGTTCTATTTATAGTTCACTTTTGATTTTTAATGCATGCTTGTCCGGTCGTTTCTGATTTTTAGGTCATGCTTGTCAGGTCCTTTCTGATTTTCAGTGTGTTCTGTCAGTTCATTCTGAGCAGCCGTTTGTTTACTAGCCATGTTGCATTCTCATTGGAGAGATCATGTTGGGCTAGGAATTATTGCTTTGACCCAATTCCAGTCCATGAACAGGGGGAGGAGGAGTTCTTGGACCAAGAATTGGTTGCTTAATTGTGACCAATTCCGTCATATGCTTTTACTGCGGGCGCTCCAGGAGAATAATCTTGATGATTTCAGGAATTATCTCCGGATGACGGACCCCGTTTTTTCACCATTTATTGGCTTTACTGTCCCCTTATATTATGAAGTAGGACACCAGCATGCAGCAAGCCATCTCTCCTAAGCAAAGACTCGTCGCCACCTTGCGGTACTTGGTGACGGGGAGAAGTCTCCAGGACCTCAAGTTCACGACTGGGATCTCCCCCAAGGCTCTAGGAATCATTATTCCAGAGACCTGTTCGACCATCATACAAGTGCTGCAGAAGGACTATATTCGGGTAAGTTTTATCCTTTAAAATCACATTCTATGTATTTAATGTTTGCTAATGTATTATATTCATTTCTTCATTCCATAATTACATTATTGTAATATGCTGTGAATATTCTCTTTGTCCTCATGCATGCTGTAAACTTTTAGTGCTCCTTTTTTGTCCTTCATGCATATTTCCCTTCACTAACCTCCCCAGCATGCTATCCTGGGCCCATACACACCTAGCCTAGTAACTTAACAATGTATTTTGTCCGTTTCATTGTAGTGCTTACCCTAAACATCCCCTAAAATTTGTCCAAATGTTATTGTTGTCCTTAAATTCAGGCAGAGTGTAAAAGGCTTTTTTTGGGGGCCCAAACTCATTTGGAAACCTCCCTCCCCCCCAACCGCTAAGTCAAGCGATACCAATACTCTATCTGCTGGCTTTGCCAAACCCATACAAACTATACCTAGCTCTTTTGTGGTCATATTTATGGATGAATTAACCAAAGCATGTAGTGCAAGTGCCTGCCTGAATACTTTCAAATGGTACTGTTTAAAGTTTTGTTCTCCTATTATCTTGATAGGTAATTGCAGAATGTAAAAATATGCTTCAATTTGGACCGTGTGTATTCATATTTTTGGATTATGACACTTCTTACCCATCCAGTGGGCTGCCAATAGTGTAAGTAAGGAGGGGCTGGCCAAAGTAACACACATTATTTATGCATTCAGCTCTCAATGAAGTGGAGAGGGTTACCTGTCCAAAACATCTACCCATCCCCCTACCATAAAATGTTTCCAATGAGCCACCAGAGGAGGTGAGGAATCTGATAAGTCGACCTTATACTTTTGTCTTTAAATACTCATTTCAATACATGTTATACTTATGTTGGCCAAAAATGTTTGTGTCTAATTTGCTTGCAATGTAATGTGGAAAAGTACTAATTATTTTTTTCTTGTTTGACTCCACGGTTTCCTTCCAACCCACAGGAATGGCAGACCGTGGCTTCCCAGTTTCTCCCTCAGTGTCACTTTCCCAATTGTGGTGGTGCTATCGATTGGAAGCACGTAAGGATCATGCCACCACCCAACTCAGGGTCATACTACTATAATTACAAGGGGATTAGTAGTATAGTGATGTTGGTGGTGGTGATGGCCAATTATGAATTCATCTACCCGGATGTTGGGAAAAACTGCCGAAACTATGACAGAGGGAGTGATCGTCCAGACGGCATTTTACCGACGTCTACAAATGGTACCTTGGGGTTGCCACCTCTGGATGAGAATGTTGAGGGCCTCAATTTCATGTTTGTCATGGATGAGGCCTTTGCTCTGGGCGAACATCTGATGAGGCCGTTCCCCATGAGGAACATTTTTTTAATTACCGGCTGGTACATGCTAGAAGACTGGTGGAGAATGCCTTTGGCATAATGGCCAGCCGGTTCAGGAGCTTCCTTACATCCAGCAACCTGGCTGAATATAAACGTAATCACGTTGTGTTGAGCTGCTGCATTCTGCACAACTACCTTCGAAAGAATGCAGCCAGCTATCTGGCCTCAGTTGTGACTGAGACCGACTTTTCATCAGAACCTGCAGCAATGACGGCGCTCGAAAGTGCCCGTCCTGGCTTGCTCCCCTAAAGAATCCCTGAAGTCAGGCAAAAATATGTATATTATTTCATGTGTAGGGGGGGAATTGCTTTACAACAAACTCTTGCGGATGTGCAATAAATTTTTTGGAAAAACAAAACTCACATTTCATTTGAATTACTGTTTGTGTTTCTTATCTGTCTCCTAGGTTCTCAAATGGCCTTTTATTGTTGGACATTTTCTTAAATTCTTCAACTTATTTGATACATGAGGTGACAATCTCTTCTTCAGCTAACTATTATGTTGTTCTGTGGGTCTGCTACACACACTCAATGTTATTATTGTTAATGTATGTAATGCATTAATAATAAAATATTCATCCATTTCAACTCCGTGAATTAATTGCTTGAAGACCTTAAAATGGCCTGATTTTGGCACATTTTACAGCACAATGGGGGTTATTTACTATTGGCAAGTCCACTTTGCAATACAAGTGCACTGAAAGGCTCTAGGAATCATTTAGTAAATTACCTTTAGTACCTTTAGTAAATTACCCCCATTATACCCCCAACTACACCAACTTAACATATAAACTGATATTGAGCATTGAAATAAGAAGCCACGCATTGTTGAGTATAAAACATTTTACTCCAAGTACATTCACATGTGCGTTATAAATGATTTTGGAACAAACTAACATATTTGATGTATAACAGAAAGGACAATCCACATTGGCCTACAAGTGCACTTGCATTGCACTTGTAGTGCAAAGTGGTTTTGCCTTTTTGAAATAAGCCCCAGTGTGTCAACATGTGCTAGCTCCCATCATGGGGGATCAATGAACGTGTTTCAGGGGGTGCAGCCCTTTCCTCTCACCTACTTTAGTTTGGAGGAAGGGGTTGCACCCACAAAAAGTGTACATTAATATCCTATGATGGGAGATAGCACATGACACACTGTGTGCATCTTCAAAATTTGGCTTTGCAATTAATTTAAAACTGTAAAAACACGTACAACATAACGACAACTTTAAAATGTTTTTTTTGGTTTCGATTTTGCCTAAAATATCTATGATGTTGCTCAGTCTTTTTTGAACACCATGGATGTTTTGTTTCATCTTTTCTAAATCACGATTGCACACCATGATCTCCCTGATCAGGATTTGTTCTTCTTCCACAACATCCACATTACCTAAAAATAAAAAAAACACACCGTGTATTATAAATATGCAGGCATTCATCTATTACCTGAAGCTGTGGTCTCAGACACCGACCTGTTGTGGCCACCATTTCTACCACTTCACTCAGCACTTCCTGAACATCTGCATCCACATCTTCAGGATGTGTGGTGAGTTGCCTTTTTTCATTCGGTGTGGGGTTACTGGTGTCTTCAGATGTCCCTATTCTTTTCTCCCCTATGTGAATACAAAAAAGGTATACTTAGCAGACAGATATGTTAGGCTAGAAATATTAATATGAAACATTGCTTGGAAGTGTCTTCCAATTGGCTGTTTTGGCAGAGTTACAAGCTGCATACATGTTTTTTTCCCTTTGAAAAGCTGGAATACTTACCTGTTTTGTGCAAGTTTCACACATGTAGGGACCACTAGTATCCAATGGAGCACCTGCGTGGGACACCATCACAAGGGTGTTAAGGTGTCTCACACTAGTGCTACTGTGTCCAGATGTGTAAACAGCTGCTGAGTGTCCTCTCCTGACACTGAATAAAGTTGTTATTTCATTATAGTTTCAAACACATCTAGACAACAATGTAATAAACTTATTTCATTCAAAATAGGCATTAACAACCTGTATCTGCCAAAAACGATGTATTAGTGGTCAAATGATGTTTAATACGAACGGTTCCTGTGTCCACGAACCTCAAACTTGGCATTTTAAATTGTACAACAGTAAAGAAAAGCACATGGACCAGCACAAAAGTACTACTAATAATAGGAACACATGACAAATACTTTTTTGCAGCACTTTCCTGATCTTTCTATACTGATCTTGCTCCCTCAATTTCAGGTCTGACCAGCGTTTCCTCAATTGATCCTTTAATCATCGTACCCCAAAATTCCTGTGAAGACTTCTGACAACTTTAGCCAGGATCTTGGGCTTTCTCACATTAGGGTTTCTGTACGGCCCATGATTCCCATCATAGTCTGTCCTCGTTAAGATGTCCACAATCGTCACCATCTCTTCAAAGGACATATTTGAGGCTTTATATCTTCTCCTGGATCTGGAACTGCCTTGCTCCAGGCTTTCGTCGTTGCTGATAACAGCACACACCTGCTGTGTCTCCGTCATGTGCTCTCCCACTGCCCGGAAAGAGAAGAGGCGTGTAATACACTAGAAAGAAGGACAGGGGCAGAGTTTCATGCATGCACAGTGTATATAAAGCATAAGACGTGGGCAATGTAATGGACCTACGTACAATCTGTGAGTGGAGGACAGAGGATCATCATTATCGCTGTTCATTCAAATGAAGGTACAATTGTAAATTGGGGCATCAGTGGTTAGTGGCCTATACTGCTTATAGATTGAGGCCTATATTGGGAGAAGATTTTGAGAGTTTAGCCTGACATTAGGGTTTGTCGTGTGATGTGTCTTGCAGATAAAATGGTTGATAAATTTACGGCCTCAGATTTTCTGCCTGACTTTATCGAAAAATACCGGGAGCTGCCATGTCTATGGCAAGTAAAATGCAAGGACTATTCAAACAAGTTAAAGTGGAAGTGTCAGGGACGTTACCTGGATGGTCGCGGTGCTGCTCGCGCTGGTGTGCGCCGATGTCCTGCGGTGCGTGTGGGGGTGCGTGTTCCTGTGCGCGCGGTGGTGCGTGCTCCTGCGGGCGCTGGTGCGCGCCGGTGTGTGTCCTTGCGTGCTCCTGCTGGCGCCGGTGCGTGCTGTTGTGGGCACTTCGGGTGGCACTGGTGTGTGTGCTGGCACCTGGGTGCGCACGCGCGCGCGTCGTCGCACACACGTGCGCGGCACTTGGCGCCAATCGGCCTATTTAGGCCTGCTGCTTAGACTGTTCAGGTGCTGCCTGATCAACAGCTCCCCGGTTCCTGTTCCGTTGCCCGTATTCTGCGTTCCTGTTTACTGATCTCCTGATGACCCGGCTCTCCTTGGACACCTCTGACCTCTGGCTGCACCTGACCTCAGCCTGTTTGACCTCGCTCCTGCTCCTTCTGTACCTCTGCTGTCCGCCTGTTGCCAAACCCTGCCTGAACCCGGACCTGCCTGCTCAGCTCCTGCTCTGTACCCAGTTTGCCTGTGTCCTGCCTACGCACCTGCTGCTGGAAGTTTCCTGCAAGTTCCTGCTCCTGGAGCCATACCACAGGCTCTCTTACCACTCCGCACTCTCAGCCACCTGTCTACTCTATCAGGGGTTGTAAGTCGGACACGTACGGGAGACCACCCTCTGCCCAAGCGGACTCACCGGTTCGATAAGTGCTAGTCTGACAGTATCAGGCAGCCATGACTGAGTCCGGGCAGGGGGCCTCCCCCATGGATGAATTATGCAGACATTTGGCTGGTCTGACCCAAGCCGTGAAGAATCTCCAGGAAGGCTACTCAAGATTGGAGGAGCAAGTTCAAGCCTTGTCTTCCTCATCTAACCCTCAAGGAACCTCTTCCACCGGCCTTTCATCCGCACCCTCCGTAGTGATGCTTCCTCCAGAGCCACGAGTACCTGCGCCCGAGAGGTTTTCTGGCGATCGCACCAAGTATCGTGCGTTTCGCAACTCTTGCGAACTGTACTTCGCACTGCAGCCCCGGACATTCTCTCTAGAGGCAACCAAGGTGGGCTTCGTAATATCCCTGTTGTCCAGCGAGCCTCAGACCTGGGCCCACCGTCTGCTGGAGCAGAAATCTGGAACCCTGGATAGCCTTGATAATTTCTTCTTGGCCATGTCTCAATTATATGAGGACCCCCAATTGACTGCGACTGCAGAAGCCGCACTGCATTCTCTCCAACAAGGTCGCAGGGCGGCCGAGGACTATGCGGTGGAATTCCACCGTTGGAGTTCCGACACGGATTGGAATGACGCCGCCTTGCGCCACCAATTCCGGATGGGACTTTCTGACCCCCTTAAGGATGAGTTGGCATGGGTAGGAATACCACAAACCCTGGATGAGTTAGTAAATCTCTCCATTCAGATTGATCGTCGCTTAAGGGAGCGCCGGTCGGAGAGGTCCTCCAGCCACTTCCGTCCCACCTGGATGCTCTCCAAGGTTCCCAATTCTGCTGGTCAGTTCTCTTCCACCTCTTCTGCTCCCGCTCTGGAAGCTCCTGAACCGATGCAGCTCGGTTTACTTCGGCCCTCGTTGACCCCTGAAGAAAAGCAGCGCAGACGTGCCCACAACCTATGTCTCTACTGTGGGGAACCTGGGCACTATGTCAGGGCCTGCCCCAACAAGACACGTAAGTGTGTTTCCTCTTCCTTCATGTGTGCCTCTGTTCTACGAAAACCCAATTCTCACCTTGCCCTTCTCTTCACTTTGCAGCTTCCAGGAGGGAGTTTCCCAGTGTCAGCCATCATTGACTCCGGAGCATGCAGCTGCTTCATTGATCTGACTTTCGCTGCCAACCATCACATCTCGCTTCTACCTAAGGCTCAGGGGCTTGCTGTACACCTAGCAGATGGCTCCGCTCTTAGTTCCGGTCCTGTCACGCAAGAGACTGGCTACTATGGGCACCTGTCACCAGGAGCACCTATGTCTGGATGCCATCTCCTCCCCCCTGTTTCCCATTATCCTGGGGTTACCCTGGTTGCAGGCCCACAATCCAAGCATAAACTGGGCCACAGGAGAAGTCAAGTTCCTTTCTGATTACTGTCAACAACACTGCTTGGGTCGACCAACCAATATTTCCTCTCAACTTCTCTGTTTGGATGTCGATCCGGAATTGCATCAGTCCATTCCCGAACCCTATAAAGACTTTCTGGATGTATTCAGCATGAAAGGGGCAGAGACTCTTCCCCCCCACAGGCCTTATGACTGCCCTATAGAACTGTTACCAGGCACCGAAGTTCCTTTTGGGAGAATTTTTCCATTAATGGAGCAGGAGTTAGGCACGCTGAAAGATTATATTGATGAGAACCTGAAAAGGGGGTTTATCCATCCTTCTACTTCCCCTGCCAGTGCTGGCATTTTCTTCGTAGAAAAAAAGGACCATTCCCTACGTCCCTGCATTGACTATCGGGAATTGAACAAGATAACTGTTAAAAACCGTTATCCTTTACCCCTAGTACCCAAGTTATTCCAAAGGCTGGGGTCTGCAGTCATCTTTTCGAAATTGGATCTTCGCGGAGCTTATAATCTAATCCATATCCGAGAAGGGGACGAATGGAAGACAGTGTTTCGTACTCGTTTTGGGCACTTCGAGTACCTTGTCATGCCCTTCGGGTTGTGTAATGCACCCGCGACCTTTCAACATTTTGTCAACGACATTTTTCGTGACTACCTGGACCTATATGTAATTGCATACCTGGACGATATCTTAATCTTTTCCTCATCATTGGAGGACCATCGTAGACATGTCCGTAGCGTTTTAACTCGACTCAGGGTACACGGGCTCTATGCAAAACTCGAAAAGTGTGAGTTTGAACGCCAGTCCATCCAATTCCTGGGCCTGGTTATATCAGTGGAGGGCATTAAGATGGATCCCCAAAAAGTGTCTGCCATCCTGGACTGGCCTGCGCCTGTGGACAAGAAGGGTGTACAGCGCTTCATTGGCTTTTCCAACTTCTACCGGAAATTTATCAGGGGTTTCTCTGCAATTATTGCTCCCATCACCGAACTGACCAGGCAGGGTACCCGATTCTCTTGGACCCCTGAGGCTCAGCTGGCCTTTGAAAGACTCAAGACGCTATTTACTTCTGCCTCTATTCTGAAACATCCGGATCCAGCCTTACCCTTCGTCCTTGAGGTTGATGCTTCAGAAATCGCCGTGGGGGCGGTGTTCTCCCAGCGGCAGGGTGCCAAGGCCCTTCTTTTTCCGGTGGCGTTCTTTTCCCGTAAACTGTCATCATCCGAATGGAACTATCACGTTGGGGACCGAGAACTTCTGGCCATTAAGGCGGCTCTGGAGGAATGGCGTTATCTATTGGAGGGTGCTGCACATCCTATCCTGGTCTACACTGACCATAAAAACTTGGAATATCTGAGAACTGCCAAAAGACTTAGACCACAGCAAGCCAGATGGGCTCTTTTTTTTTCCCGGTTTCAATTCCACATTACCTATAGACCTGGTTCTAAGAACGTCAAGCCGGATGCGCTGTCACGTATGTTTTCTAACCCTGAAAAGACACGGCCTCCTGATACAATTCTCCCTTCTGGGAACTTCCTGCTCCTCCAAGGGGACCTTATCTCCTGAATCAGACAGGCTTCTGTGGGAATGCCCCGAGCCCTGAAGTCAGCTGTAGTGAGGGGTTGTTCTGGCATAAAGGCAAAATTGGGGTCCCTGAAGCCTTGAAGGTGAACGTGTTGGAGTTCTGCCATGACCATAAGATGGCCGGACACTTTGGTACCTTGAAGACTGTCGAACTAGTTCAGCGCACCTTTTGGTGGCCTCAACTACTTAAGGATTGCAAGGACTATGTGGACTCTTGTAGCACTTGAAGTAAAAACAGCTGGACACGGGCTTGGGGTCTACTGAAACCTTTGCCTGTCCCTGAGAGACCGTGGAAAATGATTTCAATGGACTTTATCGTGGAACTTCCCCTATCCGAGGCGTTCTCTACTATCTTTGTTGTTGTAGATAGGTTCCCAAAAATGGCCCACTTCCTCCCGATGAAGGGCACCCCCTCGGCAATGGAGACGGCCAAGATCTTTGTCAAAGAAATTGTAAGGCTGCATGGGGTTCCGGCAAGTATTGTGTCCGATCGAGGTGTCCAATTCACTTCAAGGTTTTGGAAGGCGCTCTGCGGGTCTCTTGAAATTGAATTGGCATTTTCATCCGCTTATCACCCCCAGACAAATGGACAAACGGAAAGAACCAATCAGTCCCTGGAGCAGTACATCCGCTGTTTTTCTTCTTTCTCGCAAGATGACTGGGTCTCGTTACTACCTATGGCGGAGTTCGCATATAACAACTCCTTGCATTCCGCCATCAACCAAACACCGTTCTTTGCCAATTACAGCTTCCACCCAACTTTTTTACCCAGTTCAGTTCCAGAATGCACTGTTCCGGCAGTTTCCGAGACATTGGACTTCTTCTCCGATAATAACAAACTCCTAAAGGAGACTATGGCCCAGTCCCAGGAATGCTATAAACGGGCGTTTGACAAGAAGAGACATGGAGAACTTGTTCTGGCGCCCGGCGTCCAAGTATGGTTATCCACAGCTAACCTAAAGATGGCCTGTCCCTCCAGGAAATTAGGCCCTACATTAGGCCCTATAGTGCACTGGAGTCCCAGTGCACTATATGCGAGGAGATGATTCTTCAGACCCTAAACATTGGGAATGAGTGGCGAACTCACCCATCAAACACACCTCTGTGAGCCGGACCATGCTTCTCCCCCACCTCCACCAACAATACAGCCACCCCACCCACCACAACAGCATTGAATGAAGTCTGGATGGAAGTGTTGAGAGTGATGGCCTGGGTTCGGTATGGTCTGGCAAAAAATGCAGGCTGTTGGAAGGCCACAGCCTCGGGACATATATGTATCTGCTGCTGCTCCTGATCTCTCGGAGTCCTGGATCATATTGTGCTCCCTATTAAATGGACTCCTCAGGTTACCAATTTGGACAGTCAAATAATTGATGTCTGCACTGGGGTACAAAGGCTTCACCAATTCCAACTGTTTCTCCATCATTGCCTTCCTCTTTATTTTTTTCTTTTCTTTTATTTAAATTCTTTATTTTTCCATCTTTTCTTTCTATAGATTGCACATTACATTTCGTTATATACCTACAGTTTCTTTAACAGCTATATCTTATAACATTTCAATCTATATCTCAATTTCACATCATCCTCCCCCATCCCTCACCCTTCCCTCCCAGGAAAAAAACAAAAAACAACAAAAAAAAAAAAAAAAAAGAAAAGAAAAAAAGAAAAGGGAGTTTTCATAATAATCCACCCCCTCGCCTCTTCACCCCCCCCCCCCTCCCATGATTCGCCAGCTCTACCATATTTCAAATGTTCTGCATCATACTTTCTCTATATTTTAGATATGGAGTCCAAATCTTCTGATATTTCTCATCTTGATCTCTCATTGTCATTGTCAAATTTTCCATTTGTTGGATTTCTGCAATTCTCTGAAACCACTGTGCTCTAGTTGGAGGGCTGCTCTTTTTCCACAGCACCGGAATACATGCCCTTGCTGCTATCAATAGGTGTCTCAGCAAAGAATTTTTAAATCTTTCTATTGCCATTGGAATATCCAGCAACAAAAAAGTTGCCGATTTATCTCCCAGGTCAATTCCTGTTATCATTGCAATAGTATCAGCTACCATCTCCCAGAACACTTTTATTTTTGGACATTCCCAAAAAATATGTAATAATGTTCCCTTTGCTCCCAAACATCTCCAACATGTTTCTGATATCTGGGGATAAATTTGATGTAACACTTTTGGTTTTCTATACCACCTAGTAAGGATCTTATATCCCCCTTCTTGATATCTGCTTGCCATCGAGGCCTTTTGATTAAACAGCAACATCTTATTCTTTTGTTCTGAGGAGAACGTAGTCCCTAAGGCCCCTTTCACACTGACGTCCCGTTCAGGCCCGCCTGTCAGTTTTTCAGGCGGACCTGAACGGGTGCTCCATAGAGCTCTATGGAGCGTCGGATGTCAGCGGTGACAAGTCCGCTGACATCCGACCCGCTCCGATCCGAAAAAGTTTAACGGAGGAAAAAGCTATTTTTCCATCCGTCTGCGGATCGGATCGGGTGACGACGGGCACTGCGGTCCGTCGTCATCCGATCTCCCATAGGGGAGAGCGGCGCTGTGACAGGTCCGTCCCTGCGCAGTGTACAGAGACAGACCTGTCATCTCCCTGCTCAGCGGGGATCGACAGAGTGATCCCCGCTGAGCAAACGGGTATCCACGGGGCGGATCAGAACTGATCCGCCCCGTGTGAAAGGACCCTAAATCTCCTTCCCAGGCCTGAAGGAAAGGCAATTCTTCTGGAGTCTCCTGTTCTATTAACATTCTATAAAAATAAGACATCAAATGTCTCAATTCGTCTCCTTTCAAACAGATCTCTTCAAACTTAGTCAATGCCCTTATTTCTACATATATTTTTGATTTAGATCTAATAAAGGCTTCTAATTGCCTCATTCTGAAGAGATCTAACTCTAGTGTCATTTCTTTTTCAATATCTTTTTTTGTAATTAACCGATTACCTACCGAGAAATGACAAATTCTGCTCCTACCTCCGTCTCTTATTGTTTTGAATTTTGGATCCGTTATTCCCTGTAAAAATGCCGGGGTACCCAAAATGGGAAGGAGCGAACTGGGAATTCTTGAAATAGATGTTTTTCTAAATACTCTTTTCGTTATCCGTAATGTCTCCCCTATTGTTGGATGTTTTCTCATTCCTATTGACATTTCTGTATCTGGAATCCACACTAATCCTTCCAATGGGATATCTATCGCTGCTTGTTCTGTCTGTAGCCACGGTTTTTCGTTTTTAAGCCTGCACCATTCCACTACTCTAAATAAATGTGAAGCTTCCTGATATTTTATTGGGTCTGGGAGTCCTATCCCTCCTTTTCCTTTGGGGAGTACTAAGATATCTCGACGTACTCTTGCTGGTTTCCCAGCCCAGATGAACTTCATAAATCTTGATCTAAGATCCTTAAAAAAGCTTGGAGGGATCTTAATCGGTATGGTTTGTATTATGTATAAAAGTCTTGGCATCACATTCATCTTAATAATATTGGTTCTCGCAAACCACGTAAAGATCTCTTTGTCCCATTTTTGAAGATCACTTTTAATCTGTCTTACCAATGGAATATAGTTAAGTTCAAACAATTCATTTAGATTTTTTGGCATTTTGGTTCCTAAATAACTTATATATGAATTCGTCCATCTAAAATCAAATTGTGTGGATATCGCTTGTAGCTGAGACGAATCTATTTCTACCCCCATAGCTTCTGATTTTCCATAATTTATTCTGAAGTTAGATATATTCCCATATTCGCGTAACTCCATTAGTAAAGATGGAAGAGATGTATTGGGGACGTTATAAAAAAGATCAAATCATCTGCATAAGCTGCCAGCTTCTGATCTTCATTTTTTATTTTTACCCCCTTGATGTTCACATTGGCACGTATTTTCCTTAAAAAAGGTTCTATTGTCAGAATGAATATCAGGGGTGAGAGGGGACATCCCTGGTGTGTTCCATTTAAGATGGAAAATGGCTCTGATAATCTATCATTCACTTTCACCCTAGCACTTGGTTTTGAATATAAGTTAAGGATCCATCTCAGCATCCCCTCCCCCAGGCCTATATGCTGTAATACCGCTTTTAAAAATATCCAATCTACCCGATCAAACGCTTTTTCTGCATCCGCAGATACTATCACCGTTGACTTATGCAGTTTTTGTACCAGGAAGATTGTGTTCACCACTCGTTGTGTATTTTCTCTTCCTTCTATCCCTGGGAAAAAACCCCACTTGATCTGGGTGTATTAATTCCGGTATCACATTTATCAATCTCATAGCTAATATCTTTGTGAACAGTTTAAGGTCCACATTCAACAGTAA
Organism: Lithobates pipiens; assembly: GCF_037356315.1. Taxonomy (NCBI): domain Eukaryota; kingdom Metazoa; phylum Chordata; class Amphibia; order Anura; family Ranidae; genus Lithobates; species Lithobates pipiens. The sequence continues at coordinate 633,554,777 of NW_027507748.1, read as the reverse complement.
CGTTTCTGTTGGAATTTGCTTCCCTCCCCGTATTGAGTTATAGGCTTCCATAAATCTCAGAGCCAATTTCTCCGCAAACATTCTGTAATATGACAGAGTGAATCCATCTGGACCTGGTGACTTGCCTAATTTCAATATTTTTAATGCTTCCTCTTTATTTTGATATGACCTTGTGCTCCCTATTAAATTAAACATTTTTGTTTGGACAAATGCTTGGCTATGTGTTTTACTTCAAACAGTTTGTTTGTGAGTAGAGTAGAAACTTTGTTTGTGAGTTTGTGAGTAGACAGGTACATTTCAAAAATACAATGCCAAATTAACAAGGGACACCAACATAGTTGTATCTTTGAGGTTAAAAAAATACAAGATAATAATGGTGTTGTGGTAAGTTGACACACAAAACAAAAAAATATATAATTTCTGGAGATCACTAGAAAATAAAATTATTCTGGAGATCACTCGAAAAAAAAAAATATTATGGAGATCAAAAAATATATATAGATAGAGATCAGTAGAAAAAAAACTGAAAAAAATATATTATTCTGGTTATCACTAGAAATAAAAAGAAAAAATAAGTTTGTCAGAACTCTGTGAATATCAGCAGCACAGCAGCTTCATTATTATACCATTACAAAGAAGAAAAGAATGCGCTGCATTGAGAGATGTCATAATTTGCCGCATCACGAATGTGATATCTCCATTACAAACGCTAGTTTTTCAAGACTGAGCACTTCCAGCTAGTCCTTGATTCCGAGCATGCGTGTTTGTAGTGGGACATTTGTCTGACGGACTTGTGTACACGCGATCGGAAAGTCCAAAAACACACATTTGTTGGTGGAAAATTTGAGAACATGGTAGCCAACATTTGTTGGTGAAAAGTCCAACAACAAATGTCTGATGGAGCATACAAATGGTCAGATTTTCCGCCAACAGCTTGACATCCAACATTTCCTGTCAGAAAATCCAATCAAGTGTACGCAGCATTACAGGTTGTCTAAGATTGCCCTGTATTAGGCTCCATCCATCTTCCCATCAACTCTGACCAGCTTCCCTGTCCCTGCTGAAGAAAAGCATCCCCACAACATAATGCTGCCACCACCATGTTTCACGGTGGGGATAGTGTGTTCAGAGTGATGTGCAGTGTTAGTTTTCCGCCACACATAGCGTTTTGCTTTTAGCCCAAAAAGTTACATTTTGGTCTCATCTGACCAGAGCACCTTCTTCCACATGTTTGCTGTGTGCCCAACATGGCTTATCACAAACTGCAAATGGACTTCTTATGGCTTTCTTTCAAAAATGGCATTCTTTTTGCCACCGTTCCATAAAGGCCACATTTGTGGAATGCACGGCTAACAGTTTTCCTGTGGACAGACTCTCCCACCTGAGCTGTGGATCTCTGCATCTCCTCCAGAGTTACCATGGACCTCTTGGCTGTTTCTGTGGTCAATGCTCTACTTGCCTGGCCCATCAGTTTAGGTGGATGGCCATGCCTTGGCAGGTTTGCAGTTGTGCCATACACTTTCCATTTTCAGATGATGGATTGAATAGTGTTCTGTGGAATTTTCAAAGCTTGGGATATTTTTATACCCTAACCCTGCTTTAAACTTCTCCACAACTTTATCTCTGACCTGTCTGGTGTGTTCCTTGGCCTTTGTGATGCTGTTTGTTCCCTAAGGATCTCTAAAAAATCTCTGAGGGCTTCACAGAACAGCTGTATTTATACTGAGATTAAATTACACACAGGGGGACTTTATTTACTAATTAGGTGCCTTCTGAAGGTGAGTGTTTCCACTAAATTTTAGTTAGGGGTATCAGAGTAAAGTTGGCTGAATACAAATGCCCACCACACTTTTCAGATATTTATTTGTAAAAAAAAATTGAAAACCAATTATTATTTTCCTTCCACTTCACAATTATGAGCCACTTTATGTTGGTCTATCACATAATATCCCAATAAAATACGTTTTGGGTTGTAACATGACAAAATGTGGAAAATGTCAATTGGTATGAATACTTTTTAGAGGCACTGTACATAGTTGACAAATGTATAAAATGTTTTACCTGTCAAAATGTTGGTTCTCATGAACAGCCAGGTCAATGATCTTTTACTTTTCCCTACTTTTCCCTACTGCAGCTAAGCAATGCAGCTTATTGTCACCAACCAGGCCCTTAGCCTGTGACTAGACAATGAATGAGCAGCAACACAATAAAAAGGTCATCACTATTTACACCCTGGAAGGTACTCCTGTTTAGAAGGTGCCAGGAGGGCATTAATGTAAATTGAAAAAGGAAAAAAAAAACAGAAAGCCTCCTCTTTTACCCTTTTCTGGGTGGTGACTTCATCATGTTAAATGGCTGTCTGGCCCATCTTCCATCCTCTGTTGAATTCTCACTTTATATTTAATAACACCACTGGACACAAATGAACCAGATCCACCTCTCTTTGGTTTACATTTTATTCTGACAAAGTTTGTTTGAAATAAATAATGTCTTGATCCAAGGTTTAAACATGAGCTTGAACATCGGATAATAAAATAATACGAAGCTCCAATAACATTTTCACAGGCTTGCTCCTACACATAATGTAGCACTCTCGTTTTGCTTTGTTCTTTCATCTCTCAAATACTTATTGGGGGACATGCTTACCACTCCTTATTCCTTCAGGAAAGAGAGACTCTAAGTCGGGGGCCAGCAACTTGTAGATCGCGATCTACCAGTAGACTGTGGCCAGGTGACGGGTATATTGCAATCTGGGCTTGCTGACCCACCATCCCAGAGCATCAAATAGAGTGCAATGCAGAGGGATTAAAAACACAAATTTATTGCGCTTAGGCTGATATAAAGGTCTCAACAAACAACAGCTAGCACAATATTTTTGAAGACAATAAACAGTAATATGTGCAGAAGTGCTACAAAAATCTCCACCCCCTACCTCCACCATATACAGTGGTGTGAAAAAGTGTTTGCCCCCTTCCTCATTTCCTGTTCCTTTGCATGTTTGTCACACTTAAGTGTTTCGGAACATCAAACCAATTTAAACAATAGTCAAGGACAACACAAGTAAACACAAAATGCAATTTGTAAATGAAGGTGTTTATTATTAAAGGTGAAAAAAAAATCCAAACCATCATGGCCCTGTGTGAAAAAGTGATTGCCCCCCTTGTTAAAACATACTATAACTGTGGTTGTCCACACCTGAGTTCAATTTCTCTAGCCCCACCCAGGCCTGATTATTGCCACACCTGTTCACAATCAAGGCATCACTTAAATAGGAGCTGCTTGACACAGTAAGGTCCACCAGAAGATCCTTAAAAGCTACACATCATGCCGAGACCCAAAGAAATTCAGGAACAATTGAGAAAGAAAGTAATTGAGATCTATCAGTCTGGAAAGAGTTATAAAGCCATTTCCAAAGCTTTGGGAATCCAGCGAACCACAGTGAGAGCCATTATCCACAAATGGCGAAGACATGGAACAGTGGTGAACCTTCCCAGGAGTGGCCGGCCTCCCAAAATTACCCCAAGAGCGCAGCGACGACTCATCCAAGAGGTCACAAAAGACCCCACAACAACGTCCAAGGAACTGCAGGCCTCACTTGCCTCAGTTAAGGTCAGCGTTCATACCTCCACCATCAGGAAAAGACTGGGCAAAAATGGCCTGCATGGCCGAGTTCCAAGGAGAAAACCACTGCTGAGCAAAAAGAACATCAAAGCTCGTCTCAATTTCTCCACAACACATCTTGATGATCCCCAAGACTTTTGGGACAACATTCTGTGGACCGATGAGACAAAAGTGGAACTCTTTGGAAGGTGTGTGTCCAAGTATATCTGGCGTAGAAGGTACACTGCATTTCATAAAAAGAACATTATACCAACCGTAAAATATGGTGGTGGTAGTGTGATGGTCTGGGGCTGTTTTGCTGCTTCAGGACCTGGAAGACTTGCCGTGATAAAAGGAACTATGAATTCTGCTGTCTACCAAGAGATCCTGAAGGAGAATGTCTGACCATCTGTTCGTGTGCTCAAGCTGAAACGAACTTGGGTTCTGCAGCAGGACAATGATCCTAAACACACCAGCAAGTCCACCACCGAATGGCTGAAGAAAAACAAAATGAAGACTTTGGAGTGGCCTAGCCAAAGTCCTGACCTGAATCCTATTGAGATGTTGTGGTATGACCTTAAAAAGGCCGTTCATGCTCGAAAACCCTCTAATGTAACTGAATTAGGACAATTCTGCAAAGATGAGTGGGCCAAAATTCCTCCAGGACGCTGTAAAAGCCTCATTGCACGTTATCGCAAACACTTGGTTGCAGTTGTTGCTGCTAAGGGTGGCCCAACCAGTTATTAGTTTTAGGGGGCAATCACTTTTTCACACAGGGCCATGATGGTTTGGATTTTTTTTCACCTTTAATAATAAACACCTTCATTTACAAATTGCATTTTGTGTTTACTTGTGTTGTCCTTGACTATTGTTTAAATTGGTTTGATGTTCCGAAACACTTAAGTGTGACAAACATGCAAAGGAACAGGAAATGAGGAAGGGGGCAAACACTTTTTCACACCACTGTACATGGTCAGTGCAAGTCAGGGGTGGAGCCAAGGGGGCAGAAAAATTAGGATTTGCCTAGGGTGTCAAAAATCCTTGCACCAGCACTGCATCCAGGACTGCTGCCAAATGTTTTTTCAAAGGTCTGTCTCTGCTAGCCTCCTTGCTAAATGGTTGTCAGCTGTTGTCTGCCTTGATTTAACCTGTTTTCTTTGTTGGTAAATGGTATTGACCCGTCTTCCATTCTTAACTTGCCCTTCTGGATTGTCCTTCTGCCTCTGCTTGGATTCTTGCTGATGAGCCTGGTCTGACCTCTGGACCTCACTTTTGCCTTTCACATTTGTACCTTGCTGCCTGCCAGTTACCGACTCCAAATTTGTCTGAATCCGCTTCTCTCTGCTGACCTGGTTCTTGTTTGCATGCTTGATTCTGCACCTGTTGCTGCCTTCTTTTGGTGTCAGTTCCACCTGGTGTCACCAGCTACCTATACTCAATGTGACACTGTCCTTGCCTCAGAACAAATGCTCTAACTTTAGCACTCATGCTCTTCTGCCACTGTTGAGTCACCTATTGTCACTACCAGGCTTTCCTGGACCAGACACACCACTTCAGTCTTTGATCTGGTACATGAAAGCGTCTCAAATCACAGAAAGGAACCTTGACTGCACACTACAGTGGGAAGAAATGCCATAAGCACACCTTAAACGATCCCTTTCCCTGTCAGTATGCTCAGTCTGTTTACTGATAACGCTATGCACAATATGAGAGCCTAATTCGTTCAGTGTTGAAGCTTCCAAATCCTGTGTGAGGTCTGACATCGCTGCTTACTAGAAGCTAATACCAAGACTACATTAGGTACTTATGATAGAACCATGAAAAAAGCACATTCAAACATTTTTCATGAATAAATAACTGGATCAAATGGTGTTTTTTTTTTGTCTGACTTGAGTTCAGCTTTATGGCAAACATGTAATATCAGTAAAGAAATCAAGTAAGGTTGATGCTATGTATCAAGTTCTCCAAGGTGCCACATCAAACTTTAAAAACCCCGCTTGCCTCCCAGTTGAGTCACTGGATTCCACTGCTGATCCTTTGTAAATTCTGGATATTTTGCATAGATTGGGCACACATCTTCTTCTTCTGCCTGGCCATTGGTTGTCCAGGCATTTAGGCGGGGTTCACACTGCCGCAGGGGTCCGGTGCGTCCCTGTTCACCATCTCAGGTCGGATTTCAGTCCGAATTTTTGGCTGAATTCAGACCTGAAACGGACCAGAAGACACACAGGACTCCTGTGCAAAAAGAACAAACTATTACAGCGCACACATACAAAAATGACATTTAACTCCTGCAAGGCCATTTAAAACACCTGAACATTTTCAAAAAATATGGGAATTTAGTCACTCCATATGGCTATATTGTGCTTAAGCCCACTTACTGCGTCAAAGTACCCCATTATTAGTGGGTCCTACACTATTTATAGAATGAAAGATCCTGCTTCTCTGAACCATGGGAGAAATACACTCCTCTTTATGGGGGAAATAAAGGACTCCTCCTATATCACCTCTGGACACTAATAAGAGGTAATAGCTGGGGGATGGGGTGCGCTGTAATATTTTGTTTTGCTTGTATGGTGTTATGGCTGCACCATCTTTAATGCATTTTATAGGGTGTGTCCCTCAAGTATTTGTTTGTCTATTGTATGGATCCTGACCAGATACCTTGGCATGGAGCACCCCATTTCCCCCATCATTATCTATCATTACTGTCCAGTGTCCACCTGTGATATAGGAGGGGTCCATTATTTCTCTCATATAGAGGAGTATATTTCTTCCATGGTTCAGAGCGAAGCAGGATCTCTCATTCTATGAATAGCGTAAGGCCCCACTGATAATGGGGTACTTTGACGCAGTAAGTGGGCTTAAGCACCATATAGCTATATGGTGTGACTAAATCCCCATATTTTTTGAAAATGTTCAGGTGTTTTAAATAGTCTTTTAGGAGTTAAATGTCATTTTTTTATGTGTGCGCTGTAATATGTTGTTCTATTTGTATGGTCTTATGGCTGTACCAACTTTAAGTATTTGTTTGGTCTCATTTGTGCAATTCGGTCCGCAGCCACTCCAGAGACAGCTTCCATAATGAGCCGGTCACAATCTCCTGACGTGCGAACTGGATGCGCTGAAATCCACATCCAATTCTCAATAGTTTGAGCCAGGCCTTAAAGGGGTTGTAAAGCTTTGTTTTTTATTTTCTAAAGGTTCCTTTAAGCTAGTGCATTGTTGGTTCACTTACCCTTTCCTTTGTTTTCCCTTCTAAATGTTTTATTTCTTTGTTTTCTTTGTCTGAATTTCTCACTTCCTGTTTCTCCTCAGTAAACTTCACACCATCATCTGAGCGGTGTTTAGTTAGCCAGAACAGCTTACTGAACAGCTCACTGAGGAGGAACAGGAAGTGAGAAATTCAGACAAAGAAAACAAAGAAAAAAAACATTTAGAAGGGAAATCGAAGGAAAGGCTAAGTGAACCAACGATGCACTAACTTAAAGGAACCTATTTAGAAAATAAAAAACAAACCTTTACAACACCTTTAAACACTGCTTTGAGTCCGTGAATGGGGTAATAAAAACCTAGGAATCAACCTACAGAGGGGGATTAAACAAAATGTGAACCATATTTTTTTATTGATACAATATAGATTTTTTTTTTTCATCTGAGTAAACAATAACAATTAGATTACCATACTTTTTCAGGATAGGAATATGCCATATAATAGTCAACCTTTTTCAGCTAAAAACAATCAACTACCATTATGATCTTCTCGGAAAGATTGAAGATCTCACAGTTATATGCACCTGTGGACAAACATCCCTTCCAAAGTGATTAAGACTGATAGCCTGTAAGGTATTAATGTAGCTGTTTATACAATTTTGTTTTTTATGGTAATTAAACATGTTGCAAGGGAAGGATCCACCAAGAAAAAATACCAAAACATGACTGCCTGCCATATTGGCAGACCTTAAATTTGAATAGAAAAGAACACAATACTCAAACTTTTGATATATTTACATCCCCCTCAACAAAAAGTGGAATCATGGAATCATTGTAAATAAATAAAATAAGGCAGCCCTCGTGCTACTACCTAAAGGTGAAGACTACGAATATGGTAAATAGTGATAAATGTCAAAAAGATATTAAATAAAACCAATAAATAAAAATACACGTGCAAATTGCAAACAAAGTGCTAATACATACAGCTGGATCTATTAGTATTCACATAGTACTGCAAATAAAATATAATATAATCAATAATGATCCTGCGCAAATGGAATGTGTAACAGTAAATAATAAATATATAAAGTGCAACGTGCTGATGTAAAACATTGTGTAAATAATTATATTAGAAAAGCACGCATTATAAATAAGTCCTAAAGAATATATGGTGACTAATAAAAAATAATAAATATATAAAGTGCTAAGTGCTAGTGCAATCAAATAGCAATAATATTCGGAAAGTAGGCACCATTAAAAAAAAAGTCTCTCAATAATGTTCAACAGCACCAGAAGAGTTCAAATAAATTCTTATCCAGGAAACAGCAGGTGAAATATGATGCAAAAAGATATGGGCTCTCAGAACTCTCACCTCCACTCCTTGATATAATAGCACATCAGGTACAATGAAAAACCTCCATTCTCTCCTTTACCACCAGGGGGTCTTCAGTTGTTAATAACATGGAAATTATGGACATCCACACTGGGATCCCCTGAGGAAGTCACGTGATTGACATAACGTATAGGGATTGACCGTGACGTAATACCGGAAGTGACGTAAGACTGACGGAAGTCGCCAGGACACCATTTTCCTTATGTGCTGTTTGTTATTTCTATTCATGTGAGAGTCCTATCATTATTTTAATAACTTGAACCTTTGATTTTACCTAATACTACACTACTGGAGCCTTTCTCTTTCTCCCTATATCCCTATTGAGTGGCATATTTTCGCGGAGGTCGCTGCCTTGCTTTGCTTATGGTTGATACAGGGATGAATGGCCCCCTGGTGGCCCAGTGTGGATGTCCATAATTTCCATGTTATTAACAACTGAAGACCTCCTGGTGGTAAAGGAGAGAATGGAGGTTATTCATTGTACTTGATGTGCTATTATATCAAGGAGTGGAGGTGAGAGTTCTGAGAGCCCATATCTTTTTGCATCATATTTCACCTGCTGTTTCCTGGATAAGAATTTATTTGAACTCTTCTGGTGCTGTTGAACATTATTGAGAGACTTATTTTTTTATGGTGCCTACTTTCTGAATATTATTGCTAGTTGATTGCACTAGCACTTAGCACTTTATATATTTAATATTTTTTATTAGTCACCATATATTCTTTTGGACTTATTGATGATGCGTGCCTTTCTAATATAATTATTTATAAAAAAATTTACATCAGCACGTTGCACTTTATATATTTATTATTCACTGTTACACATTCCACTTGTGCAGGATCATTATTGATTATATTATATGGAATCATTGTAGAATAACATTATTTTCAGGAAATATTTGATGAAACACAGCCATAAAATACTAAATTAATAACATGACACTTCCTTACCTGGCTTACATTTTGCTACCCAGTGAAAAAAAAGAAGAACCAAGAGCATGTTAAATGTGTGCAAGTGTGGGAGAAAAGTGTAATGTGGAAGCTATAGTTAATTCCATTGCGTCCTAAATAAGATTTGAGGCTTTGCAAACTAGACTTTCCTGTGTTCCCACTGCCTGTATACTTGCTTGCACACTGCTCTGCTATGCATAAGTATTCAATCCCATAAAAAATCTAGAGTTTCCCAACTATCCAGAGAGGAATGCAAGAACTGGTAACAGAATAAATATATCATGCTTTTTAAAGTGCCAGATATTATGAAGGATGCCACTAAAGTAAGGGGAACTGATGCTGACTGATCATATTTTTAAACATTTACCATTATTTGAGGTCCTATTAAACAGATTTGTCTCTAGAGTATCTATATATATATGTAACAAAGCAGTCCAAGGCATGAAAGTTTTTATTAAACTGGAGTGGAAATAAAGGATCCAGTTTGCCATCACATCAGGATGGAGAGAGTTAAAACTTGAACAATCATCAGTTCTTATTTATCTAAGTAGAATTTCAGCTCACCCATTCAATGGCCCTTCAGAACCCCTGGTATAATGAATTAATGGATTTGTATTCCACGCTAAATTTTAGTGATTATCTGGAAAGTACATGACTAATTTGAGATTACCTTCAATAAAGAGATTCTTTTGTTCTGGACAATTCTTGACATTTTCAGTATTGCAATCAGCTCAGTTCACCCCTCCTCATGTAGCTTTTTCTTTTTGTGGAGTTGTTAAGAACCAACATCATTTCATGCAAATTGTACATACATGATCAAAGTGCAAAATCTTTTGTGATCAAATACAATGCACTAAAATAAAGCATGTAATTAGCACTTACCATTTTGAGTTTATAATTTTAGAAAACCTAAAGAGGTATTTATGATGCATGCCTGCATGGATTCATAACCTTGCAGTGGTGTAGAAGTGGTGTGGTTTGACACTTGTCAGTCTAGGCAATGATGTTGATGTACCATCTCTATTATAAAATGCTGTGTTCATATTCAAAACTCTTGTATGCTGACAGAGCTAATTAGTATCATTAACAGCACAGTTCCTTGCGTTAAAGGGCTATTTAAGCAAAACATGAAAAATACTTAATAAAATTCTAAACTTCTCTCCAAAATACACACATTACTATCACCCTATAGCTATATGGTCTAATCTACTCTTATATTTTTATATTACATTCTTACATTCTTCTTTAGTTCTCTAAAAATTAGGCTTATGCTGAAGGGCATGAAGATCAATGTATTTAGGTAGCAGTTTCACTGAGGTTACTACCCTGTTTCCCCAAAAATAAGACCTAGCGTGATTGTCGGTGATGGCTGCAATATAAGCCCTACCCCCGAAATAAGCACTACCCTGTTCCCCAAAAATAAGCCCTACTCTGAAAATAGCTTATTTGGGGAGTAGGGCTTATATTGAAGCCATCACTGACAATCACGTTAGGTCTTACTTTTGGGGAAACATGGTAGTCTGTGGAGGTGCCAGGAGGCTTCATAGTGCATATGCAGCATCAAGAACTGTCCCTGTACCCCATAAAAACACATTTAGATCTGCACACGCTATGCAATAGCCACATCAACAATAAGAATAACAACCTTTCTGCTCCAGGATGCAATGCAAATTGACTAGGTACCACTAGCGCAGAGCAACCCCTCAACAGCCACCTACTTCAAAGAACAACATGAAATTAGAAAGTTTTGCTGCCCTGCCACCCACCAGAGAGACTAGAATTGCTAAAAATCCTATTAATGCCAGGACCTTATAGGGTCCCCAAAGGGGCACAAAGCAGCCTGCAGTAAGATAATGATGCCACACCTGGGCACACCCCACCAACCCTGGTGCCACAGAGCTCCACATAAAAGGCCTTGGTTCTGGGTATGAACATATGACAGTTAACAGAATTCACCCCAATCAGAAGTCTCAACAACATCAAAAATAGAGGAACTGTCTGTTCACCACTGACAACAATGGAAATCCATACAACTGTCAATACATGGGACACCAACTAGCACCCAATTGAAATCATTGAAAGCAAAGATGACTAGGTTTTTCTCTGATTAAAAAAAAAAGAAAAAGATGATCAGATTGATCTCAAGCAGCAACATACCCAAACATCAACACAATGACCACTAATCCAGGCCACCCCACCACACAGCGCCGGCTATGACTAACATTTTTAAAACCACTCTGGTCCAGGGATGGAAATAACCACATAACCACTTTGCAGTAGTATAAACCCACAGAGCCAACAAATTAATAGACAGGCCAGATTGAGAGCAAAACGCTTTACTGACATAAAAAGCATGATATCCCAACAATATGTATGCCAGCAAACTTTGAGTAAGTTTTTTAGAACCATAATGTCATAATGTTTATATATTGACACTCATTACCATTATCTCACACATCATTCTGAGCTTGTAGGCAGTTGCATATGTAGAAAAGCTAAATGCAAACAAAGCAATGTTTACACAGATCCAGGTCTCTGATGAGGAAAAAAATAGAGGTAGGAGGTTATATATGGAAGTTGCTTGGCATGAATGGACATATTAAAAAGAGCTTATTAGTTCAAGTGGCGATGCTCAAATGCTAGGATTCCTATTTTCAAAAGAGTGACAGTGATTTTTAACCCAATCCAAAGAGTTCAATTTAATTTACAATTTACAGTCTAGTGGCTGAATATAAGGATCATTCACCTCGTCAAAAGCAGAGTGAATTAAGCCTTTTTTGTTTTACAACAGACATAGAATCAGGACACAATATCAGACAATGTATAAAATACTGTAGCTGCTAACACAATTTGCTGATGGCAAACATATAGAACATTAGGGTGTGATAAAATTACACCAAAGTAAATAAATTATTTTGTGTATATAGTTAAAAAGTCCATTCTTAACCACTTAAGGTCTACCCTATAGCAGTTGTACGGCTACAGGACGGCACCTGTGCGCCGTCATATACATGATCTGACACTTCTGGGTTGGGAGTGCGCATGCGTGCCACCGATGGCTCGCTTCCACTGTGATTACACACAGTGGAAGCTGATCAGTGGGTGCATGGCACCCAATGTCCTCCGGAACCCGCCGATCTTTAGGCAGAGAAACAGAACTGCTATCTGCCTATGTAAACAAGACAGGGGGAACGGATGGAATTTGTGTCCCTGCAAAGCAGGGAATAAATTCCATCTCTTCCTCTAGTAAAAGTACCTCACACAGTATAGTAAAACACTGGCTAGGCCCACAGTTAACCCTTCGATTGCCCCTGATGTTAACCCCTTCTTAGCCAGTGTCATTAGTATAGTGACAGCGCATATTTTCAGCACTGATCACTGGATTCGTGTCACTGGTTCCCAAAAAGGGTAAAAAGTGTCAGTTAGTGTCAGAATGTCCGCCACAAAATCCCAGTTCGGCTTTAAGTCACTGATCGCCACCATTACTAGTAAAAAAAGAAAAAAAAATCCCATAGTTTGTGATTTATTAGGATTGTTTTACCAAAAATAAGTAGAATACATATTGGCCTAAATTTTGTGAAGAAACTAGATTTTTTTTAAAATAATTTATTGGATAGGTTTTATAGCAGAAAGTAAAAAAAAAAAAAAAATATATATATATATATATATATATATATACTTTCAAAATTGTCTGTCTTTTTTTTGTTTATAGCACAAAAAACCCCACAGAGATGATAAACTACCACCAAAAGAAAGCTCTATTTGTGGGAAAAAAGGACATAAATTGTATTTGGGTACAGCGCTGCATGACCGCGCAATTGTCAGTTAGATTAGCGCAGTGTCACAAAAAATTGCCTGGTCATGAAGGGGAGTAAATCTTCAAGAGGTCCAGTGGTTAATCCACATGCAGTGACTGGTGTGAATAGTATTGAATACAGGTGTGGTCAGGATAAAGATCCTCCACCACTTAGAGAAGCACACACAGTCTCTTACCAGATGGTGTTGACCACCTAATTACAAGAGGTTAAATTGCGCAGTTATCTTCCAAAGGTAGTTATTTTTTCCCTTACAGCTCCAGGGGACTTGGCTGCAACAACCTGGGACCGTGGCATTGGTGTGGGGAGGTACAGAATGCCCCATCTTCACCTCCACAGTGTGTCAGGCTAGATATGCCCTTTTTCTGGTTTGTGATGTCCCTTCTACCAGAGATGTAAGCCCAAAGCTGAAGTGCTGTGTCAGGGTTAATAAAAAAGGCCTAGTTGTATATGGGCACATGACTGGGCACATGAGCCCCTTAAGTGCACTTTGCACAAAGGATTCCCAGATTCCCATGGGTTTAACCAAAGAGATGGTGTGCACATAATTACTTCTCTTTCAGGTCTGCTGTTTCTCATTGAAATCTCAGAAGCAACAATCTGATCTATTGCCTTATATCATTCAGCTGTTTCAATGTGGAAATCCAGAGTTGATGGTGTATGCTGGTGGACCAGATCCTCTGTGAATTACTACCCCTTTGAAGTATAACAGCGCAATTTGACTGCTTGTAATTAGGTGGTCAACACCATCTGGTAAGAGGCTGTAGTGTGCTTCTCTAAGTGGTGGAGGATCTTTCCTCTGGCTACACCTGTATTCAATACTATTCACGAGTCATCGCATGTGGATTAAAAATTTACTTTTTAAAAACGTATATAAACAAAATATTTTATTTACTTTGGTGTCATTTTATCATATCCTAATGTAAATGTAATGGAACTGACAACAGGCTTTTTGCAGCTGCTCAATTTGCTTACATGGTCACTAGCTCTACAATGCAGACCTTCCTATTCCTATATCAGCCCCCTGATGAAACCATCAGTGTTGTCCAGTATTCAGAATTGAGTGTCAGTAACTGTAAGCTTAAGCTACTTAGCTTTGTAAACAACAGGCATTTTTCAACAAAGCAGAAAAGGATAGCAAAATCTTCACCTGCTAGTGGTATATGAAAATACAATAATAATGATGTTCTTGTTTAGCTAATTAAAAAATTATTTTTTAGCATATTATATAAAACATAAAATGCATACAAATAAACCATTATTACAACCATATTACAACCATTATTTAATCTTGGCACAAAAGTCAACTAAAATTTGTTTTCTAAATTGGAGATGGCCTTTAAAAGAGAAATCTTTTTTAGGTTTCAATCCATACTAGCTTCTGCTGGATGAGTTGAATATCTAGAAGTGAAGCATGTCTTGAAGAAATTGAATTTGTATCCTTGCTGTTAACCTTTTTAAAATGCTCAGTGTTCTCGCAGCAGTACCCGAGCAAGGCATGTTGTTTTGCTTGTCAGTTAATAAAAGTAAAAGTAGGTGGTTTAGAATGAGCCAAGCCTGACGATTACATGAATGGGGCTTGGGAGAAAAACAAATGAATAGAAGCAAATGGCAATAGAGGATGAACAATTAAGGACCCTTTTGAGCCTATTACCTTGTTTCCATGGGGAACTTTTCTACAGAGTAAGATAAAAAGCTTTATTATTTTAAATATCTGACAATTTGGAGATACACCAGTATCGTTGGTATACAGATGTGCACTGAATGAAAAATAAAAAAATGAAAATGAATATTGCTCAATTTATACTCATGGATCACTAACAATAAATCATGAAATAAATCAACATGAGATATATAGAACCATTAATGCATTAATAATATGATTAAATGCATTTTTTTTTTTTTTAAGAAAAGAACAGGAGTATTAAAAATTTACCATGTTTTTGTACTGATCTTGATGAAAAGAAAGGGTTTGAAGGCCAGAGGAGAGATCTCCCCAAAAAGAGGATCGGCCACAGCCCATACTATCACAAAGGATGTTGTTCATCCCTTATGATAGCAATAAAGTTGATCCAAAAAAAAAGAAAGATACAGTGTAAAAAAATAAATAAATGTAAATAAAATAAATAATACAATAAAAAAATGTTTTAAAGCACCCCCTGTCCCCCCAAATGCAAACGTGCATGTAGGTTCTGCACACTTATGTAAACGGCGATCGTACAACACATCTGAGTTATCGCCTCGAACGTCAAAGTGAAAGCAATACTTCTAGTGCCAGACCTCCTGTGTAACTCTAGACTAATACCCTGTAAAGGCTTTCAAAGAGTTACCTATGGATAATTTAATGTAGCATAGTTTGTCGCCATTCCAAGGGCATGTGCAATTTTAAAGCAGCAGCATACTACTTTACTCAGCATAATATCATCTTTAATATTTTACCAAAAATAGTTATTATATTGCATTTGTGTTCACCAAAATTCATTAAAGTTTGTAAAAAAAAAAAAAAAATGTAGGACCGCAACTGAGGCTGGGTAGAGCAGGGTGAACCAGTGCCCAATTGGATATTAAAGAGTGTGGGTACTTATTTTTTCAGAGCTATACTTGCAAAAGGGGCCAGCATGAAGTGATCAATAAGAACTTTTCTGTCCAACTTTAATTATTAGAGGAATGTTAGCAGATTTAATGTTGTAATGTGTTGTATGATATTTTATGCATATTTTATGTATTTTCTCTTTATTTTTTATCCAATTATTTATAACGTCAATTGAAAAAGATTTAGTACATACAGTATCTCACAAAAGTGAGTACACCCCTCACAGTTTTGTAAATAATTTATTCTGTCTTTTTATGTGACAACACTGCAGAAATGACACTTTGTTACAATGTAACATAGTGAATGTACAGCTTGTATAACCGTGTAAATGTGCTGTCCCTTCAAAATAATTCAACACACAGCCATTAATGTCTAAACCGTTGGCAATAAAAGTGAGTACACCGCTAAGTGAAAATGTCCGAACTGGGCCCAATTAGCCATTTTCCCTCCCCGGTGTCCTGCCACTCATTAGTGTTACAAGGTCTCTGGTTTGCATGGAGAGCAAGTGTGTTAAATTTGGTGTTATTGCTCTCACTCTTTCATACTAGTCACTGGAAGTTCAACATGGCACCTCACAGCAAAGAACTCTCTGAAGATCTGAAAAAAATAATTGTTGCTCTACATAAAGATGGCCTACGCTATAAGAAGATTGCAAAGGCCCTGAAACTGAGCTGCAACCGGTGGCCAAGACCATACAGCAGTTTAACAGTACAGGTTCCACTCAGAAAAGGCCTCACCATAGTTGACCAAAGAAGTTGAATGTACGTGCTCAGCGTTATATCCAGAGGTTGTCTTTGGGAAATAAACGTGGTGCTGCCAGCATTGCTGCAGAGGTTGAAGAGGTGGGGAGTCAGCGTCTCAGTGCTCAGACCATATGCTCCACACTGTATCAAATTGGTCTTCATGGCTGTCATCCCAGAACGAGGCCTCTTCTAAAGATAAGGCACAAGAAAGCCTGCAAACAGTTTGCTGAAGACAAGCAGACTAAGGACATGGATTATTGGAACCATGTCCTGTGGTCTGATGAGACCAAGATAAACATATTTGGTTCAGATGGTGTCAAGCATGTGTGGTGGCAACCAGGTGAGGAGTACAAAGACAAGTCTTGCCTACAGTCAAGCATGGTGGTGGGAGTGTCATGGTCTGGGGCTGCATGAGTGCTGCCAGTCCTGGGGAGCTACAGTTCATTGAGGGAACAATGAATGCCAACATATAATGTGACATACTGAAGCATAGCATGATCCCCTCCCTTCGGGCACTGGGCCGCAGGGCAGTATTCCAACATGATAACGACTCCAAACACACGTCCAAGGCAACCACTGCCTTGCTGAAGAAGCTGAGGGTAAAGGTGATGGACTGGCCAAGCATGTCTCCAGACCTAAATCCTATTGAGCATCTATGGTGCATCCTCAAACGGAAGGTGGAGGAGCGCAAGGTCTCTAACATCCACCAGCTCCATGATGATATCGTCATGGAGAAGTGGAAGAGGACTCCAGTGGCAACTTGTGAATCTCTGGTGAACTCCATGCCCGAGGAAAGGAAATCAAGTAAGTGTGGGATAGGGGTGAAAAGGGGATCAACAGAGAATGACAGAAGGCAGGAGCAATGAGAAAAGGAGTGAAAGCAGAGTGTTGTATGAATTCTGTGGAGAAAGAACAAAGAATGTAAAACACCTCACAGAAAAATGACCTGGCTTTACCAACATCCAAAAGTCACAACATAAATCCCAACAATCCTGATAGCTACAAATTGTGTATCACTGAAGTTCACCATAAAGGTTAAGCCCGGCTAAAATTAATATTTTTTGGAGTGAGAACCAATGTGTTAAACCATGCATTGATTTTTTTTTAGAATATCCACTTTAGGATCTCTACTGCTGACTACTCCAGACCACCAAACTTATGTAGCCATTAGGAGGCTGCTAATACTTCTACCACTGGTACATTTCCAGATGACACCTTAGTGCTAAGGACTTCATAAGGACCAGAAGAACTGTAGTGTAGACCAACATTTCTCAACTCCAGTCCTCAAGTACCCCCAACAGGTCATGTTTTCATGCCCTCCATTATTTTGCACAGGTGATTTGATCAGTTTCACTGCCTTAGTAATTACCACAGCTGTTTCATCTGAGGGAAATCCTGAAAACATGATCTGTTGGGGTACTTGAGAACTGAAATTGAGAAACATTGGTGTAGACCACCCAAAAATAACTTCTAATCACTACCTAGTGAACTGTGCCAAAGCTGCCCTCTTCTGACTGGGTAATCTTGAAAGCAAACATACACAAAAAATAAAAAACAAAACAGTACAAAGGCCTAATGCATTACCGGATAAAACTTTAGTAAAAAGGAAAAAGTATTGAGAGCAGACTTGCCAGCTAACACATTTAAAGGAATGAACCCTCTTCATCAGATAATTGCTGTGAAAGGTTTTAACAATTCCCTAAATTACTTTAGCTATACTTTAACCACTTGACATCAGAATGACGGTCACAGCATGGATCTGAATTCCCGGGAGGCTGTCATATGATGGCCTCCCCTGTGCACGCTCCCTACGTGTGCCCTACAGGGGAGGAGGAAAAAAAAGCAGATCGCGGCTCATCTTAAAGGGAGAGGCAATTATGCCTCATTTATGCCTTCTAACAATGCCCACAAGTGCCACCTTTCAATGCCCACAAGTACCACCTATCAATGCCCACCAGTGGTGCCAATCAGTGGCACCTAGAAGTGCTACCTATCAGTGTAACCGATCAGTGTCCATCACTGCCACCCTTCAGTGCCCATCACTGTCACCTATCGGTGCCCATCAGTGCCGCCTCATCAGCGTACATCAATGACGGACAAAAATTATCCATTTTTAAATTTTAGAACAAAAATAAAAATCGCACAGGTGATTAAATACCATTGAAAGAAAGCTCTATTTGGGGGGAAAAATTATAAAAATTTAATTTGGTTACAGTGTTGTATGACCGCGCAATTGTCATTCAAAGTGCATCAGCGCTGAAAGCTGAAAATTGGTCTGGATAGGAGGGGGATTTAAGTGCCCAGTAAGCAAGTGGTTAAACCCTTTTAGCCTAAATCCTACAACTTTTCATAACCCCTAAAATTAGCACTGTTTTCTCCAACACATAAAGCAATATTAAACCCAAAACATCAATGTAATTGATTGCTGTTTACTAATTATTAAAGTGGTTCTAAAGGCAAAAGGTTTTTTATCTCAATTCCTTCAGTGTGCAGCACCCCTCCTAAGCACCCCTAATAATTATCTGACCCCCAACTCTGTCCAGTGAAGTTGCACAAGATCCTCGGCCATCCGGAACCCTCCCTCCTGATTGGCTGAGACACGGCAGCAGGCACCTTTGGCTCCCACTGCTGTCAATCAAAGTCAGTGAGCCTATGAGGAGAGAGAGGGGGCGGGGCTGAGCCACGGCTCCGTGTCTGAATGGACACACAGAGCAGTGACTCAGCTCAGGTACCCCCATAGTAAGCTGCCTGTTGTGGGGGCTCTCAGCAGGAGGGAGGGACCAGGAGCAGCGGAGAGGGACCCAAGAACAGGAGGATCTAGGCTGCTCTGTGCCAAACCACTGCACAGAGCAAGTAAGTTTAACATGTTTATTATTTTTAAACAAAAAAGAAAAAAAAACTTTAATATCACTTTAATTGCAATGGCTGCTTTGGAATTTTTTATGCTTTTTTACTTTTATTTTTATTTATTATTGATCCTACCAGTAACACTCTTCCTGCAATAGCGTACCTCCACTCTGGATGGAAGAGTGACTGATACACCTTTAGACAGCAGCATTGTTAGTCTGGGTATAAGGTAGTGTTAGATGCACTAGCAGATTTAGATGGACTTACAAACTAAAGCTAAATTCCATATTTTAAGCAGTTACATCAACAGTTTTCCTTTTTTTTCCTTTTGGGATAAAGGTTTTACATAAATGACTAAAAGCTGACCATTGTATGTACCCCTGTCCATTGTAAATGGTTTGTCTAAACCCCCCAACTGCTACTTTTGCTGGAAAGCTTGATCTGTTAAAGGACTTTGAAAAATATCAAACTTACTGGCCAGATCACCAGGTGAAATAAAAGGGAAAAAAGACAAAAAAAAAACAAAAAAACAAAAAAAAACAAATACAAACACCACATCTAATAATTAGTAGGCTGCAATATAATACATTTTTGTTTTTGGTTTTATTACCACTTTAGCCTGTAAACCACTGGACCCACAAGCCCTCAAATACTGGTTAGCACCCTCATCTTGTCCACCAGATGCACCAATAGCATGCAGTTTTGTGCCAAAAGTATACAGGGCTGATCTATCACCAAAGAAACAAAGTGCTGAGAATTTACTATTCGATTGACAGGGTTGCAGCTACAGTAAGCATTTAGCACTGTGTGAGGGTGACCTATTGGGACTTTTTGGGGATAACACTTTTTCATTACTTAGATCAGATCTACATATAGATCTTGTTATACCTCCTGTTTGTATTACATGTAATAAACGTATTATATTTCATATTGTAAATGAGAAGGAATGTACACAATCAATTTTTCCATCTTAAGCTGGAATGACTGGGGAATACATTGTGAATACTATAGAATCTTCTGTTTGTTATCTTGAATTGCAAATCTAAGTGATATAAAGAACACTTGGAAACTTCAATAGCTTTAAACAGAGAAAGTCCCTGGTTTAGAAAAGAATTGCATGCTAGACATGTTTCTTTGGAAAGAGAAACTCTATGATGTATTTATTTGTGATGTGTCTTTGTAGTATAGATTAGAATCTGAGAGTCAGCTCGCTAATATAGTCTGCAATGAATTTTATGAAATAGGCTCTGTTGCATACTCGTATACAGCATGGGTATCGGTGAGATTAGCCATTAGGGTCTAGCTCATGGTTTGGTCTGAATTTTGCTTGTTTGGGTGTTCATCCGAACAATTGACTTTTTACACATTTGACAGGGACCAAATGTTTTGTATGTTCTGGACTTTGAATTTTTCTGTTTTTTTTTCTGGATTTCACAAAAGAATTCCATACAGTTCCACATAAATGCTTAAATCCTGAATACAAATTGAACGATACAACCAAATTTAATGAATCTAAATGAAACAAAACAACATTATTTTTTTTGGCATGCACGTGTCTAGTTACAGGGGCGTGTCCAAAGAGTGGTGATAAATAATGTGTACTCAGACTGGTCTGAAGTGGTAAGTGGGTTACCCCAAGGTACAGGATATAGGATAATCAGGATATAGAAATTTTACAGAAAGATCTGAATAAAATAATAGGGTGGACAGCTTCATGGCAAATAAGGATTAATATTGAAGAAATGTAATGCAATGCACTCGGGGGCTAAAAACATAAACACAAACTACTTACTAAGGGGAGAACCGCTGGGGGAACCAAGGATGGAGAGAGATCTGGAGGTCCTAGTAGATGACAGATTGAGCAATAGCATGCAATGTCAAGCTGCAGCTACCAAAGCCACCAGAATATTAACATGCATAAAAAAGGGGATATACTCCAGAGATAAAATGATAATGCTACCACTTTATAAAACTCTGGCTAGGCCACATCTGGAGTATTCTGTCCAGTTATGTTCACTAGTCCTCAGAAGGGCTGTGCTGGAGCTGGAGAAAGTCCAGAGGAGGGCAATAAAATGATTAATTATAACCTAAAAACCGGGGTATCTGGCGCTATCTATGATTAGGAAAAAAATAGAAAAAAAATTATAGAGTAGAGATGCAAAGTGAGTATTTGTATAGACCCTAAAAATACCCAGTTTGGGGGTTTTCTTTGGTGGGGGGCTGCAACCTAGTTAGTCCTTACTGTAAGGATATTTTCTATCTGTTTTTAAAAAAGTTTTTTTTTTCCACCTACTCTCTCCTCTACCTGTGAATAAGTAGCGCGGTTTCCTTCAGAATTTATAAAAATGATTAATTAATAAGGGGACTGGAGGACCTCAATTACGAGGAACAACTATAAGCACAAAATTTTTTTTTGCTGGTGAAGAGATGCTTGAAAGGGGACATGATAGCGATTTACAAATACCTCAATGGTGATCCCAGTATAGGAAAAAACTATTCAGTCTCAGGGAGTGTAAGAGGACATGGGGCCACACAATGAGATTGGAGGAGAAGTGGTTTAACCTTAAGCTGTGTAGGGGTTTTTTCACTGTGAGAGTGATAAGGATGTGAAACTCTTTTCCACAATCGTGGTGTCAGCAGGGAGTATTGATATTTTTAAAAGACTCTTGGACATGCATCTTAACCACTTGCCAACTGGCTCATGCTGATATACATCAGCATAGTGGCACAGGTGCACAAAACAACATACCCATACGTCATTGTGTCATCAGTGGCTTGTGGGTCCCCCGGCATCGATGTCCGCCGGTGGCCCGCAATCGGGGCATGGAGAGGCAGAACGGGGAGATGCCTATGTAAACAAAGCATTTCCCTATTCTGCCTAGCAGCATGATGGGGATCTACTGCTCCCAGTGATCGAGAGCAGTGATCTCAGTCATGTTCTAGTGAGCCCATCCCCCCCAGTTAGAACATGCTGAGGGGACACAGTTAACCCCTTGATGGCCCCCTAGTGTTTATCCCTTCCCTGCCAGTGACATTTACATAGTAATCAGTGCATTTTTTAGCACTGATTGCTGTATAAATGATGGCAATGGTCCCAAAATAGTGTCACAAGTGTCCGATTTGTCCAATGTTGTAGTCACAATAAAAATTGCAGATCGCCGCCATTACTACTAAAAAAAAAAAAAAATTAATAAAAATTTCATAAATCTATCCCCTATTTTGCAGATGCGATAACTTTTGCATAAACCAATCAATATACACTTGTGTGATTTTTTTTTTAAATCAAAAATATGTACAAGAATACATATTGGCCTAAACTGTGGAAGAAATGTGTTTTTTTTATATTTTTTGGGGGGATATTTATTATAGCAAATAGTAAAAAATATTGCTTTTTTTTTAAATTGTCTCTCTTTTCTTGTTTATAACACAACAAATAAAAACTGCAGAAGTGATCAAATACCGCCAAAAGAAAGCTCTATTTGTGGGAAAAAAAGAACTTCAATTTTGTTTGGTTATAACTTTGCATGACCGCGCAATTGTCAGTTAAATCCAAGCAGTGCCGTATCGCAAATAAGGGCTTTTTCAGGGAGAGGGTAAATCCTTCCGCATCTGAAGTGGTTAAAGAGCACAACATACAGGGATATGGGAAATGATTATCAACACTGACAATGTATACCTATACAGGTTGAACTGGATGGACTATTGTCTTTATTCAACCTTACCTATTATATAACTCAATGTATTTCTGCCTTTGGTTGTTAACAAAGCTTTCCTTAGCAAACAGTGACATCACCTAATCATATTCATTTACTGGAATCCCTGGTCATGTAAACAAAGGAACAAGAATAGCGCTTACATCACTGACCAAATATGGCAGCTAGACTGTAACAGTGTTGCACTGCTAGATAAACCTATAGTACACAACAAATGTCAGGGCCTGGATTTGAATCTGGAACCTCTGCAGTGTCAGGTAAAGTCTCTTCTTGTTGAGCTACCTGGAATGCTGGCCAGCTCCCTTAACAATTCCTTGAATGATCCTTTCTTGAACCTTGTTTGTCTCGAACCCTGAACTTTTTGCTTCTCCCATGAACTTCCTGATGTCTTCCATGACTCTGCACTTCCTGTTTGTCAGTTTATTATGCTCTCTCCAGCCAGTATTTCGCTCCTGTCTTCCTTGCTGCCGTCCAAATCTTGCTACCACTTGTTATTGATCCTTGGCTTGTTCCGTGACTACACTTCTGCCTGATCCCAACCTGCAACTACTTGTTATCGAGCTTTGGCTTGTTTACTGACTACACGTCTGTTTGATCCCTACCTGCTTATCCGCTACTGGACCCCAGCTTGCTCACCTCCTAGTGGGGTGATCCTGGGGGTGCAACTTGGTACTAACAGGCACCAAAATCTATCTCCACCCTCAAGAGCTCTGGTAAATACAGGTTAGTACTTAGACTCCACACCTCAGATGAGCCTGCATCATTCACCAGGGTGAATCTGTGTACCTATCCTAGCAACTAGTCTTCAAGCCTGACCCCTGATCATGACAATAACACAGTGTTGTTATATCTTAAACATAGGGACGTCACAAAAGAAATGTAAAGACGATTGTTTGTAAATATAAATGTACAAAAAAATTAAAATAATAACCAGGTAGAGTCCCAACTAATTTCCTTAATCAATGATCAAGCGTTGCAATTGTGAACATAACAGCCATTATAAGGTGAACTTTGGATTCAAACACAGAGATATCAAATTAGTGAAAATAGAGTGCAAATAACGTGATTATAACTCTTGTATTATTCACTTCTTTTATAAATATTTAACCATAACTCCAGTGCTGCACATCAAAGCTGAAGTTCACACGTGCCCATACATCAGTGCAAATTGCGCTCTCACCTTCAACCTATGGCCCACGCGACATAGGTCATAATGTGCAAAGGAACACTTCCGAAGATACCAGATAGATCAGATTTTACTCACTCCTCTTTGGACACTCAGCAGTTACATTTGGGTGTATTAAGGGGTTGGGATTCTGCTTGCCCGCTGTGATAA
Source organism: Lithobates pipiens (assembly GCF_037356315.1). Classification (NCBI taxonomy): domain Eukaryota; kingdom Metazoa; phylum Chordata; class Amphibia; order Anura; family Ranidae; genus Lithobates; species Lithobates pipiens. Next base: position 633,530,573 of record NW_027507748.1, on the reverse strand, counting down.
GCTCAAATATATATAGAAGAAACTCCCATAGTATGTAATTAAAACATTTAATTAACCAGTTTCCCGGACCAGCCGCCGCAGTTATACTGTGGCAGGTTGGCTCGGCTGGGCGAATCAACGTTACCTTACATCGGGCGCGCGTGCCTGCCCCCTAGGAGGCCACGACTATCAGATTCGCTTCAGAACCAATCACTCTCCAGGCCCAGGCCAATGATTTCTGGCCTGGACCTGGTGATCGGTTCTGGCGAATGAAATCCTTCCCCTGCCTGTGTAAGTGTAAACACAGGCAGGGGAAGTGATGTCATCCCCCCTCCTGGAACTCTTTTCCGTTCCAGAGAGAGGAGAGAAGACATCTCGGAGTAAGTTGCCCCAACAATACACTGACAGTACACATAGGCACACTTGTCGACCCTTGATCACACCCCGATCACCCCCCCCCCCCCAGTTAACCCCATTCACTCCCTGTCACTGTGTCACCCTGTGCAGTGTTCGTATTTTTTTTGATCGCTGTACTGGTGTCATTTGTGACAATAATCAGTGTTAGGGTACTTGGTAGTAGCCCTTAAACCCCCCAATAAAGATTTAACCCCTTGATCCCCTCCTGTCACCAGTGATCACCATAATAGTGTCACGTGTGACGCTGGTTAGTTATTTTTTTAGAGCATCAGGGCACCCGCCGTATATTACCTAATAAAAGATTTAACCCTCTGATCACCCAGCGGGTGATATCAGGTTTTAGCATCAGTCAGGATCTACGTCACCCCATGCAGCGTCAGATTAGTGCCAGCAGCGCTAACACCCACGCACGCACCATACACCTCCCTTAGTAGTATAGTGTCTGAACGCATCGATATCTTTGATCTGATCAAAATTATGATATATCTTACTGTTATACTGTAATGTTACTTTGCTTTATGGTTAACCATCATTTGCTTAGCAGGTACGCCATTCACCTGCAGCACAGGTTTATTTATTCTGACAACAACAGCGTTTGCTCTCACGATATGTAAATCAGTGACTCCAGCGATGTAGGAGGTGATTTCACCACCACAGTTTAAAAAAAAATGGTGTATTATGCCCATCATTAGAAGTGGATGGATGAAGGGTGGTATTCTAATGGTGGGCATACCAACCGATCAATCTCTTTTTTTCGTTTAGCCCACAGGCTGCATGAAAAAAAGAACATTAAAATATATGCCCAACAGGGACCAGCAACGTACTGGTATGTTGTGGGACTTTAAGTGGTTATATCAGAATGATGCCTGCAGGTTTAGGTATCATCTTGGTATCATTCTTTCAGCCAGCGGTCGACTTTCATGTAAAAGCAATCCTAGCAGCTAATTAGCCTCTAGACAACAAGCAGTGGGAGGGAACCCCCCCCCCCACCGTCTTCCATGGTTTTCTCAGGCTCTCCTGTCCCAACAGGGAACCCGAGAATGCAGCCGGTGGTTCCGCCAGCTGACCATAGAGCTGATCAGAGTGGCTCCAATCATCTCTGAGGCCAAAGAAACTGGACGCTATGAGCATTTCATGACTTAGGTTTCGCTGGATATAAACAGCACCATTGGGAAATTGGGAAAGCATTTTATCACACTGATCATGGTGTGATCAGATACTTTGAGTGAAGAGGAGAGATCTAGGGTCTAATACACCCCAATTTTTTCAAAAAAGAGTACCTGTCACTGCCTATTGCTACCATAGGGGATATTTACATTCCCTGAGATAACAATTAAAATGATAAAAAAGAAAAACAATGAAAGGAACAGTTTAAAAATAAAATAAAAACGCAAAATAAATAATAATAAAAAAAACACCCCTGTCCCCCCGTGCTCACGCGGAAAGGCAAACGCAAGCATTGGTCTGGTGTCATATGTAAATTGCACCATGCATGTGAGGTATCACCGCGAAGGTCAGATCGAGGGCAGTAATTTCAGCACTAGAACTCCTCTGTAAATCTAAAGTGGTAACCTGTTAAGGATTTTTTTTTGGTAGCCATGTATTTGGCATAAGCTCATCTTTTTTACTTCATCAACATTTGGGCAATATAGTGTGATTTAGTGCATTAAAATTTAAAAAGGGGATTTTTAAAAAAAAAAATTGCATTTGAAAAAATACTGTGTGAAAAAAAAATTGCAACACCCACCATTTTAATCTATAGGGCCTTTTCTTAAAATAAATAAATAAATACATAAATAAATATATATAAATATATATTTTAATAAATAATTTTAATTTTTTGTGAATAATCACCAACAAGTGGGACACAATTGTGAAGTGGAACGAAATCTATTGGATAATTTAAACTTTTTTAGCAAATAAAAAAACTGAAAAGTGGTGCGTGTAAATTATTCGGCCCCTTTACTTTCAGTGCAGCAAACTCACTCCGGAAGTTCAGCGAGGATCTCTGAATGATCCAATGTTGTCCTAAATGACTGATGGTGATAAATAGAATCCACCTGTGTGTAATCAAGTCTCTGTATAAATGCACCTGCTCTGTGATAGTTGTAAGGTTCTGTTGAAAGCGCAGAGAGCATCATGAAGACCAAGGAACACACCAGGCAGGTCCGTAATACTGTTGTGGAGAAGTTTAAAGCCGGATTTGGATACAAAAAGATTTCCCAAGCTTTAAACATCCCAAAGAGCACTGTGCAAGCGATCATTTTGAAATGGAAGGAGTATCAGACCACTGCAAATCTACCAAGACCTGGCCATCCCTCTAAACTTTCAGCTCAGACAAGGAGAAGACTGATCAGAGATGCAGCCAAGAGGCCCATGATCACTCTGGATGAACTGCAGAGAACTACAGCTGAGGTGGGAGAGTCTGTCCATAGGACAACAATCAGTCGTACACTGCACAAATCTGGCCTTTATGGAAGAGTGGCAAGAAGAAAGCCATTTCTCAAAGATATCCATAAAAAGTCTCGTCTAAAGTTTGCCACAAGCCACCTGGGAGACACACCAAACATGTGGAAGAAGGTGCTCTGGTCAGATGAAACCAAAATCGAACTTTTTGCCCACAATGCAAAACGATATGTTTGGCGTAAAAGCAACACAGCTCATCACCCTCAACACACCATCCCCACTCTCAAACATAGTAGTGGCAGCATCATGGTTTGGGCCTGCTTTTCTTCAGCAGGGACAGGGAAGATGGTTAAAATTGAGGGGATGATGGATGCAGCCAAATACAGGACCATTCTGGAACCTGTTGGAGTCTGCAAAAGACCTGAAACTGGGACGGAGATTTATCTTCCAACAAGACAATGATCCCAAACATACAGAAAAATCTTCAAAAGAATGGTTCACAAAAAAACGTATCCAGGTGTTAGAATGGCCTAGTCAAAGTCCAGACCTGAATCCAATCTGTGGAAAGAGCTGAAAACTGCTGTTCACAAACGCTCTCCATCCAACCTCACTGAGCTCGAGCTGTTTTGCAAGGAAGAATGGGCAAGAATTTCAGTCTCTCGATGTGCAAAACTGATAGAGACATACCCCAAGTGACTTGCAGCTGTAATCGCAGCAAAAGGTGGCTCTACAAAGTATTAACGCAAGGGGGCCGAATAATTTTGCACGCCCCACATTTCATTTTTTTATTAGTTAAAAAAGTTTCAAAAATCCAATAGATTTCGTTCCACTTCACAATTGTGTCCCACTTGTTGGTGATTCTTCACAAAAAATAAAAAATTTATATCTTTATGTTTGAAGCCTGAAATGTGGCAAAAGGTTGAAAAGTTCAAGGGGGCCCAATACTTTCGCAAGGCACTATATATATATATATATATATATATATATATATAATGTTTGGGGGTTCAACGGAATTTTCTAGCAAAAGAAAATAATATTTTTTCATGTAAACAAAAAGTGTCAGAAAGGGCTTTGTCTTCAAGTGTTAGGAGAGTGGCTGATGTGTGACATAAGCTTCTAAAGTTGAGCATAAAATGCCAGGACAGTTCAAAACCCCTCAAAAGACCTATTTTTGGAAAGTACACACCCCAAGCTATTTGCTGATAGGCATGTTGCGCACATGGAATATTTTATATTTTGCCACAAGTTTCAGGAAAATTACAAACTTTTTATTTTTTGCACAAAGTTCTCACTAAATTATATATTGCTCAAACATGCCATGTGTTTTTGTGGGATTTCACCCAAAAATATATTCTGCTGCTTCTCCGTACGGGGTTAATGGAAAATGGTGATTTCACTTCATCACTACCTATCACAGTTTCAGAGGCCATGAAATGTCAAGATAGCACAAACTCCCCCTAAATGACCCCATTTTGGAAAGAAGACACTTAAAGCTATTTGTTAACAGGCATGTTGAGTCCATGGAATATTTTATATTTTGCCACACATTTCGGGAATATATATATATTTTTTTTTACACAAAGTTGTCACTAAATGATATATTGTTCAAACATGGCATGGTTATATGTGGAATTACACCCCAAAATACATTCTGTTGCTTCTCCTGAGTATGAGAAAACCACATTTGTGGGACTTTTTGGCACTCTAACCGTGTACAGGACCCCAAAAACCAATCACCGCCTTCAGGCTTTCTAAGGGCGTAAATTTGTGATTTCACTTTTCACTGCTTATCACAGTTTTGGAGGCCATGCAATGCCCTTATAGCACAACCCCCCCCCCACCCCAAATGACCCCATTTTGGAAAGTAGACACCCCAAGCTATTTGCTGAGAGGCATTTTGAGTATTTTTCAAAGTTTTGAAAATTGAAAAAAAGAAAAGAAAAAAAAACCCTTTTTCTTTTCTTTCTTTAGTTCCAAAACAAATGAAAGCTGCAAAATACTCACCATGCCTCTTTGCAAATACCTTTGGGTGTCTACTTTCCAAAATAGGATCATTGGGGGCGGGGTTGTGCTATCTGGACATTCCAGGGCCTCCGAAACTGTGATAGGTAGTGACTACCAGAAGCAGCAGAATGTATTTTGTGGTGTAATTTCACATATAGCCATGCCATGTTTGAACAATATATAATTTAGTGACAACTTGTGGCAAAATAAAAAATATTCCATGGACTCAACATGCTTCTCAGCAAATAGCTTGGTGTGTCTACTTTCCAAAATGGGATCATTTTGGGGAGTTTTGTGCTATCTTGGCATTTCATGGCCTTCGAAACTGTGATAGGTAGTGAGGAGTTTTTTTTAAGGGCTAGTGAGGAGTCCTTAAAAAGCCTGAAGATTGGTTTTCGGGGTCCTTTACGCGGTTAGACTGCCAAAAAGTCTCAAACATGTGGTATCCCTGTACTCAGGAGAAGCAGAATGTATTTTGGGGTGTCATTCCACATATAACCATGGCATGTGAGCCATATGTCAGCAATATATAATTTAGTGACAACTTTGTGTAATTTTTTTTTTTTTTGTCATTTTTCAATCACTTGTGACAAAAATAAATAAATATTCAATTGGCTCAACATGCCTCTCAGCAATTGGGGTGTTTACTTTCCAAAATGGGGTATTTGGGGGGGGGGGGGTTGCACTGCCCTACCATTTTAACACCTAAAGAATTGAGATAGGCAGTCATAACTAAAAGCTGTGTAAATTCCAGAAAATGTACTCTAGTTTTTAGACACAATAACTTTTGCGCAAACCAATAAATATACGCCTATTGAAATCTTTTTTTACCAAAGACATGTGGCTGAATACATTTTGGCCTAAATGTATGACTAAACTTGAGTATATTGGATTTTTTTTTTATAACAAAAATGTTCTGTCTTTTTCCGTTTATTTCGCAAAAAATAAAAATTGCAGAGGCAATCAAATACCATCAAAAGAAATCTCTATTTGTGGTAAAAAAAAAAGGATGCAAATTTCATTTGGGTACAACATTGCATGACTGCACAATTACCAGTTAAAACAGCGCAGTGCTAAATTGTAAAATGTGCTCCGGTCATTGAGCGGACAAATCTTCCAGGGCTTAAGTGGTTAAAATCCACCCACATTAACAAAGACTATAAACACATATCAATTAGGGGAATCATAACACCGCAATATACAATTGGCTTGTCACTTCCGGTTTCTGTGCCCAACGACATCACTCGGCTCTGCCCTTTGGCATCGCAAACCCACGTGACTTCTTCAGAGGCAAGAGACTCGCTTTGTTTGCATTTAAAGGCAGGCGCCAGGGGATGTCATTTGTGATGCATTTGTGATGCATCTAGCAACAGAATTGAACATGTCCATTGGTTGCTTTGTTTTTTTCCTTTGCTGGTCTGCAGGCGTTATCATTGTGATGGACGAACAAGGATCTGCACTGTTGGATGAGGAGATTAATGATGGATTTATATTATTAGCCTTTTTTTACGTTTTAGTAAAGAACTTGTCAAAATGGGATTTATTTACTGAAGCTGGAGAGTGCAAAACCAGTCTCACTTCTAACTTCAGCTTTTCAAGGATAAGGATCTGGTATGCATTCTTTGGGAAACTCCACACCGTTTTTTTCATGGTGGCGAGGTGTTTACATAAGTGTAAATGTATTTGTTTGCCTCCAGTTTAATTTTTATATAAAAAAAGGGTAGTTAAGTGTTGATATACTTACCATTCCTCTAGAAAACATTCTTCTTTTAGTGCTATTCACAGGACAAAAGCCTAGGTCAGAAGTGCTCAACCTTTTCAAGGGTGAGGTCCACCGCAAATGTAAATGAGCCCTTACTGTCCTAAGCCCCCTATAAGGCTGCAGTCATACTGATGCACTGTGGTTTAAGTGCACCTGTAGCTTTCCTACGAGTTAGCTGCACTTTGACACAGACTTCTATTACATCTTTTAGAATGAGCACAAAGCCCGCAGGTTATACAAGAAGCCTTTGGCTCAGTGCAGCTAACCCACAGGAAAGCTGCAGGTGCACTGTGCGAAAGCTGCCTAATAACCCTTGTTTAACCACTTCAGCCCTGGAAGAATTTACCCCCTTCCTGACCAGAGCACTTTTTGGGATTCGGCACTGCGTTGTTTTAACTGACAATTGCGCTGTCATGCCACATGGCTCCCAAACAAAATTGACATCCTTTTTTTTCCCACAAATAGAGCTTTCTTCTGGTGGTATTTGATCACCTCTGCAGTTTTTATTTTTTGCGCTATAAAAACAGAAAAAGATGGACAATTTGTAAAAAAAAGCATTATTTTTTACTTTTTGCTATAATAAATAACCCCAAAAATATATAAACAAACTATTTTTTTCCTCAGTTTAGGCCGATACGTATTCTTCTACACATTTTTGGTAAAAAAAAAATAGCAGTAAGCGATTATTGATTGGTTTGCGCAAAATTATGGTGTTTATAAAATAGGGGATAGTTTTATGGCATTTTTATTAATAATTTTTTTTTAAAATGGCGGCGAGCAGGGTTTTTTATCGTGACTGCGAGATTATGGCAGACACATCGGACATTTTTGACACATTTTTGGGTCCATTGTCATTTATACAGCAATCAGTGCTATATAAATGCACTAATTCCTGTGTAAATTACACTGGCAGTGAAGGGGTTAACCACTAGGTGGCAGTGTAGGGGTTAAGCGTGTCCTAGGGGCGTGTTTTTAATTGTGGGGGCGTGGTTGTGTATGACTGATCTCTGCTCCGATCACACAGAGTAGAGATCAGTGACACTGTCACTAGGCAGAACGGGGAGATGCTTGTTTACATTAGCATCTCCCCGTTCTTCCTCCCCGTGAGGCGATCGCACGCCCGCTGGCCGCCTCTTAAAGGGCAATGTACAGGTACGTGATTCTGCCTGTACAAGCCCTTCTGCCGACGTATATCGGCGTGAGTCGGTCGGCAATCGGTTAAAGTGCTAATATGCGCATTGCAATAGTACAATGTATGAAATATTTATTGCGCTGAACTTTTCCTCTTCCATCTTCTGTTGGCATCACTCTCCAGGCTACTTGAAAGGTCCAAGGCGAAATGCACCTGGGACAGGAGCCAGTGCTACAGAGGAAGCATTGGCTTATGCGGCTCCTGTTCCCTCTGTGGCCACCTGCGCTTGCTCCATGCACTCCGATGCTCTGGGATGGCAAGTGGGCAACTCGTTGATCATCATCTGGGCTTGCCGGTCTGCCATCCAAAAGCATGGCCATGAACTTCCCTAGTTTGAGGATGAGGGCCACATCAGAGGGAGGTTGAGCATGTCTTGCCTAGGTCTTTCATCATAAGATCTCTATCATCCATAGTGGAGAAGGATCTGGGGGTTTTGGTAGACCATAAGCTCAATAACAACATGCAATGCCAAGCTGCTGTTTGCAAAGCGAGCAAAGTCCTTTCTTGTATTAAGAGAGGTATGGACTCCAGAGAAAGAGATATCATTTTGCCCCTGTTCAAATCATTAGTAAGACCTCACCTGGAATATGCCGTTCAGTTTTGGGCACCAGTTCTCAAAAAGGATATCGGGGAACTGGAGAAAGTGCAGAGAAGGGCAACCAAACTGATAAGAGGCATGGAGGAACTCAGCTATGAGGAGAGATTAGAGGAACTAAATTTATTCACTCTTGAGAAGAGGAGATTAAGGGGGGATATGATTAACATGTTCAAATATATTAGGGGTCCATATAGTGAACTTGGTGTTGAGTTGTTCTCTGTACGGTCAACCCAGAGGACACGGGGGCACTCTTTACGTCTAGAGGAAAAGAGATTTCAGCTTCAAGTATGGAAAGGTTTCTTCACAGTTAGAGCAGTGAAAATGTGGAATAGACTCCCACCAGAGGTGGTTCTGGCCAGTTCAGTAGATTGCTTTAAGAAAGGCTTGGATACTTTCCTGATGGTACATAATATAACTAGGTACTAACATAGGTAAAGTTGATCCAGGGAAAATCCGATCGCCTATTGGGGGATCAGGAAGGAATTTTTTTTCCCCTGCTGTAGTAAATTGGAGCATGCTCTGCTGGGTTTTTTTTTCGCCTTCCTCTGGATCAATTGTGGGCATAAAATTGGGTATCTGGATTGTACGATTATTTTTTATTTTATTTATTTGTTTTTAAGGTTGAACTGGATGGACTTGTGTCTTTTTTCAACCTGGCTAACTATGTAACTATGTAACTATGTAACTATATTAGCCTACCCTTCAGCAGTAATTACTTGACCAAAGAAGTCTTCGATACTACTGGAGAGAACTGAAATCAAAGATTAGGTTGGCTGATGCTGCCTATCAGTAAATAATGTTACCAAAGGTATCGACTTGGTCATGTTACCAGCACTGGAGTGAGCCTGAAACATCTCCAGAAAACGTAAGGTTGTATTTCAGGACTTCAGTTGGCTATTATGTATCTATGTATTGAACCTAGGCCCACTTCAAATTCTGTTGGTACGTTAAAAGTTTTAATGGAAAGAAGAAAAGGCCAAAATATGATCTTTAATAGAGACTGCACACTTCTGGAGAACTGGGAAGATATTAATCAGATTTTCACACCTCTGTTTGTCTGGGCTCTAAATATGATCATTTTAGCGTACTGCAAACAGCATCTTCAATTATTCCAAATCCTGTTTTTAATTTGTCTATTACATAATCTGATAAATAAATAGCTCAGGTGACACACTACCCGATCATTTTAATTAGGATGTTTGGAAATTATTCTGTTTCTGAAGACATTTGGTTAGAATTACTCACAGGAATAATTAGCAAAGTCTCAAGTGAATGGAAGAGTCTCAGAAGTGAACTTTAATTTGTGAAACATTAATAATAATCACAAAGCAGAAGAAATCTTCAAGCTTTAATTTTAGCTGAAAATCTAACCACAAAACAAGACATTAATAAAGAATTGCTGCTAGAAAGGTGAGCATGTTCACTGTCACCCTTCACGTATAAAAAAATGACACATTAGCACCACATAATTTTTTTTTCATATATTTATATGACCATGCCTATCCACTCATTAGTGGAAGGTCAACTATCTCCCCTTGAGCTAGTAGCAGTTAAAGCATAACCTCAGTTTCATTTCACTTTGCTGGGGCCAAACTGGTCCAATTCCATTACTAATACAGTGCTACACACTGTATACAGCGCTGTGTTCCAGCAGCTATATGAGGGACTTCCCCTCCCATGCTCTGAAAAATATTGAGCCGCTGCCCTGACTATGGATGAATTAAATACAAGGCATTCTCTGCTGGCTTAGGTGGAGATGTCATCCGCTCGACTCTTCTCCTCAGAAAATCAGAGGAAGCCTTGTATTCATTCATAACCTGGCTCTTTGTGCATGGCTGAGCAGTACTCAGTCTGATTCAGTTTTGTTCCTGGAACAGGAAGGGAAGTCCCTGTACCACTGCTGCGCTCAGTTCCATGTGTGTGCAAAAAAGCATGCACATGCCACAGTGCACACATCTGCTACAGATCCTGGCACCTGATGGCCTATTTAAACTTGAGGTCTGCATGATATCATCGCTGGATGGGCTTTCAGCTTATACCCTTGTTAGCTGTGTTCTTAAAGTTTGCTTGACTATTACTGATTCGGCTACTATTCTCTGGAATACACTTGCCTGTTCATGTCTGCTGCTCACCTGCATTACTGACCTTGGCCTTATATTTTTGATAACGATTCTGCCTTCTGATTTTGTACTTTGCTGCCAGAATGTTGCCAACTCTTGCCTGTTTCTGGCCTGTATTCTGTTTGTAATTTTGTACCTATCTGCCTTGCTGTTATTGAACTCAGCTTGTGACTTGACTCCATGCTTCTGCTTATTTGACCTCAGGTTTTTCCAAGCTCAAGTTTGCTGGTCCAACTTCCGGGCACGGCGCCCTTTCGCTATGTTTATACTGAGATTAAATTACACACAGGTGGACTCTAATTATTAATTAGGTGATTTATGAAGGCAATTGGTTCCACTAGATTTTAGTTAGGGGCAGTGGCAGCCCATCCATAGGGGGCGCATGGGCGCCACCCCCCTCTAGGCAGTCACAAAAAAAATGAAAAAATAAAAGTTTAAAACTGGCCCTTTAAAAAAAAATACAAAAAAGGTCCTTAAGTGCTCTGTGTTCGGACCCCGGACACAGAGCACTATGGGAAGCGCCACGTCTATGCAATCAAGAAATTGCAGACGCGGTGCTTCATTTGCGGGCTTTTGTGCCGCCTTGCAGCACTTTCCGAAGTGCTGAGTAGCTTCCGCTCGGCACTCGTAGATTCTATTACTATGGGCGGGCGGTTTGATTGACATCTGAGTTAGATGTCACTTCCTGTTTTCTCTCTCCCATTGCGCCCGAGAGAGAGAAAACCGCAAGTATGAGGAGCGGACTCCTTCACCGCTGCTGCTGCCTGTGGGAGGAGACACCACTGGAGAGGAGAGGACAACACAGCAAGGTAAGTACAAGAAGGTGGGTTTAATGTGACACAGGCTCCATTTGGTGGGACATAGGCAGGCTGCATTTGGTGGGACACAGGCAGGCTGCATTTGGTGGGACACAGGCAGACTGAATTTGGTGGGACACAAGCAGGCTGCATTTGGTGGGACACAGGCAGGCTGCATTTGTTGAGACACAGGCAGGCTGCATTTGGTGGGACACCGGCAGGCTGCATTTGGTTGGACACAGGTAGACTGCATTTGGTGGGACACGGGCTGCATTTGGTGAGATACAGGCAGGCTGCATTTGGTGGGACACAAGCAGGCTGCATTTGGTTGAACACAGGCAGGCTGTATTTGGTGGGACACAGGCTGCATTTGGTACACAGGCTGCATTTGGACACAGGCAGGCTGCATTTGGTGGAGCGCAGGCTGCATTTGATGTGGCACAGGCTGCATTAGAGGGGTCACAGGCTGCATTTGATGGGACACAGGCTGCATGTAAGGAGGGACTCCGCTGGGGGCACCTGATGTAAGGACAGTCTCCACTGGGGGCACCTGGTGGCATCTGGTGACAGGTGACGTGGCTAGTGACACGCTCAGGGCTCCCACTGATTCTGTATTATGGTGAGTTGAATGATTTCATTTTATATTACAATGTAATAATAGAAATAATGCGCTTCAATCATCCTGACACCATAACAACCATGGTGCCGGGATGATTGAAGTGCTAACACCAGGTGTTTAGAATATCTTTATCTGCTGATTGTTAAACTTTCTAGAATACACATATTTCTATTGTTGTGTAGGATCTGGGCCTGCTGTCCCTCCATCCCTCTCTCCCTCTCCCTCCATCCCTTGTTCATCTCAGACGCTAACCACACCACCTTAGAGCCACGCCCACTATTCCTCTGAAACCATTTTCACCAAGTGGGAGGGGTCAAAAAGGAAGAGCAGGGTCTGGCGCCCCCACATCCTAAAACTTCACCAGTCGCCACTGGTTAGGGGTATCAAAGTAAAGGGGTCTGAATAAAAATGTACACCTCTATTTAGATATTTATTTTTTTGAAAACCATTTACCATTTTTCTTCCACTTCACAATTATGTGCCGCTTTGTGTTGGTCTATCACATAAAATCCCAATAAAGTACATTTACGTTTTTTGGTTATAACATGACCAAATGTGGAAAATTTCAAGGCTAGAATACATTTTCAATATATATATTCAATATATATGTTAATAAACACTTTTTTTTTTTTTGCCAAAGATATGTAGAAGAACAAATTTTGGCCTCAATTTATACATTTTTTTATTGGATATGTTTTATAGCAGGAAGTAGAAAATATTGTTTCCTTTTTAAAGTTTTTGCCATTTTTTTTTTTCTGTAGTAAAAAATAAATAACTCAGTGGTGATAAAATACGAACAAAAGCTCTATTTGTGTTAAAGAAATAATATAAATTGAATTTGGGTACGGCGTTGCATGACCAAGTGATTACCAGTTGAAATAGCGCAGTGTTGAAAAGAAAAAAATTCCCTGGTTATGAAGAGGGTCAAATCTTCCGGAGGTCAAGTGTTTAATGCATATATTTACTTGTAGTGTATATGTACTTAAAAAGTCCTGCAGATTGGCTCATTGCATATTTCTTTGTATTTGAGAATCTAGATCTGTCTGGATGCTGACCTAATGTGGGTGGTCTTAGTGTGTATGGTCAGATTTTCTGTTCTGTGTATTCTCTCTGTATAATGCTATCTTTGTAACGAGAAAAGTTTCTGGACTGGAAAACTGACAGTTTGAGTTTTTTCCAAAGTAACAAAGAATTTTTTTCCTGCACGTTTTAATAAATGGGCCCGTGTGTGCCTTGCACAGAGCATTATAATTATTGATATCACTTGTCAAAACACAGAGATTTGAAAACCTGCAACCCATTATGTTTACATGTAGGGCAACAACAAGTGGCATTATGCACAGTACGTTCACATGTGCTATTGTCAAAATGGCTTGATTTGCTCATAGAGAGCCTCATCTACATAACAATACAGTGTTTTCAACAAAGCTGCATTTGTCAACATTCTTACCAGACCAGTGATTGACATATGCGTACAAAAATAAATAGCTCTTTCAAAGAAAAATACAGAGCTTTTAAAAATATGGATGACCAATAATTCTGATGACTCCCTACCTGCATTTTAATTGTCCCTTTCTGTAAAGTCAAGATATGTTGTAGCTCAAAGGCACAGCAACCAAATGTACATACACAGAATCTTTTTATTCACACATAAGGATGATTTTGACAGCTCTAATAAATTTTTTGGGCTGAGCAAAGACTCATCTACAAATATTAATCTTATAAAATGAAGATTTTTTTAATTATTCTGTTGGCTCATATTTTAAGTACTTTCTGCTGCGAGAAAACATATTCTATTGAGCTGTCTTTAAATCTGAAATCCAGACAGATATTAAAGATATATCATTTCATGTAGTTGTGTATACGCCTTTAAAAATAATTAACCACTTCATTCACAGAGTATTGTCAAATGACGTCTGCAGATGGGATTACCCCAACCCCGATTTTCCATTCCATGATGGAAGTACACAGTTTTAAGGGCTTTATATCTAGTATGTACGCTAAGTTACTTACTGCATTTTTGCCTGGCATCCCTACGGCATGGGAGAAAGATGTTGGAGTGTTTGAGGAGGATCAGTGGGCAGAGGCCTAACAGGCAATACAAGGTTGTTCACTGAACACGGCACAGTGGCTGTCACAACTGTTCATAATAAGGAGGGTTCACCTCACGCCAGCTAGGCTACATAAGATGGGCTTTGGGGACAGCGGCACATGCACCAGGTGTGCTAGGGAACATGGGGACTTGATTCACCTGATGTGGCAGTGCCCCAAACTACATCGATACTGGGCGGAGGTCATTAAAACTATATCTGATGTATTTATGGTTAAGATCCCTAACGACCCTAAATTGTGTATATTGGGTATCTTGGATGGTCTCCCGCTTGAGGATGGCACGAAGACGGCCACAGGTAGATCGATTTTTCAAGCTCGTAAACGAATCCTGCACCATTGGAAGGCTAGTGAGCCCCTGATGCTGTGGGAATGGATAGATCAGATGGATGCTACATTACGCTTGGAGAGGTGCATTTACCAGCACAAGGGCCACCCTGAAAAATTTAATTTACTGTGGGATTCATGGTTGAATACTCCAGGGCTATCCCCCCTGGATCTGGTTATGGACAGATTGCTAGGTAAGGAAATGTGTTAGTGGGCAGTAACTATTGACATTGTTGATATGATGGTATGAGAAGTGGAGGGGAACGACCGGTTGCTACTAATAACAATTGTACAATGGCTATGTGGTGGGCAGCAGCAACTACTGGACCTTATCACATGTTTTGTCTAACGATTCACTGGTATTGCATGATTGTAACTCTTTGGTACTTTCATTTCTTTGTAAGAATTTGTATTTCATTGTGGATTAGATCAATAAAATCCTTTTTTGAGAAAAAAAAAGAATGTGAACCGGCACAGTGGTACCTTTGAGGAGATGTCTCCATTCTTTCAGGGCTAAAATGATCGCCAACAGCTCTCTGTCACCAATCTCGTAACTGCACTCCGCAGGTGACAATTTCTTGGAAATGTAGCCACAAGGATGCATAGCGATCTCAGAGGTAGGATGTTGAGACAGAAGGGCACCAACACCAGTCTCAGAAGCATCAACCTCAAGGATAAAAGGTAACGTAGGGTGTGCCAACACAGGAGCAGAAACAAAGGCAGCCTTGAAACTCTCAAAGGCCTTAATGGACTCCGGAGACCAACTCTGCGGGTTACCGTCCTTTCTGGTCATATCAGTCAGGGGCTTGACCAGAGACGAGAAGTTACGAATAAACTTCCGATAATAGTTGGCAAAGCCCATGAAACACTGCAGAGGATGTAAACCCAGGGGTCGGGGCCACTATAGAACTGCTGAAAGTTTCTTTTGTGTCCATCAAAAAAAACAGCAGTGGAAATTACATTACCCAGCAATTTAACCTGTTCACAATGGAACTCACACTTCTCCAGTTTACAATAGAGATTGTTCTCTCTTTGTTTCTGAAGCACACAAGATACATCTGTGTTGTGGCTCTGCAGGGACTTGGAAAATATGAGGATATCATCAAGATAAACCACCACACATAACTGCAACAAAATAAAAATAAATTCCTGGAAAACTGCCGGGGCGCTACAAAGGCATTACAAAGTACTCATAATGGCCTTTTCTGGTATTAAACGCAATTTTCCACTCGTCGCCCTTAATCCTCACAAGATTGTATGCCCCTCTCGAATCAAGCTCTGTGAAAACCGTTGCTCCCTTGAGGCAGTCAAATAATTCCATAATCAATGGAATCGGATAGGCATTCTTAATCGTGAAACGATTGAGACCCCTATAATCAATTATCAATAATCAGTTCCGTCTGCCCATTAGTCTGGGGATGATAGGCTGAGGAAAAAAGTTTAATGCCTAGTGCTTCACAAAATGATTTCCAGAATTTTGACGTGAATTGAACTCCATGGTCAGAAACAATATCACTGGGAATTCCATGGAGCCTAACGACTTCTTTAATAAATATTCTGGCTGTTTCAGTTGCAGATGGAGTTCCTTTCATGGGAATAAAGTGTGCTATTTTAGAAAAACAATCCACCGTTACAAAGATAGAAGAGAACCCTTCAGAGGGAGGTAGTTCAACAATAAAATCCATTGCGATTTTATCCCATGGTCTTTCAGGAATAGGTAGTGGTCTCAATAGTCCCCGTGCTTTATTCTTGCTATTCTTATTCCTGAGGCAGGTCGGACAAGAATTAAGGTAATCCCTACAGTCCTTTGCAAGATTTGGCCACAAGAAGTGTCTTTGAACTAGATTCATAGTCTTGTTACGTCCAAAGTGACCTGCCAGGGGATAGTCATGACAGACCTGTAGGACGAAAGTGCGGAGATTCTGAGGGATAAAAAGTTTATTTCCCTGCCAGAAGAGCCCATTCTTCTCTTGGAGGTTTGTATCTGGAGGGAATGATGTTCCTCGGGAGGCCTGACTGATCTGTGACAAGAAACTAGGTTGGGTTAGTAAGAAATTTCCAGCTTGCAGGATAGTGTCCGGAGGAGATGAAATTTCAGCCTCTGTGAACATGCGGGATAACGCATCAGGTTCACTGTTTTTGAACCCTGGTCGGTAAGTGATATGAAAATTAAAACGGGAAAAGAAAAGAGCCCATCTTGCCTGTCGGGGTCTGAGGTGTTTGGCCGTTCTGTGATACTCCAAGTTTTTATGATCTGTAAAGATCATTGGGTGTGCTGCCCCCTCCAGGAGGTACCGCCATTCTTCTAAGGCTGATTTTATTGCCAGAAGTTCTCAATCCCCCACATCATAGTTCCTTTCCGACACACCAAATTTCTTGGGAAAAGACTACAGGGTGCATTAAGGACTTAGGCGTTGGGACAGGATGGCTCCTACAGCATTTTCCAATGCATCCACTTCCAGGGTATAAGGCAAGACAGGGTCAGGATGTTTTATGCCCTATAATAGCACGCAAAATTGGGACATCCTAATCCTCCATTGAGTTTGGGAAGAAATAAGGTACGCTGTTGTGTTTGTGGTTTAGATGAACATATTCATCCTTTTCAACTCCTGAAATTGATTGCTTGGAGTCCCTAAACTGGCCTGATTTTGGCACATTGTCACTTTAACTACACCAACTTAAATACGCATTGAAATAAGAAGCCACACATTTTTGAGTATAAAACATTTTACTCCAAGCACATTCACATGTGCCTTATAAGCGTTTTTTGAACAAACTAAGATCTTGGTGTATAACATGTATGTTTGACATTAATTTGCCATTTTTGGGGCTAAACAGGCATGTTTAAAAACAACATACACATACCCAATTCAGGAACTTACAAAGTTTGACTTTGTTAAAGCGGTTTTGTACAGAAAATAGCAATTTCATCTTATTCAAATGGCTTTGGAACATAGATGCAGTTATGACCATTCAAATAAAATAATATGCAGTATTTACCTTTTATTTTTAATGTTTATGCCGACTTCCGGGCTCTCCTTCTGTGGGAGTAGGCGTGTTTATCGGCTTCGCAATGGTCCCTGGGAACTTTTTTAGCTATTTCCCAGGAATCCGTGGGGGACACAGTCATGCCGAAATCTTGTGAGATTTCGGAAGGAGGACGCCGGTCACGTGACGAGGGCGTGTCCGAAATGACCATTTTGAAAGTGGGCAGGCAGCTCTATCTGCCATTACCACTATAGCACACGAGGCAAGAGGAAGGAAAACAAAGAGGACACTCAATGAGCATGTGCGAGATGGAGCGGTGGATGCTGGGAGCTCAGCGTCATCGCATCCAGGAAGTAAATGCCTGTGGGCTTCAAACGCCCACAGTGAAAATGGAAACCGCCGGACTGCTTTTTTAAAAGTTTTCCTTAGCAATGAAATCGTCACGCCGGGGGTTAAAAAGACGCCGATCGTGACTGCAAAGACACCGTAGGAATCGCCCACCAGTGAAACAGGTAAAAAAAAAAAAAAATGTCAGCGGAATCCCGCTTTAAAGTGAAGGCCATATAATACATTAGTATGTCAAAATGCTTTGAAAGTGCACTTGCATTGCACTTGCAGTGCAAAGTGGTTTTGCCTTTTTGAAATAAGCCCCAGTGTGCCAATATGTGCTATCTCCCATCATGGGGGATCAATGGATGTGTTTTGAGGGTGCAACCACCTCCTTTCACCTACCTTAGAGGAAGGGGTTGCACCCACAAAACGCGTACATTGATATCCCATGATGGGAGATAGCACATGTTGACACACTGTGTGCATCTTCAAAATTTGACTTTGCGATTCAGTCAAAACTGTAAAAACATGTACAACATAACAACAATAAAATGTTATTTTTTTTAGATTTTCCCTAAAATATCGATGATGTTGTTCAGTCTTTTTTGAACATCATGGATGTTTTGTTTCATTTATTCCAAATCACGATTACAAACCATGATCTCCCTGATCAGGATTTGTGCACTTGCACTGCTGAAGTGAGTTTCTTCTTCCACAACATCTATGTCACCTAAAAATTCAAAAAAACACACCACATATTAAAAATATGCAGGCATCCATCTATTACCTGAAGCTGTGGTCTCAGACACTGACCGGTGGTCGACACCATTTCAATCACTTCACCCAGCACTTCCTGAACATCATCATCCACATCTTCAGGGTGTGTGGTGAGTTGCCTTTCTTCATTAGGTGTGGGGTTACTGGTGTCCTCTTGATGTCCCTCTTCTTTTTGTGAATACAAAAAAGGTATACTTAGCAGACAGATATGTTAGGCTAGAAACAGTATTATGAAATATTGCTTGGAAGTGTCTTCCAATTGTCTGTTTTGGCAGAGTTACAAGCTGAATACGTGATTTTTTTCCCTTTCCAAAGCTGGAATACTTACCTGTTTTGTGCAAGTTTCACATATGTAGAGACCCCTAGTATCCACTGGAGCACCTCTCCTGACACTGAATAAAGTTGTAATTTCATTATAGTTTCAAACACATCTAGACAACATGTAATACACCTATTTTAATCAAAATAGGCCTGAACAAATGTAGTTAACCTTCATCTCCCAAAAACGATGTATTAGTGGTCGAACAAACAATGTTTAATGTCCCATGAACGATTCCACCATCTCCACCATCTCTTCAAAGGACATATTTGAGGCCTTATATCTCCTCCTGGATCTGGAACTGCCTTGCTCCGGGCTTTTGTCATTGCTGCTATCAGCACGCACCTACTGTCTCTCCACCATTTGCTCTCCCACTGCCTCAAAAGAGAAGAGGGGGGGGGGGGGAATACACTAGAAAGAAGGACAGGAGCAGAGTTTGATGCATGTGCAGTGTATCTAAAGTATAACGAGCGGTCGCTGTAATGGCCGTAGTAATGATCTGTGAGTGGACGACGGAAGATTGTTATCGCACAAAGGAACAGTGAAACAAAGGTACAATTGTAAATTGGGGCATCATTGGTTGGTGGCCTATACTGCTTATAGATTGAGGCCTATATTGGGACAAGATTATGAGAGTTTAGCCTGACATTAGGCTTGTGCAATTCGTTTCGTTACAAATCAAAATTCGGCCGAATTTTGCATCTTTCGGACATTCGGATGTATCCGAATGTCTGAATAAAAAAATAACGAATTACAAAGAATACGAAAGAAATATAACGAATTAATTTGACATGATTCGGTAATTCTTTAAAGATCTAATGAAACAAAAGGTCAGCTCAAAGTAAATCTTATAGTCCAATCAGCTAATTAATTTTTTTTCCCGGAGGATGGATTACTGGCAAAGTGCATTCCTGAGAACTGAGTTAAAAGGGTGTTGTATTGTATTTGAGCCGAGGAGAAGAGACGTTGTCATTGTGTGTGTTAAAAGATTCAATAAACAAACGACTTTCCGAACTACGAATCATTATCACGAATGTCTATACATACATAAATAGCGAATTTCAATGAATACGAACGAATGAATTCGACATTCTACGAATAATAACGAATTATCCGAAAACGTATTAACGTAACATAACGAATATAACAGAACGAAATGATGTATTTTCCGAATGACAACGAACCGAAACTAAACAAAATTTTCCGTTGTGCACCAGTCTACCTGACATTAGGGTATGTCTTGTGTTGTGTCTTGCAGATAAAATGGTGGATACATTTACTGACTTCCTTCTTGACTTTATCCAACAATACCGGGAGCTGCCATGTATATGACAAGTTAAATGCAAGGATTACTCCAATAAAATCAAGAGGAAGGAAGCGATGGAGAAACTGTTGGAACTGGTGAAGCCTGTGTATCCCAAGGCAGACATCAATTATTTGAAGGCCAAAATTGGTAGCACATATAATAGGGAGTGCAAGAAGGTCCAGGATTCCCAGAGATCCAGAGCATCAGCAGATGACATATATGTCCCCGGGCTGTGGTAGTACAACAGCCTGCAATTTTTGTCAGATCAGACCAAACACAGGCCATCACTCTTAACACTTCCTTCCACATCAACTGAGGCTCCTGAGGTCCACCCAGGGCCTTCAATACAAGAAGAAGAGGTGGAGGAGCCCAGCTTGACCCAGGTATAGCATTGTTGAACATATTTGTGGGCAAAAATTGAATGATGTTAACTAGATGTTATTGATCCCAAATTTCTCCTTTAACCACTTGCCACCCGCCCTATTACAAATTGACGGCGGCAAAGTGGTTTCATAATCCTGATCGGCCGTCATATGACGTCCTCAGGATTATGAGTTGCTGCGCGCCCCCGGGGGTGCGCATCGCGGCGATCGTTGTTGCGGGGTGTCAGTCTGACACCCTGCAACTATGATCTCGGTAAAGAGTCTCCGACGGAGACTCTTTACCACGTGATCAGCCGTGTCCAATCACGGCTGATCACAGTGTAAATAGGAAGAGCCGGTGAACGGCTTTTCCTCACTCGCGTCTGACAGAGCCGATCGGCTGCTCCTCTGACAGGGGGGCCCTGTGCTGATCGATTATCATGATGCCCACACTGGACCACCAGGGACGCCACCAGACCACCAGGGATGCCCAGGATAAGGTATGCCACCCTAGACCACCAGGGATTCCAGTCAGTGCCACAATGGATGCCAATCAGTGCCCATAATGGATGCCAATCAGTGCCCACAATGGGCATCACTGATTGGCATGCATTATTGTTTGGCACTGATTGGCATCCATTAGTACAGTATATTATAATAAAATGCCGCCTATCAGTGCCCATCCATGCCACCTATCAGTGCCCATCCATGCCCACCTGTGCCGCCTACCCATGCCCACCTGTGCCGCCTACCCATGCCCACCTGTGCCTACTACCCATGCCCACCTGTGCCGCCTATCCATGCCCATCCATGCCGCCCATCCATGCCCATCCATGCCCATCCATGCCAGCTATCAGTGCCAATTTGTGCCACCTATCAGTACCCATCAGTGCCACCCATCAGTGCCGCCTATCAGTGCCCATCAGTGCCGCCTATCAGTGCCACATATCAGTGTCCATCAATGCCACCTCATCAGTGCCACTTCATTGGTGCCACCTCATCGGTGCCCATCAGTGCCGCCTTATCATTGCCCATCAGTGTATCCCCATCAGTGCCCATCAGTGAAGGAGAAAATTTACTTATTTACAAAGTTTTGAAACTGAAACAAAAAAAAAAATTTTTTTTTTTAAAAATTTTCGGTATTTTTTTATTTGTTTAGCAAAAAATAAAAACCGCAGAGGTGATCAAATACCACCAAAAGAAAGCTCTATTTGTGGGAAAAAAATGATAAAAATTTCATTTGGGTACAGTATAGCATGACCGCGCAATTGTCATTCAAAGTGCGACAGCGCTGAAAGCTTAAAATTGGTCTGGGCAGGAAGGTGTTTAAGTGCCCGGTATTGAAGTGGTTAACAAAGTGGTTTACATATCAATAGACAGTAGTGGCCAAAAATGATTGGGAGAAGAATGAAAAATGCTGGGGACAGAATGATAGTCTTTTCTATTTGTTAACATTCAATTTGCAACAGTCATGAGCTCAAAATTGTGTGTGATTGATGAACTAAAACCTAAAACTATGTACCATTTTCATACACAGGAAAGTCTCAGCCTCAGCCAAAGCTAAGAGGAGGCCGTGCCAAGCAGCCTGGCTGAGTGTCAGGTTCCTCCCCTCTGCCTCCAACAAAAAGGGCCAGGAAAAACAAAAACCTGGATGATGCCATGGCTGCATCTCTCCATCATGCAACAACTGCCATTAGCTCGGCCCCTGATTCCCAGGAGGCTTTTGGCTGCATGACAGCAAATAAATTAAAAGAAATGGAGAAAAACCAGTGCATTATGTGCGAAGAAATCATCCTTAAGGCCCTGAACAATCGGAAGAAGGGCCAAATCAACCCTAAAACACACCTCTGCAAATTTGATCATACTCTTCCACCAACAACACAGCCTCCCCACCCACCACAGCAGCATGGCAGACAGTGGAATGCAACATCAACACCCCCAACAAGGCTACTGGGTTGGGTATAATCCCCAATATCATTTATAATTTTAGTTTTGTTTAATTTGAGTTTATCTTTTTTTTTTTTTGGTTGCAGAGAATGCATTTTTGATTTAATTTCTTTCATTACTGTGGAAGAAAGTGTTGAGAGCAATGGCCTGGCTTCAGTGGGGTCTGGCAAAAAATGCAGGCTGTTGGAAGATCACAGCCTCAGGACATATATGTCATCTGCTGCTGCTCCCGATCTCTAGGTGTTCAGGACCGTAATGTGCTCCCTATTAAATGGACTCCTCAGGTTACCAATTTGGACAGTCAAATAATTGATGTCTGCCCTGGGGTACAAATGCTTCACCAATTCCAACTGTTTCTCCATCTTTGCCTTCCTTTTGATTTCGATATGATGTTGTGCTCCCTATTGAATAAAAATTTTTGATTTTGCAAAATACTTGGCAAGGGGGACCAACATAATTGAATCTTTGAGGTTACAAAATACAAGATAATAATGGTGTTGTGGTAACTTGACACAAAAAAAAAAATGTAAAAAAATATTATTCTGGAGGTCACTAGAAAAAAAATATTATTCTGGAGATCACTAAAAAATATATATATATATTATTCTGGAGATCTCTAGAAAAAAATAAAAATAATGTTTGGCAGAACTCTGTGAATATCACCAGCAAAACAGCTTCATTATTATACCATTATAAAATAGAAGCGCATGTGCTGCATTGAGAGATTTCATAATTTGCCACATCACAATTGTGATATCTCCATTTTGAAAGCTACTTTTACAAGACTGAACGCTTCTGGCTTGTCCTTGCTTCCGAGCTTGCGTGTTTCTACTTTTGTCCGACGGACTTGTGTACACACGATCGGAAAATCCAATAACATATTTTTTGGCTGAAAATTTGAAGACATGCTAGCCAACATTTGTTGGTGGAAAGTCAGACAACAATTGTCCGATGGAGCATACACACGGTCGGATTTTCCGCCAACAGCCTGACATCCAACTTTTCCCCTCGGAAAATCCGATCGTGTATACAGGCCTTTACAGTACTGGGTTTTAATAAAATGCTTCATGGACTTCAGTAGCAAATACTGTAAAATATTAGGCATAAGGAGCTGGCCTTGGTGCATAGCGATTATTCAGAAAATGGGAACATTTTGAATCATTTTGTTAAATGAAAGCTTTGCTCGTGTACAGCCAGCATAAAGGCAACCTTATCTTGGTACAATCGGTTCATCTAACAATTATTTTTTTTTAAACATTAATCAATCATGCAGTAAGTAGTCTTTGGGAAACAGTAGAAATTATCAAAAGATGCCTAGTCATGCCAAATATTTTTTTCTCTGGGAAAAGGTCTGCAAGGTACTCTAAATCTAACAAACATTGCCAAATTTCTCATTATAACTGGGAAATGAGAATCCAAATGACATATTATTGCTTGAAGACAGTTTTTAAAATGTTGGAGATCTCATTGATACTAAGCACTGATCATTCAATTTTCTATAGAGTATGGAGAAAACATTTCATTACAGTGTACCAAGAGTCAAGTCAAGTCAAAGAAATGAACACTGTGGGTTGAAGTGTTTTGAAAATGCAGTCAATGACAGACAGCATAGTCGTTATTGAGTTATCTGCCATGTTTAAATCTCGAACATGTAAGCATAGAAGGATAAGCATAAATACAAAAATAGAGCCAATCTAGCACATAAACATGAAATATTTAAGTTAAGTATTTAACATCATTATTGTCTTTTCTTGTATTTTTCACAGATCCAGTTTGAATCCTGTATAGTTTGTTAAGATTTTATTTAACATTTTGATATAATGTGTAGGGGCACAGAGGTGCTCGGCGTAGTTCCTAAAATTGGCCACTGGTTGTTACCATACCTAGGGTCGGGAACCTGTGTTGTAAGAACAGGCAGTGTAGTTACCCAAGTAGCCCAAGCCCTAGTTACTAGAGGCCCCCAGAGTAGTGTGTGGGTGTTATCATAGAGGGTTAGGTAGTGCCAGCCCTGCTCTTGCCAGTGTGGTATAAACAGTCTGCCAGTCCTCCTGCATTGTTAGTTGTGGTAAAGATGTAATCTTTGAGGTTCTTAGAGCTTCCCCTTGGGAGGAGGAATGGTGAAAAGGTGGAAAGGTGCAGAGGACTGTTTTGACTACTCACATCCCTTTGCGTGGGAATGCGTGACTCTTGCAAACATCCAGAAAAGGTAAGGACTTTGTTTGTCCATTTACTGTTTGCAACTGAAGGAAAATGCTGTACTCATTGGAATGACTTTAAGGGCATAAATATGTAAATCAACTGGTTTAGTAAACAGCAAAACAGCTTTCTCTTGTTTGGACTCTTCCTTCTCCTGACCTCCAGATGAGAACATGCTTTGGAAATGAACAGGTACTGGGTGAAGCTGCTATTGGGGTCCATTGCCGTAAGGCCTGATCAAGTCATAGATGAACTGCTTGTCTGTTTAGGACAGGCTGGGTGCATCCCGGGGGTGCTCACATATTGGTGCCCAGGGTAGAGCCCATGCCCATTATGCCCCGGTGAGTATATAAAGACAATCTATGCTGGGCAGGGATGTGTTGAAAAGTGCACATGCTCCTCCACCACATGGCTGTACACGTGGAGGTCATGCAGCACACGGTTAAGCCTCTACACAACAGTTAGTCATATTACACTCCTGTCCTCTGTGTTGATCATTACCGTTTGCATGCTTGTATTTAAAACATTACTTCTGTATTTTCAAAGTTATGACCATTACAAATGAGGAACAGTTCTTAGTTGTTCAGCTGAGTCACACTGAATCTCAGTTATTATCCAAAGACACTGACGTGAGGGATCCATAAGACATGGGCCAGGGCAGAGGTTCATTGTGCAGAAGTCAGACTTGAGTAACACCACAAACCAGACCACAATGCAGTCTGAAAACTTGCCAGGAACACTCTGAAAACCTCAGTTAATGAAGATAACTAGCTAGTGGTGAGTCCTGACCATAGTCTACACTGCATGGCTATGACTTTGCAAGACAGAAACTCAAAGTCTGCTGGTGGTAATTTATGGTGATGATTGTTTAGACACAAGAAATGATTACAGCATAATTTTAGAATAGTTTCACTTGAAAAATAAATGTTTTTCAGTAGCATAACTGGTGCCTAAATGTCTAACATCCTTAAAATTCTGATAAGTCCTGATAAATCAAGGTAACACAAACACGGTTAATTTATATCCTAAGCAAGCATAATTACATGTGTAGGATCCTAGTGTTTGGGCAGGGTTGCTAAGTAAATTTAGTTTGCCAGGCAGTAGTTGCCCTGGTTAATTGGTAGTAGATTCACTGATTCCTCACTAGTTCTGGACTTGCTGCACCTTCTCTCGTCTGTTGCTAGGTGGTGTAATGCTGGTGACATTTGATAGACAAGGGCTTAGTAAGGTCAGGTTATGAATGGATGGGGTGTCTCAGCCAATTGGCGGGGGGTTTCTTTAGTCCCTTGGTCTGCTGGGAGAGCCAATTTATTTGGATGGAGTCAGGTGATCGGAGGCCTATCCCCAGGATATCTGGTCTTCTTCCTCTTCCATGGTTCTATGCATCAGAGGGGAGCGGAGTCACCGGGTTGGCCCCACCCTCCGTTATATAAGAACTGTCAGAAGAAGAGAAGCGTCACACAGCGGGAGTCTCCCATTGTGTGGAGCGGCCCGAGAACGAAGGAGAGACGCCGTGGAGGAAGATGCCAGAGGAGAACACCGGAGGAAGAAGAAGCGGATCAGAGGAAGAAGAAGATGGAGAAAGAAACCAAAGGATGAAGAAAAGAAGAAGGAAGAAGACCAGAAGAAAGAAGATGAAAGAAGACTTTAATAAAGGACTTGTCAAAGACCATCTCCTGTCATTTTTAACACTTTTGTCACTTTTTTGGTGAAATGGTAGGCGTACTTTTGTACCCCCTTACCATTTCACACAGGGGGGGAGGCCGGGATCTGGGGGTCCCCTTGTTAAAGGGGGCTTCCAGATTCCGATAAGCTCCCGCCCGCAGACCCCACAACCACCTGCCAGGGTTGTGGGGATGAGTCCCTTGTCCTTATCAACATGGGGACAAGGTGCTTTGGGGGGATCCTCCCAATGTTGAGGGCATATGGCCTGGTATGGTTCATGAGGGGGTGCGCTCTCTTGTCCCCCCTCTTTTCCTGTGGCCTGCCAGGTTGCGTACTCGGATAAGGGTCTGGTATGGATTTTGAGGGGGACCCCCACAACGTTTTTTTTTTGGTGCAGGGTTTTCCTTAAAATCCACGCCAGACCTGAAGGGCCTGGTATGGATTTTGAGGGGGACCCCACGTCATTTTTTTTTGGTGCAGGGTGCCCCTTAATATCCATACCAGACCCGAAGGGCCTGGTATGCTCTTGAAGGGGAACTCATGCTGTTTTTTTTTTTTACATTAAAGTCGTGTTGTAAGTCGCGCTGTGATTCACACTCAAGCCGTGTCCAAGTTGCCTTGCCTCCCAAAGTCGTGCTGGAAGTCGTGTTGCCCCTGTGTGAATGGACTGTTATGATATAAGTTCAGTAGACACAGATTGTTATTGTGTTGCCGCGTACACACGGGCGGACTGTCTGTCCAACTTAGTCCGCTGAAACACATTTCAGCGGACAGTCCGCTCGTGTGTGGGCTTCAGCGGACTTTTTCAGCGTGCAGTCTGGCGGACTAAGTATTTCGGAATTTCCGTAATATTGTCCGTCCAACTTTGGTTTCAGCGGACAGTCCGCTCGTGAGTAGGCTAGTTGGACGGACTAAGTATGGCGCATGCTCAGAAAGGATTTACACGGCGGAAGGTTGCATTGCTGAGTATTGGACGTCCTATTTCTAGTCCCGTCGTACGTGCTGTACACGTCATCGCGCAAGCTTTCAACGGACTGTCTGTTCATCGTGTGTGGTCAAGTCCGTTCATTCAAAAGTAGGACGGACTGTCCGTCGGATTGTCTGACGGACTTAGTTGGCCAGACAGTCCGCCCGTGTGTACGCGGCTTCAGAGTCACGACGAATCTCCTATCTGTATCTAACTGTGTCAAAACGAAAATGAAAATATAACATTTATCTATGTTGGATCTTTCGTTTTTCGAACTCTGTGCTTTCGTTATCGTTTGTCAAAATGATAACGAAAATACCTGAAATTCGGAGGAAAATGCATTCGGACGAAAGCGAATGCACATGTCTAATGACTACCCAATCATGGGCAAAGAAAAAAAAAATGTTTTTGCTTGTGCATGATTCGCTGATGAAAGTTGCCTCATTTACTAAGCTCTGGAAAGAATTCTCTTGCAAAGTGTAAATGTTTATAAAAAACATCTGTTTGCCTATAAATCAACCCCCTTGTAACAACAGAAGATGAGGGACAGCAGTCAAAACCCTTTTTATGATTGCAGTCATTTAGAATGCTGCAAGTAATTTAGACCACTTTAAACCGTACATAATCCCTGATATTAAAAGGGCAGCCTGATCCCTTCCATCCTGTTCCCTGTCTGTTTACTCCTGGCCCCCATCTGCAAATCTCCTGTTTATGACCCTGGCCTGACTAAAATTCTGGTACTCTCTTTTGCTCTATATTCTGGTTGGTTTGTTATCACCATTTGGTTGTTTTGGGTTTGTTCACTCTGTATTGGTGGGGTGTTCGCATTTATAATGCATTTACTTTAATAAACTTACTTACACCTATTTATGTCTGGTTCACTCTGTCGCAGTCACAGTTCTGGTCACATCTGGTTTATGACACCCCCCCCCCCCCACCTGTTTTTGGAGATTATATATTATATATATTTTTTTATTTGGGGGGCTTTTTAGTACCTTATCCGTGGTATTTCTTCTGGATGTCCATCCTATGTCACTGTGTCATTTCTCTGGGTGATTTGGGCCCTCCTCCTTCCCCTCACTGTCTTCTGGGACCTGTGTGTGTCCTAGAAGATGATGGGCGCATTCAGAAAGTGCCGCGTGACTCACGCATGTGAATTAGGAAACTGGCTGTGAAGCCTGAAGGCTTCACTTCTGGTTTCCCTTACTAGCAATGCCAGAGCCTGCACCTGAAGCTGAAGGATGGATCAGCTTGCGGTGCCGACATCGCGGAATCCTTGGACAGATAAGTGTCCTTATATTAAAAGTCAGCAGCTACAGTACTTGTAGCTGATGACTTTTCATTTTTTTTCTGCCAAGCTGGAACTCCACTTTTAGGTCTTCATTCTCTTCACACTCTTCAAGTGTAAAACAAGTCTTAATGCCTAAGCACAATTTTGCAACTTTAAAATGTGTTAGTAAAAATATACATATCAACAAAACTACTTTGTTCATCCAGGTGAATTATACTTTGTTTTTTTTCAGGACAAATTGGGCTTTCATTTGGTGGTAAATGGTAATGGTTATCTCCTATTTTTTTTATCATCAAAGGAAATATGCATATTTCTTGTTACTACTATAAACTACCATACTAAAACAACCCAGAATAAATTCTCCTGGTCCTGACAATTGCAGTGATACCACATATGTGTAAGTTATTTTTTGTTTGTATCTGTAGTATAGCCCAGAAACAACAGTTCACATTTTCTTTTTTTTGTCTTACCTAAAATACACTGACACTAACTGACACTGATACTAATGTAAAAAAAAAACAAAAAAAAAACACATGCTCAAAATATACTGACCCTAAACTTTAACCCTGACCTTGAACTTTGACCCTTACTTGCCCAATGTACTGATACAATATATCTTTCCTCTTCATTCACAGAGAGAGAAACACAGGGGCGGCTTCAAAGTGACTGATCACTGAGTTAGGCAACCAGGAGTTCCAAGTCCCAATCAGTAGTACAAGGCCTCTTGGTGAGAACCTGGCCTCTGCACTGGGAGCACACTGCTTGGGTAGCTCCTAGCACAAAGGGAAATACGCAAAACATGTGGCCCCATGGCAAAAAGCCCAGTGCAGTGGGGTGGCATATTTGTGTTATGTCGGAGTCAAGCAGTTGAAGTGAAATTAAGGGCTAAAGCTAACGATTCTTAAAACTGCTCCCACCCCTCTCCTAACACCTATAATAACAAACCTGCGGAAGGAAGATCCATATACTTATATATTTTCAGGCCACCCAGTCCAGTCACATGATCTCCACTGTGTCATCCAGCAATGGCTTCAGGGGAGTGGTAGGAGCACCAATATACTTTTAACTTCACAATGTAAATAAAGTTTTGTTTTATTTATATATATATATATATATATATATATATATATATATATATATATATGTTTGTGTTACTGCCTCTAAAGTCTCATAGAAAAATGTAGACCTTGTTAGAGACCTTGGTAATAGATGCGTGCTTTTTTTATTAAATCAGAGAAAATTTATTAAGAAAAGAAAAAAAACATAACAACAAAAAGGTATGACAGTAAATACATACTGCATTCAGAACAGTGTTAGCATTCCAGCCTGTTCCATCATTCAGATCTAATGCCGTTATTCAAGAAAACAGTACATTTACGTAAAGCAGGTTATTGCAATACTTTGACAGTACCAGCTATATTTCCACTATACCAGAACAACATATAATACAGATTTCCATATTAGCCCTCGGGGCATAGCTTTAAGCAGGAATCATTATAGTCAGGGGTGTCAAACTCAATTTCATCATGGGCCGCGTTAGCATTATGGTTGTCCTCAAAGGGTCGGTTGTATCTATTAGGCTAGATGTCCAGAGCAACCTTTCCCCCCTTACATCACATGTCGAGAGCCCCCCCACAATAAGCCAAGAATCCCCAACCTCCCTTACATCGCATTGCACCCCCCTTACCTTGTGCTGCTGCAGGAAAGAAGCTGGGGGCATAGTTGGGGAGCAGAAAGTGCAGGGTCTGGAGGAGGACCAGAGTAGGGCTGGAGTCTGAGACCAGGGGAGGCAGAGATGGGTGCTGCTGCTGCACAGAGAGGAGCAGGATCTGTAAGAGGAGTACTATCCTCCTCTTTGCTGCTGACTGCTGAAACAAGGTGGAATCGGAGATAATGGGGGCGATGTAGCTGCAGGAGAGGTTTGAGGGCCACGTGAAATGGCCTGGAGGGCCGAATTGGGCTTACTGGCCTTGTGTTTGACACATGTGATCATAGTAAGCCAACTAGTACAGTGGTGTGAAAAAGTGTTTGCCCCCTTCCTCATTTCCTGTTCCTTTGCATGTTTGTCACACTTAAGTGTTTCGGAACATCAAACCAATTTAAACAATAGTCAAGGACAACACAAGTAAACACAAAATGCAATTTGTAAATGAAGGTGTTTATTATTAAAGGTGAAAAAAAATCCAAACCATCATGGCCCTGTGTGAAAAAGTGATTGCCCCCTAAACCTAATAACTGGTTGGGCCACCCTTAGCAGCAACAACTGCAACCAAGCGTTTGCGATAACGTGCAATGAGGCTTTTACAGCGTCCTGGAGGAATTTTGGCCCACTCATCTTTGCAGAATTGTCCTAATTCAGTTACATTAGAGGGTTTTCGAGCATGAACGGCCTTTTTAAGGTCATACCACAACATCTCAATAGGATTCAGGTCAGGACTTTGGCTAGGCCACTCCAAAGTCTTCATTTTGTTTTTCTTCAGCCATTCGGTGGTGGACTTGCTGGTGTGTTTAGGATCATTGTCCTGCTGCAGAACCCAAGTTCGTTTCAGCTTGAGTACACGAACAGATGGTCGGACATTCTCCTTCAGGATCTCTTGGTAGACAGCAGAATTCATAGTTCCTTTTATTACGGCAAGTCTTCCAGGTCCTGAAGCAGCAAAACAGCCCCAGACCATCACACTACCACCACCATATTTTACTGTTGGTATAATGTTCTTTTTATGAAATGCAGTGTTCCTTCTACGCCAGATATACTTGGACACACACCTTCCAAAGAGTTCCACTTTTGTCTCATCGGTCCACAGAATGTTGTCCCAAAAGTCTTGGGGATCATCAAGATGTGTTGTGGAGAAATTGAGACGAGCTTTGATGTTCTTTTTGCTCAGCAGTGGTTTTCTCCTTGGAACTCTGCCATGCAGGCCATTTTTGCCCAGTCTTTTCCTGATGGTGGAGGCATGAACGCTGACCTTAACTGAGGCAAGTGAGGCCTGCAGTTCCTTGGACGTTGTTGTGGGGTCTTTCGTGACCTCTTGGATGAGTCGTCGCTGCGCTCTTGGGGTAATTTTGGGCGGCCGGCCACTCCTGGGAAGGTTCACCACTGTTCCATGTCTTCGCCATTTGTGGATAATGGCTCTCACTGGGGTTCGCTGGATTCCCAAAGCTTTGGAAATGGCTTTATAACCCTTTCCAGACTGATAGATCTCAATTACTTTCTTTCTCAATTGTTCCTGAATTTCTTTGGGTCTCGGCATGATGTGTAGCTTTTAAGGAACTTCTGGTGGACCTTACTGTGTCAAGCAGCTCCTATTTAAGTGATGCCTTGATTGTGAACAGGTGTGGCAATAATCAGGCCTGGGTGTGGCTAGAGAAATTGAACTCAGGTGTGGACAACCACAGTTATAGTATGTTTTAACAAGGGGGGCAATCACTTTTTCACACAGGGCCATGATGGTTTGGATTTTTTTTCACCTTTAATAATAAACACCTTCATTTACAAATTGCATTTTGTGTTTACTTGTGTTGTCCTTGACTATTGTTTAAATTGGTTTGATGTTCCGAAACACTTAAGTGTGACAAACATGCAAAGGAACAGGAAATGAGGAAGGGGGCAAACACTTTTTCACACCACTGTATAATCTTATCCCAAAATTCTGTCTAGAACAAGGTCAAAGATGGGTGCTGTTAGTGACTGTAGTGGATGGTGCTGCACAAATCACAGTAAACTAATGAAACGTCACCAGCTCTATGCCACTTTGAGGAAGTGCCTAGAAATTTTGGCTTACTTGACTGATGTTACTGGTCCAAATCATTTAGTGGAAGGGGGATCATGGTGTAGGGTTGTTTTTAAGGGGTTGGGCTTGGCCCCTTTGTTCCTGTGAAGGGAGCTCTTAAGGCATCAGCATATCAAGACATTTTGGAAAATTTCATGCTCCCAACTTTATGAGAACAGTTTGGGGATGGCCCCTTCCTGTTCCAACATGACTGTGCACCAGTGCACAAAGCAAGGTCCATAAACACATGGATGAGCGAGTTTGGGTGGAGGAACTTGACTAGCCTGCAGAGTCCTGACCCCAACTGGATAGAACACCTTTGGGATGAATTAGAGACTTCGAGCCAGGCCTTCTCGGCCAACATCAGTGCCTGACCTGACAAATGCGCTTCTGGAAGAATGGTCAAACATTCCCATAGACACACTCCTAAACTTCATGAACAGCCTTCCCAGAAAAGTTGAAGCTGTAATACCTGCAAAGGGTGAGCCAACTCAATATTGAACCCTACAGGCTAAGACTGAGATGGCATCAAAGTAAAGGCAGGCGTCCCAATACTTTTGGTAATATAGTGTTTGCTTGTGTATGGAACATCGTGATGGTAAAATTATCAGATAAGTAAAAGCATCTGATACAGTTTAGTAAATCAGCTCCCCATTGTTGAACAGTTCAACTGCAGAACACAAAATCTTCCACCAACATAAGACTTTGTAGTTGCCTGTAGATTTTCTAATCTAGTATTTAAGATGTATAGAAACATCTATACATATACATATACATATCTCATCTGTGTATAAGTTCAGTGTATCATCAATCAGCATCTTACTCTGTCGTTCAAAAAGGAAGCTCTGTAGCCACTCAGTGGTCAAAAACACCATGCCTACACAAGTGGACAACCTACTACTACAAAGTGATAAGGGTTAACTAGTCAGTAAGCACATTCCTTTGAAAAGGAAATGGGGGAAGCAGAACAATAGGCCAGGATGGGTGACGCATGAAGTGAGAAAGGAAATGAATGTGAAGAAAGGGCTCTGCAGGCAGAGAATAAGAAGAATACTGCGAGAAGTCACTAACTAAACTTAATTGTAGGGGTGTGAGCATGTCTTATAATGCACTGTTCATCCTCCTGCTCTGCAGTGTAATAATGCATCAGAGGACACGGGAATGTTTCTCTACATGGCTGTGACAAGTGAATCAGCGATAAGAGACGTTTTATCAATGGGCTTCCCTGCTAGAACAAACCATACATGAATGAGAGGAAACGCTGTAAATCAGCCCGTAGGAAGTGCCAATATGTGAGCAAAACATGGTTCTTAAACAGCGCACATCATGACGGAAATATTTTTAAGCCCTGATAGAAAAGATTTCTGAAGAAGTGCTGACATATATAAAATTTTAACAAACAGGTGTATAAGTTAACATTCACATTCCTTTGTCCATGTTCACCAATGTTTGGTAAACAATAACTGCTTAAAGGAGAGGGAAAAACTTTTTTTTTAAAGTTGTGCCCAGGCCATGGGAACACCAATCACTGAGGGATGATAGGATACATGTTGGGGTGGTAGCCACTTGTACTTTGTACAGATGGTTGTATGGTTGTGCCCTTGCTGGGCGTCCTGTGCATCTCTATGCCATTAAGGAGAGGTGGGCTCCCTCCAGGCACACCTGCCCCTAATCTACTCACTGCTATATGTGCTCCAACTTGGGAGACTTTGAAAATGATAGAGTTAGGACCACAGTATACAGAGGAGTCTTGACCTGACTCTCATTTACATTATGGCCGTGCCCGCACGAATGCGCGCACACATATTGTGAATGCACGTTCCCATAGGGAAGACGTGCACGCTGGAGCATGCAATGTATGTCAGATCCTGGCCCCCTCTGGAGCGACTGTGGCTTATGGACATTGCTGACTGGTCTTTAGCTTCCTGCTTCCTGTTCCTGTGTGCGCTTACGCTTCTGACCTCCTGTTTATTACCTTGCTTGCCGTTGGATACCTCTTGTCTCTCTCCCAGCTTTGAACTCAGATTTCACACGGATCTGCTCTTGTCTCCTGTCCTGTGTATGACTTTGGCTTGTCTGACCATGTCTCTGCTCTTCTGTCTGCTGACCACCGGCTTACCAACTTTGGCATTCATCCCTGACTACGCCTCCTGTTTCACCCTGTCTGCTGTGATCAGCCCTGGTGACTACCTGCAGTACCTAGCCTGCCGTTCCAACCTGCAGTACTTACCTACTGTTCCAGCCTGCAATACCTACTTGCTGTATCCAGCCTGCTACACTTTCCATTGCAACCTGTTTCCTGAAGTGTGCAATCTGTACCATCATCAGCTCCACTGTGTCCTAATGCACCTGGTATCCACATACAGAGATATCTCCACACCAGCACCTCTCATCTGTGGCACAGCCGGCAATCCCTGCTTCTTTGGGCTGTTTCCACCTTCAGGGGCACTGAGCACTCAGCTGCAAGGAGAGCCCTCTCAGCATTTCACCTTCAGGACCAGGTATGTGACAGTTATCAATCACCTGCCTGTCCTTCGTTCATAAATTTGTGTTTCATTCATCAAAGCTGCAGTAATGGCTTTTATGAATGGAGGGGCTGGGTGGAAAGGACAAGCATAGTTGGGCTCTCTTGACGAGTGCCTATCACAGCCCCTTAGTTGTATTAATTCTCACTGCATTGGAAGATTATCGTAGTGGTGGTTGGGGGAGGAAGGGGCATTGGAAGAGGAAGATTTTGGAGAACGGACACAGTGGTACAAGGGACGCATCTCACTGAGGGTAAGTAATGTTTCTGCAGATTTTTTTACTTTTTAGTTTTAGGCAAATTTAGGCCTTAAAAGGGAATTTTTTTTTTTTTATAACAAGCAAGCCATACAAAAGTTTTGCACAGAGCAGCCCAATCCTCCTCTTCTGGGGGCCCCTGCTGGTGCTCCTGGCTCCTTCTTCCTCTGAGTGCCCCCAGAACAGGCCACTTGCTATGGGGGCACTTGTGTGGGCTTGATCCCAAGCTGTGCTTTGTGTGTCCATTGACACACACAGCGTAGCTTGGCCCCGCCCCCCATTCTCTGCTCACTTGCTGTGATTGACAGCAATAGGTGCCAATGGCTCCTGCTGCTGCCTCTATGTCCAGTGAAGAGAGAGAAAGCGGAGAGAGTACAGCGCTGGACAGAGATCGAGCTCAAGTAAGTATTAGAAAGACACTGTGGGGGAGCTGCACAAAAAATATACAGGTGCTGTACAGTGTTACAGAAATCAAATAACATACCTCCCAACTTTCTGAGATGGGAACAAGGGACACCTATCAGCAAAAGTATGTAGGCATAGAACACACTACCTTGACACGCCCCCTTAAAGTAGAATTGTACAACGAAAAAATTATTAGTTAAACCCACAAGTGCTTTTTAACACTACTATTCCTTTATATTAGCTTATGGAATTTACAAGTGCAGCAATTTAGAGATTGAATGAAAGGTTTAACACTGTGAAACACTTTTTGATAGATAAGCAGTGCATTTTATATACAACTATATAGATCAGACCAAAATGAGGGACAAATGAGGAGCAAAGGGGGACAGAGGGACATTGCTCCAACTCAGGGACAGTCCGTTGAAATCAGGGACAGTTGGGAGTTATGAAATAGGAACATAGCTCTAACTTTACAGTATATATAGATCCTAAATAACAGGCTGAGCAAGCCTACCGCGTGTCATCTTCCATAGATACAGCTTTTTACCAAACTTTTGCTCCCACAGACCAGTGTTGTCTGTATTTTCCATCGAGAGTAAAGGCTGTCTGTCTCAGGTGAACTGAAATTAGCCTGGGGGAAGAGGACCAAGACCTGAACTGGATCATGAATCAGAGATCCCTGAACGTGTATGAGAGGAGCCTGGAAGACATATAGACCCAGAATAGGACTTTTCCTGGCTCTCTCTGGGACACTCTGCTACACCATGCACAACACTGTATTGCATGAAAGGTCTGTCCATAAAAGAAGTTATATACATATATATATATATATATATATATATATATATATATATATATATATATACACATATACATTTTTTTTACTCAAATGTTTTTTATTGAGAAATGTTTCAATTTTTTTTCCCACAGTACAAAAATAAAAATTTCCCCCTGTCATGAGTGGGACTATATTGCTAGCTACATACTGTCTGGGGTCTCTTGTTATGTTAATACCTAAGTGCTTCATTTGGTTTACTACCCTTACTTGAGGTATCTGTGGCGGCAGGGGCTCTCTAAGACGATCTATTGGAAAAAGTACAGATTTTCCCCAACTAATTACCAACCCGGAATGTTGCCTAAAGTCTCTAACTATATTCATTGCTGCTCCCAGGGAGGTATGCGTATCCCCCAGAAACATAAACACATCATCCGCTTATAATGCAACCTTCCCTTCTTCCGTTGCCCTCCTGAATCCCTGAGCGTTCGGGGAGGATCTTAAAGCAATGGCCAGTGGCTCTATTGTGAGAGCGAAGAGCAAGGGCTATAAAGGGCACCCCTGTCTCGTCCGACTTGCCAACTCGAACCACTCGGAGCACTCTCACTTTATTCTCACTTTGGCCCTAGGTGCCTCATATAATATTCTAATCCATTTAACAGAATTAGGACCAAATCAAAATGACGCTAATACTTGCCAGAGATAGTGCCATTCGAAGCTGTCAAAAGCCTTAACCACGTCCAGTGACAAGTCCCTTGTCCCCTCATTTTCCATTGGTACCTGGAGGTTTAAATATGCCCACCTTATATTCACACTTGTAGCTCTATCTGGTACAAATCCGGTTTGATCCTGATGTATACATTATGAAATTATTCTGTTTAACCTTGCTGCTAACCTTTGCTAAAAATTTTACATCTGAACATCAAAGGGATATTGGCCTATAGGATGCTACTTCAAGTTGATTTTTCCCCTCCTTTGGCAATACAATAATTGTTGCTTCTGTCATAGATGGAGGTAGTTTACCCTCCCCGGCCACCCAATTGAGTACTTCTAGTAGTTTTGGAAACAATATGCCTCCATACTGCTTGTATATTTCTATTGCCTGGCCATCTTTTCCTGGGGCTTTCTGGTTTGCCATGGCTGCTGTTGCACTTTGTAGCTCTTCTATTGTTATTGGGGCCTCCAATCCCTCTCTATCCTCTTTTGAGGATGAAGGGATCCTCAACCTTCTAAAAAAATCCCACATCTCACCCTCTACGTTTAGCTGTGATGTACTGTACAGGATTTTGTAATAATTGTTAGATGCATTCACTATTTCCGATACAGACCTGGTGATTCTGCTCCCCTTGACCAAAATGTCTGGTATGATAGATGAGGGTACATTTGTCTTAACTATTAGGGCCAGGATTCGTCCCACTCGTTATCCCTCCCCAAAAAAGCTTTGTTTTTTAAATAGCCTCTTATTTTCTGCTGTGATCATGATCTGTTTATTATATTCTTCCTGTTTCTCCGACCATTCCTTATGCCTTTGCTACCCTCACTCTCTTCCCAGTGATGATCTCTTTTTCCCTTGTTTGCTTCTTGATATAAGAGATTTGCTCTATCAGCACGCCCCGAAGGAATGCCTTCAGGGTATCCCAGGTCACTCCCAAAGGAGCTGACTCCGCATTTACTTCTACAAACTCCTCTAGGCTGGCTGCTATTATAATCCTCTCCAGCAAAAAAGGGTTTATTTTCCATTCACTCATACTATAACTATTCCCCATTTTTATTGAAAAAAACACAGGTGAGTGGTCTAAAAGACCTATCGGTTCATAATTTACCTCTATCATATTAAAAGCCTCTTCATTGCATAACACAAGGTCAATTCTGGATAATGTGGAGTGTGTCTTAGAGTAACATGAGTACTGTCTTGCCTCCGGATTCCACTTCCTCCAAATATCCACCAACTCTGTCTCCCCG
Source organism: Lithobates pipiens (assembly GCF_037356315.1). NCBI lineage: Eukaryota > Metazoa > Chordata > Amphibia > Anura > Ranidae > Lithobates > Lithobates pipiens. The sequence goes on along the minus strand of NW_027507748.1, from coordinate 633,492,402 downwards.
CAAAATTGGAGAAGCAGGCTGCTAGGTATAATGCCCAGCAGTGCTCCAGGTGGAAACCTATCCAGACTCTTGTATGTGGTCATATTAAAATCTCCTGGCATTATAACAGGTACGTCCGCTTTGTCCATGATAAACATCATTAATTCATTCAAAATCTTTATACCAAATGGCGGAGGATATAAACGTTAGCCAGTACTCACACCATGTCCTCTACCGAGTAGAAAAGAAAATTGTATCGTCCATACTCATCTATCTTACTCTGCCTGCTGGAGAAAGCCACCCCCAATTGGCCAAAATACTGACCCCCCTCGAATAGGAGGTGTGAACAGAGTGGTATTGTACCTGGTAGTTCCTGCGCTTCAAAGTGCAAATTTTATCTTTCTCGAGGTTTGTCTACTGCAAGCAGAGTATTTTGACCTTACATCGGCCAGAGAAAATATTGCTAATCTTATAGATGGATCCCTCATCCCCCAAACATTCCAAGAGCATATATTTAGCATTCTGGTTTGCTTCAGGAACGTTTCTCTCCTTTCTCTAGTAACTGTAATTTTTCTCTCTTTTTCTGCTTCCCCTTTACAAGTAATCCTAACCCTTTTCCTCCTATTTCTGACCTAAGGTGAGTTTCCCTATTTCTTGAGTTCAGGTGCAATATCACAAAAACATAACTTTGTGGATCTTCCCCTTCCTGCGTTACATCTAAATATATGAAATTTCCCCTCATCCCCCCACCCCCTTCATACGCTCAATTATCCATTCACACACTCCGATCTCTCCCACCTCCCCTATCCAATCCCCCTCTTCCTCTCCCTGCCCTTCTTTGGGCCCATACCAAGGGCTTCTAAAGTGACCATGTCTTCTAACCAAGGTAATATGTGCAAATTCTTTTGTGATTTATTTCTCTTGTGTGATACTCCCCCAAACTCAACATCTGGTCACACCCCCCGGAAGTAATATTTTAGTTCTTGGCTAAACTTGATGAGAGTCAAACTATTTGTTCTTATATGGCTAGACTCATGCAGTGAGTCCTCAAGATTTAAAGTGGTTATAAGAGTTCACTTTAAAAAAAAAATAATAAACACCTTATATTTACCTGCTGTGTGCAATATTTTTGCACAGAGCAACCCAAATCTTCTCCTCTTGGGACCCCTCCCTGCAATATTGGCTCCTCTTCTTCTCCGATAGCCCCATAACAAGTTGCTTGCTATGGGGGCATTCATGTCGGGCTGTGTGGCCCCTGCTGCCTCCTCAAAGACAATGACTCCCACTGCTGATGAGACTCATGTGAGAAGAGAGAGGGTAGAAGAACTGCTGCAGGCTGGCACAACACTGGATTGAGACTGGGCTTGGGTAGGAGTTTAAGTGGGGGATGGGGGGAGCAGCTTTTTTTTAATGCAGAGAATGCATTAACCACTTGCCGACCACTCTATAGCTGAATTATGGCTACAGCCCCAATGGCTAGTTCTAGGAGGCCATCATACGATGGCCTCCCTAGATCGCCCCCCACCGGGCAGCAGGTTCTGTGTTTACAGTATCCAGGGGACACTCCTGATCACAGATCGGTGTAAAGAGTCAGATTGAGGTAAAGATCACAGATCGGGGTAAAGAGCTGTATCCAATCACTGCTGATCACAGATGTAAATAGAAGCCGCTTATCTGCACTCTTTTCCTGCTGACAGCCATGGGCATCCGCAGGACTTTTTTCAGGGGGGCATAATTTTAGGGTCACCCTTGCGCTGCCCCTTTTCGACAATGTCATTATCACATTATCATGGTCAGAGACTGCAGACGTAGTACAGTCCCTAGGATAAGTAATGGATACTGGCCGATAGACATTCTTATCAGACCCAGCAAAACGATAGCAGTAATACCTCTGGCTGGACAATCGCTCACTCTGGTTTCCCCGGGGGCCACTCTGGTCAGTAGTGTAGTATCTCTGTACCCTGGCAGTGGCTCAGTCTCTCTTTCTGGTGGTGGTGGCCGCGTGGCTCTCTCTCCGGTGGCTCTGGGCAGCATGGCTCTCTCTCTGGTGGTGCTGGGCAGCGTGTCTCTTTCTGGTGGCACTGGGAATCATAGCCCTCTCTCTGGCTTCCGCTCAGCACACTCCTCTTTCTTTGTCCTGTAGCACTCACTCAGATTTTTTCCAGGCTGCAGTCTCTCAATCTCTCTTGATTGAGCTGTAGCCTTCTACCTGTGGAAAATGGAGCCGCCAATGTTCGGGACTACATGTCAGATGATGCTCCCTTCTCCTCGTCTCCTTTGATTGGCCCTCAGTTATGGCCAATGGGGAAGGAACAGAGTAGTCAGGAAGCTGGGCGATGAACCTATTGAGAGCTGCCGACCCTTCTCCCTGACAGGAGAAAGGGGGGGTGGGGAAACCTCTGACAGCCCGCATCTCGCTTTTCTTCTGTCACATTGCCGCCAAGTTCTCTGATGGACTGAGCAGGGAAAAGAGCCCGCAGTTACACTGATGGGGGGGCTTGACAGCACCTTGATGGTGTCACCTGACTGAGGGGGTGGCAACCAGGTACGGGCTGCCAGCACCCCCATAGCGATCCGATCCCCGATTCCGGAGGGGCACTTGACCCCCCTTGCCCCTGCCTGCGGATGCCCATGCTGACAGCATTGAAAAAGAGATAATCCATTATTTTACATATAAATTTAATTACAAAAAGATTTGACTAAAGTTCCAAATTTTGGAAGTAAAAAATACAATGAAGAAACAGCAAGTATCTGGGGACTACCACTTTATGATCATATCCAATTTCATGTAGTGTGATATCATCACTTGTTATCATATCTTTTTATTTCCCAAAATTGGAATTTTACTCAAATCCTTTTGTTAATAAAATGTATATGTAAAATTATGGATTATCTCTTTTTTTCAATTGCCTACAAAACCCCATAATTTGAGGTTTATTCTTATATTCTATTTCAAGGGATGGTGCCAGTTACATATATACCCATATGAGTCTTTAATTTTTCTATTTTGTTATAGCCTAACCCTGCTTTAAACTTCACCACAACTTTATCCCTGACCTGACTGGTGTGTTCCTTGGCCTTCATGATGCTGTATGTTCCATAAGGTTCACTAACAAACTGCTGAGGGCTTCACAGAACAACTGTATTTATACAGAGATTAAATCGCACACAGGTGGACTCTATTTACTAATTAGGTGACTTCTGAAGGGAATTGGCTCCACTAGAATTTAGTTAGGGGTATCAGAGTAAAGGGGGCTTTTTCCTTTCACATCACAGTTTTGTGCCACTTTGTGTTGGTCTATCACATAAAATCACAATAAAATACATTTGTGTTATTGGTTGTAACATGACAAAATGTGGACAATTTCAAGGGGTATGAATACTTTTTCAAGGCACTGTAGCCAAATCTAAATAATTTAAGTAAATAAAATAAAACATAGCAAAACAAGATTTATCTGTCAATTATTATTTATTTGGTATTATGGCTATTAAAACTAACCAGTACAAATGGAAAATTGAAGTTTCAACTATCACAGACTATCCCAATTCCATTCTGTTGTTTCTCAACCTGAAAGTGAACTATAACTTCCTATCATTAGCAAGACTTTTCCAACAAGCAAGAAACCCTTACTGAACAGGAAAAGCCATCTTGCCTGTCATCTGACTAGTCAACCATTGAATGACCTGGTGTCACATCCTGCTCTTACCGTCAGGTCACAAAAGCCCTGTGTGGAAAAAGAGTAACATAGCTTTGAGCGACCCTGTCAGGATTAAATTAAAGGTCTCTGCAATCGTCAAATGTTTATACTCACTTCCCCAGTTGCCTGTGTCTCCTACCTTTCCCTCAGTAAGACTATTTGGTATCAACCATAAATCGCTCCAACTTCCAACATCCAGCCCTTATCCAATGGCTTCATCTTGAAGTGGCATAATGATTGGAAAGGTGAACACAAAGGTTCTTAAGCTGCAGGAACCTTTCATTTGGCACACATAAAATGCACATATTATTGCAGCTCCATATAGCTATAACAGATTTGATGCTGGGGCCAACACATCAATAATCAAATCTACTATAAGGTCATCCAAGATCCAAACAACTAGTGGACTCAACCTTAGGCATGTCCAATCCCGGTTATAGGCTTTCCAGAGGAGAGCTTTTTCAATTTTAAGTGCTGTTAGCCACTTGCCCACTGGGCATTTAAAGCGACGTTCTACACAAAAATGGAACTGGGTGCACAGTGCGCACCCAGCTGTGAAGCCACAGCTAGTCAGCCACAGTTAGAATGTTGGTGCCGTTCAGTGGAGGGGGGAAAGGAGCGGGGCTTCCTGTGTCCACTTTGCTGGACTGTGGGACAGGTAAGTGTCTGATTATTAAAAGTCAGCAGCTACACTTTTTGTAACTAACCAGACCAATTTTCAGCTTTCGGTGCTCTCACACTTTGAATGACAATTACTCAGTCAAGCAACACTGTACCCGTATGAATTTTTGTCCTTTTTTTCACACAAATAGAGCTTTCTTTTGGTGGTATTTGATCACCATTGGGTTTTTTTTTTGCACTATAAGTGAAAAAAAGTGAAAAAAATTCATTTTTTTTGGTTATAAAATTCTAAATTTTGGCCAAGCTTTATACTGCTACATATCTTTGGTAAAAATAACCAAAATAAGTGTATATTATTTGGTCTACAGAGTCTAGAAGCTATGGTGCAAATCTCAGAAAATGTATCACATCTGATTACGGCCTATTTCACTAAGACACCAACAAGCCAGGACAGTATAAGCACCCCCCAAACGACCCCTTTTTGGAAAGTAGACATTCCAAGGTATGAGGCAGGGTTAATTTTTTGAAATTTTAATTTTTCCCCACAATTTTTCTGCCAAATTAATATTTTTGCTTCCTTTTTTTCCCCCCACAAAATTGGCACACCGTATATACTCGAGTATAAGCCGAGATTTTCAGCCTCTTTTTTGAGGCTGAAAGTGCCCCCCTCGGCTTATACTCGAGTCATCGCTGTCTGCCCGCTCGATCAGCGTGTCGAGCAGACAGACAGCGGCCATTCTAGAATTCAAAAGCCGCGCCTCCGGCTCCGTCTTCGCCTGTGATAGGCGGAACACTGAATTTCCCAGCAGCCTGTGTTCCGCCTATCACGGGCATCGTCTCATCCTCGTACTACGGACGAGGATGAGACGATGCCCGTGATAGGCGGAACACAGGCTGCTGGGAAATTGAGTGTTCCGCCTATCACGGACATCCGATAGGCGGAACAGCAGTCAGTGGGAAATTGAGTGTTCCGCCTATCACCGACGGAGGCGCGGCTTTTGAATCCTAGAATGGCTGCCGACGAAGAGCTGAAGGACGGAGGCTCGGCTCGGGACGGGACGGGCCGGGCCGGGACGGGCCGGGACGGGCCGGGACGGGACGCAGGCTGGACGGGACGCAGGCTGGACGGGACGCAGGCTGGACGGACACAGGCAGGCTGGACACAGGTAGGCTGCACGGACACACACACACACACACACACACACACACACACACACACACACACACACACACACACACACAGATGCATGGACACACACACGGATGCATGGACACACACACACACACACACACACACACGGATGCATGGACACACACACACACACACACGGATGCATGGACACACACACAGGGATGGATGGACCCACAGGGATGGACGGACACACAGGGATGGACAGGCATGTCTCACCCTCGGCTTATACACGAGTCAATAATTTTTTCCAGTTTTTTGGGGGTAAATTGGGGGCCTCGGCTTATATTCGGGTCGGCCTATACTCGAGTATATACGGTAAGTTATTTCTCACACACATCATATGCATACCACAAATTACACCCCAAAATACATTCTGCTATTCCTCCTGAGTATGGCAATACCATATGTGTGGGACTTTTTCGCTGCCTGGCCACATACAGAGGCTCAACATGCAGGGAGCGTCATCAGGTGTTCTAGGAAAATAAATGAAGCATATCATTTCTAGACTACCTCTTATGCCACGTACATACGATCAGACATTTCCATAACAAAATCCCATGTTTTTTTTTTTGACAGATGTTGGCTCAAACTTGTCTTGCATAAACACGGTCACACAAAGTTGGTTGGAAATTTCGAATGTCAAGAATGCGGTGGCGTACAACAACAAACAGAGAAAAATGAAGTTATATAGCCAGTTCTGCTCTTCTGCTTGATTCCGAGCACTTTGCATGCCGGAATTGTGTACACACGATCGGAATTTGCCCGAACGGATTTTGTTGTCGGAAAATTTGAGAACCAGGTCTCAAATTTTGTGCGGTGGAAATTCCAATGGAAACTGTCCGATGGAGCCTACACACGGTTGAAATTTCTGACAGAGGGCTCCCATCAAACATTTTCTGTCGGAAAATCCGACCGTGCGAGGCACTGATGGGCACTGTAGTGGCACTGATGGACACTGTAGTGGCATTGATGTGGCATGGATGAGTACTGATGTGGCATGAATGTGGCATGGATGAGTACTAATGAGGCATGGATGAGCACAGATTTGGCATGGATGAGCACTGATGTGGCATGGATGAGCACTGATGCGGCATGGATGAGGCACAGATGAGCACAGATGTGGCATGAATGAGCCATGGATGGGCATGAATGAGCACGGATGGGGATGAATGAGCATGGTTGGGCATGGATGGATGGATGAGCATGGCTGGGCATGGATGAGCATGGCTGGGAATGGATGAGCATGGATGGAGCATGAATGAGGTTAGTTGGATGGATGGATGAGCCATGAATGAGCACAGATCAGCACTGTGTGCACTTCAGATCCAGCCCACAGCGCTGCTGCACCTGGCTCCCTCCTCTCCTCACACACTGTACCGATCGGCGTGTGGAGAGGGGAGGATCTGAACAAGACATGCTCCAGTCGGTTGACAACTGATTGTGGTAAAGGGCCACTGTACTCTGGAGGACCCGACAGTCACAGACATTCTCGATTGCGTGCCTGATTCTGGGAGGAGGTCATAGTACAGAGTCTTTGTATTGTGTATATATTGATCATTAAAGTGTCAAATAAATGCTGTATTACATGCTGCTCAAACTCATTCAGTCACTATGAGATACCTTTTATGTATTCTGAAAAAATCCTGGTTGATCCTGCTGTTGTCTATCTCCACCTTCTGGTCCCCAATTCAGCTAAGGATTTTGCAGCTGTGGTGGCAACTCTGCACATGCTCAGTTTTCAGTGAGTTTCTATGCTGAGCATTTCCTCCCTATCACCTGAGCAACCCATGTGACTATAGAGTTACACATGTGGGCGAATGCACAGTGAAAAATTACAGCCCAATCCCTCTCTTCCTCCATGCCCACTAACCATCTAAACACAATGGGGGTGGGGTATATTGGGTATATTGCATATATTACATTATATATTATATATATATTACATGTATATTGATGGAGGCTTCATCTCCCGCTTATCCTAAAGCCGCGTACACACGGGCGGACTGTCTGGCCAACTAAGTCCGTCAGACAATCCGACGGACAGTCCGTCCTACTTTCGAATGAACGGACTTGACCACACACGATGAACAAACAGTCCGTTGAAAGCTTGCGCGATGACGTGTACAGCACGTACGACGGGACTAGAAATAGGAAGTCCAATACACAGCAATGCAACCTTCCGCCGTGTAAATCCTTTCTGAGCATGCGCCATACTTAGTCCGTCCAACTAGCCTACTCACGAGCGGACTGTCCGCTGAAACCAAAGTTGGACGGACAATATTACGGAAATTCCAAAATACTTAGTCCGCCAGACTGCACGCTGAAAAAGTCCGGACAGACAGTCCGCCCGTGTGTACGCGGCTTAAGACACAGGTTGTAACTAGCAGAAATCCCCCCGCACCATGTTATTGACAAAAAATACTAAAGATTTGATTTCAAATATATATATTTGTATGACAATTTAAAACAGATTATTGATATTATTATTTTAACTTTGTATGCCAAAGGCCTTTTTTTTATATTAACCTCTTTATGACCGCCCCATAGCAGATTTATGGCTACAGGGTGGCTGCTTTGTAGAATCACGTATATATACATGAATCTGCACTTCTGAGTTTTGAGCACGAGCATGCGCCGCCGAACATTTGGTACTCTGACAGAATGTCAGTCTACCTATGTAAACAAGGCAGACTGTCATTCCGTGAGTACAGAAGACATGGATCATGTGCTACTGTGAAGCAGGAACACCGATCCATGTCTTCAAGTAGTAAAAGAATCTCCTCCACAGTTAGTAAACACTCCCTAGATACACAGTTAACCCTTTGATTGCCCCTAATGTTAACCCCTTCCCTGCTAGTGTCATTAGTACAGTGACAGTAGCACTGATTACTGTAATAAAAAAAAGTGTCAAAAGTGTCAGTTAGGTGTCCGATTTGTTGCTGATTGTTGCCAATACTAGTTAAAAAAAAAAGAAATAAACAAAAATACATAAAAATATCCCATATTTTGTAGATGCTATAACTTTTGAGCAAATCAATCAATATACGCCTATTGGAATTTTTTTTTTACCAAAAATATGTAGCAGAATACATATTGGCCTACATTTATGAAGAAATTCGTTTTTTTAACCCCTTCCCGCCGAGCGTACGGAGATGTGCGTACTCGGCTTCCGGGGGGTATACCGGGATGATGCCCGCACCTGCAGGCATCATCCTGGTACCGTTTTTTTCAGCGGGCGATTGGCTATCCAGGCATAACAACCGATGCGGCTAAAAGCCGCTCGGCTGTTATGCCGGAGGAGCAGGAGGGGACGTCCCCCCTCCCGCCGCTGTTACCGGTGCTCCCGCTCGATCGGGAGCACCAATTCAGGTTCCGCTGCCTCCGGCTGCTGGGGAGGAAGTGGAACGAAGCCGTAATCGGCTTTGTTCCAGTCTCCTCATAGTAAACACGGAAGCGACGTCATGACGTCACTTCCCATTTACTCGGCTGCCAATGGCGCCGGTTTAAAAAAAATATACGGTATTCAGAATCGCCATTTTCGGCGATCTGAATACATTGAAGTGTAAAGGAGGGGTGGGGGGTCTTTTAGACCCCAGATTACTCCATAAAGAGTACCTGTCACCACCTATTACTGTCACAAGGGATGTTTACATTCCTTGTGACAGCAATAAAAGTGATCAAATTTTTTATTTTATTTTTAAAACAATTTAGTCATTTTAAAATAAATAAAATAAATAAAAAAATAAAAATTTTTTTTTTCAAGCGCCCACCGTCCCCGCGAGCTCGCGAAGCAAAGAAAACGCATACGGAAGTCGCTATGTTATGTTTCCCTGCAGAGGGCTGGGAAAGATCTGGGTCATATGACAGCTGTATATTGATTAGGAAAAAAGTACTTAGATTTTTTTTTATTAAAATGATTACAGTGCCATCATTCACATACTGAAATAGAAGGGACCCTGTAAATTAAACAGTGTGTGTTTAGTATCACTTTAAATTAATTTTGTCAAAAATAAGCATGCATAATGTAAGTACCTGGATTTGACCTGCTATCAGCCTCTTGCAAATTCATTAGAGCTAGTCAGATGTTCTGCAATGTTCGTCTCCTAACAAGGAGCATGCTGATAGGTTGAGAGAGAGCAGAGTGATAGACAGATAAACTCACTATTAGACATGTGCGGTTTGTTTAGTTCTGAATAAATATTCAGCCAAATTTTTCAGTATTCGGATATATATGAATAACCGAATTACAGTATAAACAAAGTTTACCGAATGCTCCAAATAACTAAATGAAATTCGTCTGAATTTCTGAAATTCAAATAGAATTTTACATCAAATTCCAGTCGAATTTGAATTGTAAACATGTTTCTGAAATCAAAGACTAAAGCCGCGTACACACGGGCGGACTGTCTGGCCAACTTAGTCCGTCGAAACACATTTCACCGGACAGTCCGCTCGTGTGTGGGCTTCAGCGGACTTTTTCAGCGTGCAGTCTGGCGGACTAAGTATTTCGGAATTTCCGTAATATTGTCCGTCGTACTTTGGTTTCAGCGGACAATCCGCTCGTGAGTAGGCTAGTTCGACGGACTAAGTATGGCGCATGCTCAGAAAGGATTTACACGGCGAAAGGTTGCATTGCTGTGTATTGGACTTCCTATTTCTAGTCCCGTCGTACGTGCTGTACACGTCATCGCGCAAACTTTCGACGAACTGTTTGTGCATCCGTGTGTGGTCAAGTCCGTTAATTCGAAAGTAGGACGAACTGTCCGTCGGATTGTCTGACGGACTAAGTTGGCCATACAGTCCGCCCGTGTGTACGCGGCTTAAGTGTTATTAGAGTACCATTTCAAAATAATGCTATTTTAGTTAAGCCAAAGGTGATTTAAAGAGTCCTTGTAATCATCTGATGAAGATTTTTCTTTTGTTTGTTCACTTTGCCACATCGAATTTTAAGTTTTCAATTTGGCCGATTTCAAAATGTAGTGATTCAAAGTTTTCGAATTGAAAAAAATCAATAAATTCAAAGAAAATTTGAAAAAGACATAAAACTAATTCCGAATACAATTTGAATTAATCAACCGAATATAACAAAACAAAATAACTAGATTAAAGCGGAGCTCCACCCTAAAGTGGAGTTTCCGCTCATTGGAACCCTCCCCCCCCTCCGGCGCCACAATTGGCACCTTTCAAGGGGGAGGGGGGTGCAGGTACCTGTACAGTACAGGTATCTGCACCCACTTCCGGCATAGATATCTGCAGACGCTATGCCCCTTTCCGCAGAATCTACGCCCCTTTCCGAAGGTCCCCCGCTGTCTGCTGGGAAACACACAGATCCCAGAGACAGAGGGGACCATCCTTATTGCGCAGCGCGACTCGCACATGCGCAGTAGGGAACCGGGAAATGAAGCCGCAAGGCTCCACTTCCTGATTCCCATAACCAAGATGGCGGCGGCAGCACCCAAGAGACGATCGAGAGATCGGCTTCAGGTGCCGACATCGAGGGCGCGCTGGGCGGGTAAGTGTCATTATTTTAAAAGTCAGCAGCTGCAGTATTTGTAGCTGCTGGCTTTTAAAAAAAAAAAAAACGGCGGACTCCCGCTTTAACAAATCTAAACAAAACAAAAAAATGTTTTTTTCGTCATGCACATGTCTACTCACTAGTCTGCTGCTTATTTTTTCACTGTCCAGTTACAGACTTAGGGAGGGACAAGACCTGTAATGCCGCATACACACGCCTGGACTTTCGACCGGCTATGTCCGACGGTCTTCCTGACAGACTTTTAGTGGAGTTCCGACGGACTTTCCAAATTAACGGACTTGGCCACACACAATAACACCAAAGTCCAACAGATTTGAACGTGATGACGTACGACTGGACTAGAATAAGGAAGTTCATAGCCAGTAGCCAATAGCTGCCCTAGCGTTGTTTTTTGTCTGTCGGACTAGCATGCACACAAATGGATTTCTCGATAGAAACTGGGTCCGGTGGAGTTCCGGCGGAGTTCCGGCAGAAAAATTAGAAACATGTTCTATTTCTAAAGTCCATCAGATTTTTGGACAGCAAAGGTCCGATGGAGCCCACACGTGATCAAATTGTCAGACTGATTCATTCCATTGGACCTATGCTGTCAAAAATTCCGGTCGTGTGTAAGTGGCATAAGTGTTATTTAACAGCAGCAAGAAAAAATCAGGTCTCCTGCTCTGTCAAACAGAGCTGTAATGTGTGACAGAGCTGCATAAATCTCAGAACTGGATGAAAAGAAATGCAAATCCTTTGTTAGGCAAAACAACTCCCACATACTGTATGTATTTCATGATGTTGTTTATTTTGGGATTTAGTTTTATCAGCAAATGAATGGCATGTGTAATTACTATATTTGTATGTTTTTAAGCATGCCACAAGAGTATTTTTTATGACATTTGTGACACGCTTTTCCTTCTCCTCTAAGCATGAAATACCATAATATTCAGGGAGACCCTGCCCAGCACATGGTCATTCACAGCCAATCAGTAGACGTTGCTGTTTGTTCAGAAATGATGCAAGAAAAAAAAAAATACAATTGTATATGCTAGTAAGTGTTATAGTGTCAGTGATACTCATTAATATTGGTATTTGTATAGCTAATGATAACTTTATGCAGACAAAAGCATGAATATGTAATGTAATATATAGCAATTGTGATTCACATCCAGTCGCTTTGTCTATTCATTCCTAGGTGTATCTGCTCTATTGTGTAGATGACAGTTCTAAAAAGAATTCCAGCTCTTATGTTATTTTTCAAACAATAAGAATCTGCCAGAATAAATAGACTGTAATACACATGTAAGTTAAACAATGCAGTTAAGAGATAAAGTTGAATTAAACACCAATTTGCTATGAAATCTCAGAACCTGTTTATCTGGCTCCAACCCTTGTGACCTCCTCCATCTAGTAAAATGAGATAATCGGAAACCTATTCCAGGGAAACATTGCAAATGACACCGTCTATATGTGGGGGGATTGGATGACTCACTGTAGACTGTGGGGGGCCCTTTGCCCTTCTCAGCTCTCTGGTATTTGCTCCTATACATCTCTGGCCTCTGGTTTCATCTGGGTTGAAGCTCTGGGAACTTTGGTATGTGATGGAAGTTTCCACATGATGAATATATATTTGTTTTTTGTATGTGTACTTTTAATATTAATTATAATAACTATTAATTATATTTACTTTCTTTTATATAGTTGTACTTTCCCTGTGACACTGCGCTATCCAAAAAAAGAAAGAAAGCTGCTAACACAATCACAAGGATAAAACAGTGAATAATAAAACAAATACCAAACCAAAGTGTAGCGCTTAACAAAGTTATGAATAATCTAGTTAGTGCATCATCATACAGTTTAACCAAAACACCTTAAGTGTGACAATTCTTGAAAACTTGCATAGAAATAAAAACTACACTTCCAAAAGAATATAAATGAATTAAAAGTCTCTATGTAAGGAGTTGATCCAGTCCAAACGTGAAATACAGGTCACCATCCACCTTCTTAAATGAGACTAGCATGCAGACACCCTGTGATGTTCCCGTCACCTTTAGAATTAAAGGCTTACCGGATAGTATGGATCCAAACGAATCTATATTCGAAGGATCATACAAGCTTATAACTTAGAAGCCGAAATTTGCAGGTGTAGATTTTCAAGGAAGTATCAAGTCAGACTCCTCATAAAGTTGTCCCAACTAGTTGTTAAATCCACATCAGTATACTCCAGCTCAAAATGTTGAACTCATACAAAGGAAAATAAGGAGCCACAATAGTGTAAATCCGTTTAAAAGAAAACAATTTAATAAAAAAGTAATGAACTCACATGTAACCAAAGAAATCAAGCGCTTAATCCATAAAAACAGTGCTACAGCAGTAGTCCCGACGCGTTTCGTCCTCTACAGACGTCATCTGGGATGACGTCTGTAGAGGACGAAACGCGTCGGGACTACTGCTGTAGCACTGTTTTTATGGATTAAGCGCTTGATTTCTTTGGTTACTACTGTATGAGTTCAACATTTTGAGCTGGAGTATACTGATGTGGATTTAACAACTAGTTGGGACAACTTTATGAGGAGTCTGACTTGATACTTCCTTGAAAATCTACACCTGCAAATTTCGGCTTCTAAGTTATAAGCTTGTATGATCCTTCGAATATAGATTCGTTTGGATCCATACTATCCGGTAAGCCTTTAATTCTAAAGGTGACGGGAACATCACAGGGTGTCTGCATGCTAGTCTCATTTAAGAAGGTGGATGGTGACCTGTATTTCACGTTTGGACTGGATCAACTCCTTACATAGAGACTTTTAATTCATTTATATTCTTTTGGAAGTGTAGTTTTTATTTCTATGCAAGTTTTCAAGAATTGTCACACTTAAGGTGTTTTGGTTAAACTGTATGATGATGCACTAACTAGATTATTCATAACTTTGTTAAGCGCTACACTTTGGTTTGATATAGTTGTACTGTTGCACGTTAACACTTCCTGAAGAAGCCAACTTGGCGAAACATGTAGAAGACATAATTGCATTTGGAATTCTGTACAGTGTAACACTATGCATTGCCCAACTACCTATATGTACTTGTAATTTGTATGCGTTTATGGATTTTAAAGTGTTACTAAACCCACAACAATAAAATCAGTCTGTACTGTATATGCAGTAACGCATGCTTGTTATACTCACAATGGAACCTAAGGGGTTAATACTCTGTATTGTGTAAAACGGCTGTTTAATCCTATTGTCTCTGATCTTCCCCTTCTTTTACTGTCCCCAATCCATCTGCTGATAGAATAGAGCCTTGGGGGCAAGCTGCACATACGCAGTTTGGTGTGTATTGCTAGAGAGTTTTTTTTTCTTGGCAGAATGCATGTGATCAGCACAGGGCCAATTAGCACCATACAGACAGAGGGCCAGGGGACCTACAGCTTCATAGGACAATCAGGGGAACTCCTCCTACAAGCTTTATCCAGATCTCTTCTGGACACTGATGCTGCTATATGCTGCTGATGGAAAAGGATATTTATTTTCAAATTTTTAGACATTTTTAGAAAAGACAAACGTAATAACGTAACATTCAAAAATATCGACATACACGATTACATAACAGATTACATAACATAACATTCACAAATCACAATATACATGATACATGACATTCCTAAAGTATATAAATCATGCAATATTCCCACCCCCCAGAAGTGAACATACAATTCTAAGGTTCCCCTTACCATCTACTGCATTTTTGAGGGCAAGAGGGGATATACTATCACCATAACCCCCCCCCCCCCCCCACAGAGAGGGGGGAGAGAGAGAAAAAAGACCCCCCCCCCCTCCACACTATAACCTCATCTATTTTAACCATATAAACCTAAAGTGTTAAAGATTATTTAATTAAGGGGTGGGTCTAGAGATGGCTGCAAAAAAAACCCCACCCTCGTTCCACCCTGATTCCGGGCACTCTTTCCTGACCCTCTTTCCTTCCCCAATTCTTTTTATTTATAACCCCTTCCTTCCCCCCCTCTTTAGACTCCGCTCTCCCGTTGCAGTAAAAGAAAAATGTAACACTCCCCCCTAACTTGTGTGTTTCTTTAATTCATTTATTTAAGGGGTGACTCTAGGGATGGAATATCTACATATACCCCCAACCCTATTTCACCCTTATAAAAAATACTTTAATTCCTCCTATAGCTTAACTAAGTCCCAGATTGTTTAACCACTTCAGCCCCGGAAGAAGTTACCCCCTTCCTGACCAGAGCACTTTTTGCGATTTGGCACTGCGTCGCTTTAACTGACAATTGTGCGGTCATGCGATATGACTCCCAAACAAAATTGACATCCTTTTTTTTCCCAATAGAGCTTTCTTTTGGTGGTATTTGAGCACCCCTGCGGTTTTTATTTTTTGCGCTATAAACAAAAAAAGAACAACACTTTTGAAAAAAAAAAACGCATTATTTTTTACTTTTTGCTATAATAAATATCCCCCAAAAATATATAAAAAAAAATATTTTCCCTCACTTTAGGCATATTCTTCTACATATTTTTGGTTAAAAAAAATCGCAGTAAGCAATTATTGATTGATTTGAGCAAAAGTTATAGTGTTTACAAAATAGGGGATAGTTTTAGTTTTATGGCATTTTTATTAATAATTTTCTTTTTTTAAATGGCGGCAATCAGCGATTTTTATCATGACTGCGACATTATGGTGGACACATCAGACATTTTTGACACATTTTTGGGACCATTGTCATTTATACAGCAATCAGTGGTATACAAATGCACTGATTCCTGTGTAAATGACACTGGCAGTGAAGGGGTTAACCACTAGGTGGCAGTGTAGGGGTTAAGTTTGTCCTAGGGGGCGTGTTTCTAACTGTGGGTGAGGCGTGGCTGTGTGTGACACGTCACTGATCTCTGCTCCGATTACAGGGAGCAAAGATCAGTGACACTGTCACTAGGCAGAATGGGGAGATGCTTGTTTATATTAGCATCTCCCCGCTCTTACTCCCTGTGAGGCTATCGCAGGTAACCCTGCAGCGATCGAGTCCGCGGGACCCACGACCCGACTCACGGAGCTTGCCGCGGGCACGCACGTTGGCGGTTGTGCGCACGTGCCTGCTGGCCGCCTCTTAAAGGGCAATGTATAGGTACATGATTCTTCCTGTACGAGCCCTTCTGACGTATATCAGCGTGAGGCGGTCGGCAAGTTCTTAAACTCAAGCCAACCTCTCCAAGTTCCACAGGATCTCCATCCGGAGTCATTTTGAAAAGATATTAGTTCTTCCATTAATCTAATTTTATCTACTACCAATCCTTTATTGACTGTATTTTCTTTCATTTCCATTGTCTCGGAATTAGGGCTTTTGCTGCCTTCAACAAAAACGGGACCACAACTACTTTATATTTTTTCTTGTCTCGACTGTAGCATAGAACAAACGCTGCCAAGGACTAATCTTCTTAATTATTTTCAATATTTCTTTTCAAAATGGTTTAATCAGAGGAAACCATATATGGGCATGTGTTCCCTCAAGCCAGCATTCCCTCAAATACAACAATGATCCCTATGGATTGATCTTATGAAATTTTCCTGGGACATAATACCATTTAGTTAACAGTTTATAATTCATTTCTTTTAGGCATCATGCACACGAGACGCAGGTGAAAACTCTGCTCAAAAAAAGCTGAAACATGCGGTTAGAAATGCGCGTTTTGCCGCGTTTGCATGCCGCGTTTAGACGCGTTTAGACGCGTTTGCGTTTATAAGCGTTTATAAAGATAACATCATGTAGACCCTCCCCAAGCTCTCAAAGCATGTTTTTTTTAACTATTTCTGCTATTTTGATCAGAGTAAGCAGCAGCAGCATAGAGAGCAGTTGTACACTTGCATTTGCCTCTCTTTCTGTGGTATATATTTTGAAATGGATCCCATATTGAATATATGTCAGGAAATGCTCCTGATGCTGCTCTTGATGAGACAGCAACATCGTCGCAAATTTCGTGAGAGGCCCAGAGTCAGAGCTCATCGATATTGGACCCATCCGTTGATGGGACAGCGAATGTCCATTGGATATTTCACAAACGTGTATGTGCAGCTGCGTACCTACCCCGACAAGTTTTTTTATTTTAGCCGGATGTCCATTGTCACATTTGATCTGCTCTTAGAAAAAGTACGACCTGGTCTGACATTCGTGGACACCAATATGAGAAACAGTGTGTCACCAGAGGAACGTCTGTTGGTAACGATCAGGTATGTGTATATATTTATAAAATATATTTATCTATAGATGTACAGATGAATTTTTTTCTCTGTCCTTTATTTTAAAAAAAATAATGTCTATTTGTAGCAAATTATCCAATTTTTTATAATATCTAAAATTTTCTTGTGGCAATTTTTAACATGTTTTCATTATTTCTAATATAAAACAATATTAAAATAGTTAATTATTTATTTTTTAATCTTAATATATGTTTTTATTCATTTTTTCTAGTTTCAAATTGTTTTATTTAAAAGCAAATCTATGTTAATTAGATTTTTTATAATTGTTTTAAATTTATTTGGCCAATTTTTTAATATATTTTTAACATGTTAAAAATTGCCACAAGAAAATTTTAGATATTTTAAGAAATTGGATAATTTGCTATAAATAGACATTATTTTTTTTAAATAAAGGACAGAGAAAAAAATGCATCTGTACATCTATAGATAAATATATTTTATAAATATATACACATACCTGATCGTAACCAACAGCAGTTCCTCTGGTGACACACTGTTTCTCATTTTGGTGTCCACGAATGTCAGACCAGGTCGTACTTTTTCTAAGAGCAGATCAAATGTGACAATGGACATCCGGCTAAAATTAAAAAACTTGTCGGGGTAGGTACGCAGCTGCACATACATGTTTTATATTTTTATCGTGAAATATGTATTAATTAATATATTTTAATTCTTTGCTGCTGTAAATGGTAGTATAATATTTTTAATGCCTTATTAAAATATCCAGAATCCTAACCCTAACCATTCTAACCCTAACCCCTAACACTAACCCTACCCCTAACAGCTAACCCTATCCCTTACACTAACCCTAAACAACCCTAATCCAACCCTTAATCCTAAACAATAACCCTAACCCTAACGGATAACCACTTACCATAACACCCAACCCTAATGACCAAATTACATTGCCGCAGATGGTCACAGTTGACTTTAAGGCCATGTATCTCTGATGCAGAAAAGTGCATGACATGACATTGGGGTTCCTGGCAATAACTGGCCCCAGGATATGGGCCCCCAAAGTCGGGTCGCAAAATGTCATTCTCTGATGCAGAAAAGTGCATGACATTTTGCGACCCGATTTTGGGGATGCCTATCTCGGGGTCACTTGGTGATAGGAACCCCAAATTTGGATATGATGTAGTTCTAGATCCACAGTGTCTGCATACCAAATGCGGGGTTCCTGGCAATAATTGGCCCCAAGATATGGGCCCCCAAAGTCGGGTCACAAAATGTCATTCTCTGATGCAGAAAAGTGCATGACATTTTGCGACCCGACTTTGGGGCCCCCTATCTCGGGGTCACTTAGTGATAGGAACCCCAAATTTGGATATGTTGTAGTGCTAGATTCACAGTGTCTGCATACCAAATTTGGGGTTCCTGGCAATAAGTGGCCCCAAGATATGGGCCCCCAAAGTCGGGTCACAAAATGTCATTCTCAGATCATATTTCTGAGTTTTCAGGTCCAAAAAATTGGGTTCCTTTAAAAACGCATATAAACGTAAACGCGGCTAAACGTGTTTAGCCGCGTTTTGCCGCATTTTGCCGCGTTTTGCGTCTGAAACGTGGAAATTTTTGCGTCTGAACCCATTTTTTGGCTTCTGGAAAAACGAGGTTAAACGCAACTGCATAAAAACGGCAAAAAACTAGACTGTGTGCATGGACACATAGGATAACATTGAATGAGTTCAGGGTCAGTTGAAAAAAGTGTCCAACTGCATCTGAACACGCGTTTAACTGCGTCTCGTGTGCATGAGGCCTTATCCTCGTATCTATTGAATTGGAATGTATATAATCAATGACCTTACATTTCATTTGCTCTGATATGGTTTGATTTAATTCAAACTCTCCAGAAGACATTGAAAAGTATGGGGAAATCTCAAATTTAAAGATTAATCAAATTCAGCTAGAATATTTGGAAGCGTTTATATAGGGTTGGAGACACATAACATAATATCGTCTGCGAATTCAGAACCTTATGTTCTTGTCCAGCAACCTCCACACCCCTAATTTCTTGATTTGCCCGTATAGTTGCTAACAATGGTTCTAAAGAAAGGACAAAAAGTAAAGGCGAAAGTAGGCATCCCTGGCATGTACCATTGTAAAGCACAAAGGTGCCTGACAGAGTCCTATTAACCCGTACCTGAGCCGTTGGTTTGGAGTATAATGCCTCTATCCATTTATACATACATGGACAATATGTCTTAATGTCGAAAACATATACTCCCAGTCCAATCTGCCGAAGGCCTTTTGAGCATCTACTGACAGAAATAATAATTGTTTCTTTCCCTTTTTGGCTCCGTAGATCAAAAGTAATGCTCTTATTACATTATCCCTTGCTTCCTTCCCCAGGGACAAAACCCACTTGATCATTCTCTATCCATTTTGACATAAAGAGCTTCAGCCTCTCGGACAATATCCCAGCATAGATCTTTATATCTTCATTAATCAAGGATATTGGC
This sequence comes from Lithobates pipiens, assembly GCF_037356315.1. Taxonomy (NCBI): domain Eukaryota; kingdom Metazoa; phylum Chordata; class Amphibia; order Anura; family Ranidae; genus Lithobates; species Lithobates pipiens. The sequence continues at coordinate 633,472,659 of NW_027507748.1, read as the reverse complement.
CTATAGCTGCCGCACAATGTTGGATCTTTGCCTTCTTTAGCTAGGAGAGTTATATGGGTCCCTAAGGCCTTTTCACGTATTTCCAAATCTCCCTCTATAGAGTAGACATGTCCATTCGTTTTTGTCCGAATGCATTTTCGGACGAATTTTGGGTATTTTTGTTATCGTTTTAACAAACGATAAAGAATGTGCAGAATCCAAGGAATCCTAAGACAATAGGAAGTGACAAAAAGAACAGCAATTTTACACCCCCACAAGGACGCAACCCCAAACTGGATACCTATATTGACAGCTTCAGGCTATGAGTTACATCCCTGCTATCCACCCAGCAAAAGAAAATATTATACAACCTTTCACCACTGGAGCGAAGAGCTGTACATGATCGGCGCAATAATCAGGCCATAACCATCAAACCAGCAGATAAAGGGGAGCAGTCGTTGTGATGGATACAGACAAATTTATACAAGAGGGCCAGAGGCAGCTGGCAAATACTACTTACTACAAAAAACTGGATTATGATCCGACCCAGGATTTTACTAAGCAATTAAAGGGTTTCATTGCGACAATACCAAGCCACCTACATTCAGAACTCATCAATGCAATTCCAGATAATCCAGAAATTGGAGACTTCTACATGCTGCCCAAGATTCACAAGCCAGGAAATCCAGGCAGACCCATTATAACAGGTATGAATACACTTACCGAACATATCTCAGGCCTTGTAGAAAACATGTTAAAACCTTTAGTCATGAACACTGCGAGTTTCCTACAAGACACCACTGATTTTCTGAACAAGTTTAACAATATAAAACAATTACCACCAAATACACTTCTAGTCACCATGGATGTAGAATCTCTGTACAGTAACATTCCTCACAAGGATGGGTTGATAGCATGTCACAGATTCTTATCATCCTCGCCAAACCAGAAATACACTGCTGAGGATGTGACACAGCTCATCAAATTCATTCTTACACACAACTAATTCACTTTCAATAATGACATCTATCTCCAGTGTATGGGTACTGCTATGGGTAGCAAAATGGCACCCCAATATGCAAACTTATTTATGGCTGACCTGGAGGACAAATTTCTGAACAGCATACAACAAAAGCCATACAGATATTATCGCTATATTGATGATATCTTCATGATATGGACTGAAGGTGAAGAAAATCTAAACCAATTCTTCTCATTGATCAACACTTTTCACCCATCTATTAAACTAAAAATGGATTATTCAAACACACATGTCAACTTCCTAGACACTACAGTATACAAGCTTCACACGTCGATATACAGAAAACCGACTGACCGATGCAGCTATCTTCACAGTTCCAGTTTTCACCCGCAACACACTAAACGGGCCATCATACACAGCCAGGCCATCAGATACCACCGAATTTGTTCAGACCCAGAAGACAGAGATAAACATCTCAGAACACTGGCAGACTCCTTCCACAAGAAAGGTTACAAAGAGAAAACCATCAACAACAGCATAAACACAGCCTTGAAAATCTCCTCCAATACACAGAGAAAAAAACAAATAACTGAGTACCTCTAGTCACCACATACAACCCAGCACTAGAAGGGATCAAAAAGATAATCAAAGATTTACAACCCATTATAACAGACAAACTGAAAGGAATATTCCAACAACCCCCATTATTGGCTTTCAGACAACCACCCAACCTCAGACACAAACTAATCAGCAGGAAACTTCACTCTGATTATGAAGTCACGAATAATGGAAGCAAACCCTGCAATAAAAAGCGCTGCAAACTATGCAACCAGATCAATCTATCCAAAAGTGTCACACACACAAACGGGACCTTTAATATCATGGGATCTTACAACTGTACCTCCAGCAATGTTGTGTACCTCATCCAATGCAAAAGGTGCAGCAAAGGATCTTATGTTGGTGAAACAGGACAGAAGTTGCAAACGAGGATGAATTTACACAGACATACCATCAAGGAACATAAACCAGTTTATGTACACCTGTGGGACATCACTTCTCACAACCGGACCACACTATAGAAGACCTCAATGTTTTAGTTCTTAAAGGGAATTTCAGAACTATCCAGGAAAGGAAAACCTTTGAACTAAGAATGATAATTCTTTTTGACACAAAAAATAATGGCCTGAATTTAGATATAGGTTTCCTTACTCCTGTTATCTTTATTGCCATTGATTTGTATGTGTTTTTTTTGTTGTTTTTTTTCTCTTTTTTTTCTCTTCTTTCCCTCAGAGGTTTTTTTTTTTACATTCTGCTTAAAAAATTGTAAATCAGTACTGCTTGGACCTTGAAGAAGGGGACATACCCCGAAAGCTTGTCCTGAAAAATTGTATGTTAGTGCAAATAAAAAAAGTATCACGGACAGTACTCAATTTTCCCTGCAGAATCCAAAAACCGAAAGATCCGACATAAACAAATGCTTTATTTTCATTTTCGTTGCAACAGCAGTTCACTATAGATAGGGGATTCGACATGAAGCTGACAATAGCGATCTGTGTCCATGGAATCTGTGGTCGAATGTGCCTAACCTTAGCTCTATTAGTCCAAGATTATTTTGCATAGAGAGAAAAGATTTGACAGAGAGAAAAGATTCGAAATTATAGAGACAATAGCAAAAAAAGTTGAATGTGCCTAACCTAACTCTATTAGTCCAAGATTATTCGACATGGAGAAAAAAGATTCAACATGAAGATTCAATGAAGCAGTCGCCATGAGCGGACATCTGTGGTCAAATGCTCTGCCCATAGGCTATAGAAGAATTAAAATTTTGGTTGACTAGTAATAATAATTAATAAATATAATTATTACTAGTGTCATACAACATTATAATTCTACTATAGCTTGTAGGTGGAACATTCGAACGGAAATGTACGATTGCGTCATCGTACAGTTTAGCTGCTCCGTCAAATCTTCTTAGAACATTCGACAGACACCATCAGCCTTCAATGAGAGATTCGACCTTAATTATTTCGGATTTTCAGACAAATGCATTTTAGCCCTCTAATATAGACAGTAACTTTGCTTTTCTAAATATTGCTCTATTTTATTTCTTCTAAGTTGTATATCATTGGGATTTTTTATATTATTTACTTTATACAGCAGGGATCCTCAAACTACGGCCCTCCAGCTGTTGCGAAACTACACATCCCATGAGGTATTGTAAAACTCTGACATTCACAGACATGACTAGGCATCATGGGAATTGTAGTTCCTGAACAACTGGAGGGCCATAGTTTGAAGACCCATGTTATACAATTGATAATATTCTTGAAAATTTTTTGTAATTTCATTTGCAGAAAATTTCAGCTCCACCTTCTAATCCTTCATTTTTGCTATATAATTCACATTACTTCTAGCTTTAATTACCACTGCCAACAATTTCCCAGGCTTATTTCCCATTTCATAATACTTTTTAGTTGTCCTATTGAATGCTCGTTTAGTGTCTTACTCCATCAGGTCCTTCAATGCCTCTTGATTTTCTGTTAATGTAACCCTTATTTGATCTTCATTTAATCCTTTATGTAAATGTACCAGATCCTGGATTTCTTGTAGAAGAGATTGTTTCCTGGCTTGCCATATTTTTTTCTCTTAGCCCTCTCTGCTATCAGCCTCCCCCTCATTTACACTTAATGAGTTTCCCAAGGTACAGTCAGGGCAATATTTTCTCTATTATTCTCTTTAAAAAATTAATTCATTTCCTTCTCTAGATCTCCAATTATTCTAGAGTTGTGTAAAAGAGGTTCATCTGGTCTCCAAGACCTCTCTCCAACCCAGGATGCCCTTAAACTCCAAGACAACCTCCACTGGAGCATGGTCTGAGAGGGTTATTGATTTTATTTCTTGATATCCCTTCTAAGAGCTGATAAGCTAACAAAATATAGTAAATTCTAGAATACGAAGAATGTACTAAAAAATAATATGTAAAATTTTTATCCCTAGGATGTAAAATTCTCCATGCCTCTACTAACTGCTGTTGATATAGTTTATGTTTAATTGCCTTCAGATATTTTCCCTCTGACCTCAGAGAGAGAGGTCTATCTATCTAGAGCTGGGTCAAAGACAAAATTAAAGTCTTCCGCCACTATCAGTCTTTCCTCTCTAAAACCCTCTAGTTTATTTATAACCTTCTTCAGAAAAACAGAGAGATGAGTATTGGGACAGTATACATTCACCAGGGTATAATCAGTATTGAATAAGGATCCCTTGATAAATAAATAACGTTCTTGGGGGTCCGACTCCTTTGCTTTCAGTGTAAATAGTGTCTTCTTATCAAACTCTATTGCTGTCCCCCTACATCTTTTATTAGGAGCGCAACTATGCTAGAATGTTGGAAAATTTTTAGACCCCCAAACAAATTTTTGATGACCAGTTGAGATGGGTTTCTTGTAGAAAAACTATATTACCCGAGAATCCTTTCAACTCCTAAGATATCTGATGCCTCTTCATGGGGCTGTTTAAACCTCTAATGTTATAAAGAATTATTTTCAGAGGTGCCATACATAAAAACAAACAAACACTGTGAGCTTTACAATAGGAATAATAGAAAAAAAAAGGGGGGGGGGGGTTCCCCTGACTCTAGGAATGTACCATTCAAATAACAAAACCAAAAAACAAACATATAACATTGAGACAACATATACTCCTTTAAGCCTATCCCTCCCCCACCTACATTGAAAAACAATGTTGTGTCTCACCCGGCCTCCGCCCAATAGGGTGCTCAGCTGAATGGACCATCACCTCGAGGGGCTTTTATATGCTCATCCTGTCCCCCAGACTTCATCCCCAAAAAAACTAGTGGTTCCGGAGGTCTAATTGGGCATAGCCACTCCATGTTGTTCCCCCCCAAGTGATTCCTTTACTTGCCCTCATCCCACTCCATCCCATCTACACTCCATCCCATCTACACAGAATTCTTCTACATCCTTATTTTCAACTTTAATACATTTCCAAGTATTTCCATACTTTATTCCACTTTTGATCTTCTAATTGCTTAGTTTCTTTTACCAATTTTCCAGGTTTATATATGATAAACCAAGTTTACAGCAAAATTCTTTTAAGTCCCCTGGGAAACGTAGGGTCACTGAAACACCCTGATTCTTAGCGATCTGACAAGCTGGGAAACTCCACCTATAAGATAATGCTATTCGTCTGTAAATAGATTGTTAAAGGTTTCAGTATCCTTCTATGGGCTAATGTCTCTAGTGATAGATCTCTGAAAATAAGTAACTTAGTTCTAGTAAAATCCATGGGTGTAGAATTTTTTGTACTCTGTTCTTTTACTTCATAGTGATGAAATCTTGCTATTACATCCCTTGGAAAATATCCAAGAGATTTATTTATTCTCTGTATTCTATCAAAATGAATAGGCGTTGATACTTCTCTATTCAGAGCTTTATTGAACACTTCCCTTAAAACAGCTTCTAAATTTATATCCTTAAAGAGGAAGTAAAACCTCTTAAAAAAAAGACACCCTGCAAGGCAAAGGCATAATGAGCTAGAATGCATAACATTGCGCATTGCATAGCATGCGTAGCTCATTATGAATTACTTACCTGAGATCGAAGTCCCCGCAGCAGTCCTCGATCGCAACCGCCATGACGTCACTCCTGCGCATGTGTGCTGGTGACACCACTAACGGCATGATCGCTGTTAGAAATAGCACACTTAGTGCGCCTGTGCCTGATCTCTACGGCGCATGCGGCGTATACATCGGTGCCGCTTTTCTTCCACATATCTTCTAAACCTTTTAGGTTTGGGAGATATTTTTTGCACCTACAGGTAAGCCTTAATTTAGGCTTACCTGTAGGTTAAAGTGGTTGTAAGGGGTTTACAACCACTTTCAGACCCCCGTATCCTTCAATTTTTTCATTTGCTACAGTTTTCCTGGTCTTCAAGCTTATATAGAATAGAATATTCCTTATCTCTAGCCATTCTATCTCGACTCTTTCTCGCAGTTCTATAATGGCCCCTTTATGTTCATTCAGATGTTCTTCCGTTTCTTCTATCCATTGTAGGACATTCTATATGTCCCTTCTTGTTGCATTCATTTCACCTTTCCTCATATGCTCTAAATAAGACATCATCTGTCATATCTTGTTTTGTAGGGACCACTTGTAAATCTTTGGAGTCCATTTTCTGTTGCCGTTGTTCTCCTGAGGGTGCCCAATCTATTTTATTGCTCTTAACTTGTGGAGACTAATCTTTGTAACCCTTTTGTTATTGTCTACCGATGTTTTATTTCCTTCCTCTTCCTCTCCCATACAAGTCCTCTTTTTTGTCTGCTCTTTCTGGTGGTGGTGATGTAATCTCACCTATACCTTCTACTACTTGATCCACCTTATTTTGGACCAAGTATGATTTTATAGTATTACAGTTCCCACCTTCCACTTGGTTTGTCTTAGCTCTTTTCCTCCCCATTACTTTACTGCAATGGTGATTACTGTGAACAGCAACTACTACACTACTAGCTGCGTAATTTGATTGCGTTCAGTTTAAACGATCAATAAATTGATAGGCTGTTAAAAAAAAGGGGGGGAAGGGGAGCTTAAAAAAATATGCAAGGTTCAAGCAGGATCTCAATAATAACAGATGGTATATATAATGGAATAACTATGATTTATAATTGTTCGTACTAAATGGACTGAGCTGGGTTCACATATGGAATAGGATGAAACGTTGATCAAGGAAAAAATAAATAAATGCCTGCTCCCTCCGCTCCACAACCAGGGAGCAGACAACAAACAGCAAATACTCCTAGTATAGTTTGTTGCCTGTGTGCGTATACCACAATGCCCTAATTGTATATATAACTCCTGCCTTAATGATAACAGTTCATAAAAATTCATATGCACTTAATTCGCTCCTGCAGTTACTACTCTCACGAGTACTGTGGACCTTTCTTTCACCACCCCAGACCACCTGTTATAGCATGCACACTGGGTTTAGAGCTTAGCTGCAAGCTGGTATTTACTATTTACAGAGGTTTCACCGCCAGTCATAGGCCCTGGGCACCATCCTGTACCTTTCCGGTGCCTATTCAGGAACCTCTCACAGTCCTAGCCTCTCAGATGGCTCTCCAATTAGGTTATGCATAGTCCACACCAGATGTGCCACTCCTTTGAGCCTACTGGTATTACTCTCTGTCCTCAGCACTCAAAACTGACTTGGCTCCCACTGCGCTTGTGTGGGTATAGCTTTCTCCTTTGGGCTCCCATCACACCCCCACTCCTCCCCGAAGAGCGCAGAGAGACTGAGTTGCTGAGAGACTCCGACCTTGGCGCAGAAGAGGTCAGACGGCTTCTGATCCTTTTTAATTCATGACAATATTCTGTTTGCTTTGTTACCAGCATCGCATGTCATTGCTGAGCCTATCATCTACTAGGACCCCCAGGTCCTTTTCCATCCTTGATGAGTAGCTTGCATTATATTTTTGCCACCCAAATGCATTATTTTAAATTTTTCAACATTAAACCTCATTTGCCATGTAGTTGCCCACCCCATTAATTTGTTCAGATCTTCTTGCAAGGTTTCCACATCCTGCGGAGAAGTTATTGCCCTGCTTAGCTTAGTATTGTTTGCAAATACAGAGATTGAACTGTTTACCCCATCCTCCAGGTCGTTTATGAACAAATTAAATAAGATTGGTCCCCCCCCAGAACCATGGGGGACCCCACTTTCTACCCCTGACCATTCCGAGTACTCCCCATTTATCGCCACCCTCTGAACTCACCCTTGTAGCCAGTTTTCAATCCATGTACTCACCCTATGGTCCATGCCAAGGGAACTTATTTTGTACAGTAAACTGTTATGGGGATTTGTGTCAAATGCGTTTGCAAAATCCAGATACACCATGTCTATGGGCCTATACCATATATACTTTAACCACTTTCAGACCGGACCATTTTGCTGGTAAATGACCAGAGGTCTTTTTACAATTTGGCACTGCGCTGCTTTAACTGGTAATTGCGCGGTCATGCAATGTTGTACCCAAACAAAATTTGCGTCCTTTTCTTCCCACAAATAGAGCTTTCTTTTGATGGTATTTGATTGCCTCTGCGATTTTTATTTTTTGCGATATAAACGTAAAAAGACCGCAAATTTTGAAAAAAAATGATATTTTCTACTTTTTGTTATTAGAAAAATCCAATAAACTCAATTTTAGTCATACATTTAGGCCAAAATGTATTCAGCCACATGTCTTTGGTAAAAAAAAAGTCAATAATTGTATATTTATTGGTTTGCGCAAAAGTTGTCACATCTACAAACTAAGGTACGTTTTCTGGAATTTACGCAGCTTTTAGTTTACGACTGCCTATCTCATTTCTTGAGGTGCTAAAATGACAGGGCAGTACAAAACCCCCCCAAATGACCCCATTTTGGAAAGTAGACCCCCTAAGGAAATTGATAAGAGGCATGTTGAGCCCATTGAATATTTTATTTTTTTGCCTCAAGCGATTGAATAATGACAAAAAAAAAATTTTTTTTTTTTTTTTACACAAAGTTGTCACTAAATGATATATTGCTCACACATGCTATGGGCGTATGTGAAATGACACCCCAAAATAAATTCTGCTGCTTCTCCTGAGTACGGGGATACCACATATGTGGGACTTTTTGGGAGCCTAGCCGCGTACAGGGCCCCGAAAACCAAGCACCGCCTTCAGGCTTTCTAAGGGCGTAAATTTTTGATTTCACGCCTCACTACCTATTACAGTTTTGAAGGCCATAAAATGCCAAGATGGCACAAAACCCCCACAAATGACCCCATTTTAGAAAGTAGACACCCCAAGCTATTTGCTGAGAGGCATGTTGAGTCCATGGAATATTTTATATTTTGCCACAAGTTGCGGGAAAATTACAAACTTTTTTTTTTTTTTTTTTTTTTCACAAAGTTGTCACTAAATGATATATTGCTCATGCATGCCATGGGCATATGTGAAATGACACCCCAAAATAAATTCTGCTGCTTCTCCTGAGTACGGGGATACCACATATGTGGGACTTTTTGGGAGCCTAGCCGCGTACGGGGCCCCGAAAACCAAGCACCGCCTTCAGGCTTTCTAAGGGCGTAATTTTTTGAGTTCACTTCTCACTACCTATTACAGTTTTGAAGGCCATAAAATGCCAAGATGGCACAAAACCCCCACAAATGACCCCATTTTAGAAAGTAGACACCCCAAGCTATTTGCTGAGAGGCATGTTGAGTCCATGGAATATTTTATATTTTGCCACAAGTTGCGGGAAAATTACAAACTTTTTTTTTTTTTCACAAAGTTGTCACTAAATGATATATTGCTCACGCATGCCATGGGCATATGTGAAATGACACCCCAAAATAAATTCTGCTGCTTCTCCTGAGTACGGGGATACCACATATGTGGGACTTTTTGGGAGCCTAGCCGCGTACGGGGCCCCAAAAACCAAGCACCGCCTTCAGGCTTTCTAAGGGCGTTACAGTTTTGAAGGCCATAAAATGCCAAGATGGCACAAACCCCCCCCCCCAAATGACCCCATTTTAGAAAGTAGACACCCCTAAATTTAGGGGTACACTAGTGAGACTAGGTAATAAATGGCGGGTGCCCTGAAACTATAAAAAAATAACTAACCAACCAGCGTCACCTGTAACAGTTATATGGTGATCACTGGTGAAAGGGTTAACTAGGGGGCAATCAGGGGGCTTTATGCGGTAGTATATGGGGGTCCCTGGCGCTATAAAAAGCTGCGGCGAACCTAAATACCTACCTGCCTAACTAGCGTCACCTGTGACACTAATACAGCGATCAGAAAAACGATCGCTTATTAGGCTGGGTTCACACTGGAGCGATGCGGGAACGCCACGAATGCGCGGCGGGTTCCCGCATCGCATGCCTCCCGGCGGCAGTTCACACTGCCCTATGCGAACTGCTGGGAGTGTCAGTGAAATGTTAATGACACCCCCAGATCAGTTCGCATATCGCAGTGCGATCTGCAAACTTGGATCGCATGGTGTGAACACCCATGCGATCCGATTCTGCTGCGGACCAAAAAAAGGGTCCCGTGCGAGTTTGCGGCGGGTGCGGCGGGTGCGACACGAATTCAGCCATACTATCTGTATAGCTGAACTCGAATCGCACAGAGATCGGATGTGATTTGCACTGCAGTGCGGTGCGAATCACATCCGTTCTCATAAACCGCTGCAATGTGAACCCAGCCTTAGTGACACTGGCGACGGGGGGTGATCACGGGGTTAAACCTTTATTGGGGGGGTTAGGGGGGTACCTTAGAACTAAAGGGGGCTAACCCTAACTGCCCTAACAGTTATTAGTCACAAATGACACCTGCCGGGTGATCAGGGGGTTAAACCTTTATTAGGTAATAAATGGCGGGTGCCCTGAAACTATAAAAAAATAACTAACCAACCAGCGTCACCTGTAACAGTTATATGGTGATCACTGGTGAAAGGGTTAACTAGGGGGCAATCAGGGGGCTTTATGCGGTAGTATATGGGGGTCCCTAGCGCTATAAAAAGCTGCGGCGAACCTAAATACCTACCTGCCTAACTAGCGTCACCTGTGACACTAATACGGCGATCAGAAAAATGATCGCTTATTAGGCTGGGTTCACACTGGAGCGATGCGGAAACGCCGCGAATCCGCGGCGGGTTCCCGCATCGCATGCCTCCCGGCGGCAGTTCACACTGCCCTATGCGAACTGCTGGGAGTGTCAGTGAAATGTTACTGACACCCCCAGATCAGTTCGCATATCGCAGTGCGATCTGCAAACTCGGATCGCATGGTGTGAACACCCATGCGATCCGATTCTGCTGCGGGCCAAAAAAAGGGTCCCGTGCGAATTTGCGGCGGGTGCGGCGGGTGTGGCGGGTGCGGCGGGTGCGGCGAATGGCTGAACTCGAATCGCACAGAGATCGGATGTGATTTGCACTGCAGTGCGGTGCGAATCACATTCGTTCTCATAAACCGCTGCAATGTGAACCCAGCCTTAGTGACACTGGCGACGGGGGGTGATCACGGGGTTAAACCTTTATTGGGGGGGTTAGGGGGGTACATTAGAACTAAAGGGGGCTAACCCTAACTGCCCTAACAGTTATTACAGTCACAAATGACACCAATGCAAAAAAAAAAAAAAAAAAAAAAAAAATGACATTGGTGTCACTGTGACTGGGGGGCAGGGGTAATTGGGGGGGTGATCGGGGGGTAAAGGGGGGGTGTGAGTGTGCCTGGCATGTTCTACTGTGTGTGGGATGTGTTGGTGCAACTCACTGATCCGCTCTCCTCCGTGTCGGAACGAAAAATACCGACACGGAGGAGAGAATACATCACTTCCTCTCCTGTGTTTACATTACAGGAGAGGAAGTGATGTCACCGGGGATTTCCATTCGTCGGGAGCGATCGCGAGGGGGTGGCCATGAATGAATGGCCGTCCCCTCGTCCGGGATCGCTCCCGAACGAAAACCGACCGCCGCAGGCACCGGGCGGGGGCCCGATCGGGCCCCCGACCCGCGGGAGGCAAATCACGTACATGTATGTGATTATGCCTGCCTGTGCCATTCTGCCGACGTACATCGGCGTGAGGCGGTCGGCAAGTGGTTAAACAATTAATTGACAGGATGTTTTTATCAACAAGTTTATAGATAAAGGAACTTCGATTAATGCGCCACAAGTTAGAGAAAGAATTGCATAGCTCCCCATCAGCACTTTCTTTTCACAATAAGCTATTACAGCAAAAACTGTTCATATTAGAGGACACAATAAAATATTTTCAATGTTGGCTGCAAGATGCTTTTGGCTCAGCATGTTTTCAGCATGAAAACAGGATTTATGGTCACACTAAATAGCTGCAGTCTAGTTAAGAATTCCTGACTTACCTGTGAAAGGAAATAAAATCATGCACAGCAACTGTCGAAATACCATGCTTCTTGTCACGTTCCTTAGGAAAGACAAAACAGGAAAGAACTGAAATCCATAATCAAAATAAACCCAAGCTCTTGATTATTTTAGGACAATGAAATGTCTTGAATTATTAATACTGTATGCTAAAGCTGAATAACAGACAAATAGTTAAATACATAGATGAAAGATATATGTGGGTACTGTCTTTTTCTCAGAGAATAGGTGCAGGAACTCCCCCTTTCTTAGTAAATTTTTGTCTCCGCCCTCTACCCATCTCCGATCACTGTATCTTGATTCCACCCCCACCCACCTCGCAGTACTGCCCCTTTTAGAGAATACAGACCCAAGTATTATTTTGTGGTGCTAAGTAATTTGTATAAGAATTGGTAATGATAACAAGAAAAGCAGTAAAATAGATCCCCTGCAGCCAGCAGCAATAGACCCTTCCCAGAAACCACAGATCTCCCTGCAGCCAGAATCAATAGACCCCTCCTTCAACAGCAGATCCTATCCAGCAACATTTGACCCCCCCCCCCCCAGCAACATAAGTCCCCCTCCAGCAAACCAGCAACAATTAGCCCCCCATCAACATAAGCCCCCTCCAGTAAACCAGCAACAATAAACAATCATGCAAAAAATAAATCCCATCCAGCAACATAAGATCTCCCAGTAGCTAGCATCAGAGGCATACTAGATACTCCAAGGCCCCGGTGCAAGAAACCACAAAGGGCCCCCACCAGGGATGTTGCTGGGTCTACAAAAGAACTCGAGCTATAGCCCATAGCAGCAAAGTAAAAAAAGTTATACATTTGGGCGGGCATACACATGTATATAATATACGTATGTGTGTGTGTGTGTGTATATATATATCATTACATATCTGAGTGTGGATCCCCCACTTACATGAGGGTCACCAGAGATCCCCTACTTTCATCAAGGCTCCAGAGAGCCCCTCCTTACATCAGGATCTCCAGAGAGTCCCTCCTTATATCAGGGTCTCAAGAGAGCCCCCCTTACATCAGGGTCCCCAGAGAGCTTCCCCTTGCATCCGGGTCCCCAGAGAGCATCCTCTTGCATCAGGATCCCCAGAGAGCCTCCCCTTACATTAGGGTCCCCAGAGAGCCTCCCTACTTACGTAAAGGTCCCCAGAGAGCCCCACCTTACATCAGGGTCCCCAGGGAGCCCCCTTACATCAGGGTCCTCAGAGAGCCCCTCATTACACCAGGGTCCCCAGAGAGCCTCTCCTTACATCAGAGTCCCCAGAGAGCCTCCCTACTTACATCAGGGTCCCTAGAGATCCTCCCCTTACATCAGGGTCCCCAGAGAGCCCCTCCTTACATCAGGGTCCCCAGAGAGCCCCCCTTAAATCAGTGTCCTCAGAGAGTCTCCCCCTACATCAGGGTCCCCAGAGAGCCCCCCCCTTACATCAGAGTCCCCAGAAAGCCTCCCCTTACATCAGGGTTCCCAGAGAGCCCCCCTTACATCAGTGTCCTTGGAGAGCCCCTCCTTACATCAGGGTCCCCAGAGAGCCTCCCTTCTTACATCAGGGTCGCCAGAGAGTTTCCCCCTACATCAGGGTCCCCAGAGAGTCTCCCCTTACATCAGGGTCCCCAGAAAGCCCCTCCTTAAATCAGGGTCCCCAGAGAGCCCCACTTACATCAGTGTCCCCAGAGAGCCTCACTACTTACACCATGGTCCCCAGAGAGTCTCCTCTTACACCAGGGTCCCCAGAGAGCCTTCACTTACACCAAGGTCCCCAGAGAGCCTCCCTACTTACATCAAGGTCCCCAGAGAGCCTCCCCTTACACTAGGGACCCCAGAGAGCCCCCCTTACACCAGGGTCCCCAGAGAGCCTCTCCTTACATCAGGGTCCCTAGAGAGCCTCCCTACTTACATCAAGGTCCTCAGAGAGTCTCCCCCTACATCAGGGTCCCCAGAGAGCCTCCCCTTACATCAGGGTCCCCAGAGAGCCTCCCCTTACATCAGGGTCTCCAGAGAGCCCCCCTTAAATCAGTGTCCTCAGAGAGTCTCCCCCTACATCAGGGTCCCCAGAGAGCCCCCCCTTACATCAGGGTCCCCAGAGAGCCTCCCCTTACATCAGGGTTGCCAGAGAGCCCCCCTTACATCAGTGTCCTTGGAGAGCCCATCCTTACATCAGGGTCCCCAGAGAGCCTCCCTACTTACATCAGGGTCCCCAGAGAGTTCCCCCCTACATCAGGGTCCCCAGAGAGTCTCCCCTTACATCTGGGTCCCCAGAAAGCCCCTCCTTACATCAGAGTCCCCAAAGAGCCCCACTTACATCAGTGTCCTCAGAGAGCCCCTCCATACATCAGGGTCCCCAGAGAGCCTCCCTACTTACATCATGGTCCCCAGAGAGTCTCCTCTTACACCAGGGTCCCCAGAGAGCCTTCACTTACACCAGGGTCCCCAGAGAGCCTCCCTACTTACATCAAGGTCCCCAGAGAGCCTCCCCTTATACCAGGGACCCCAGAGGGACCCCAGAGAGCCCCCCTTATACCAGGGTCCCCAGAGAGCCTTTCCTTACATCAGGGTCCCTAGAGAGCATCCCTACTTACATCAAGGTCCTCAGAGAGTCTCCCCCTACATCAGGGTCCCCAGAGAGCCTCCCCTTACATCAGGGTCCCTAGAGAGCATCCCTACTTACATCAAGGTCCTCAGAGAGTCTCCCCCTACATCAGGGTCCCCAGAGAGCCTCCCCTTACATCAGGGTCTCCAGAGAGCCTCCCCTTACATCAGGGTCCCCAGAAAGCCCCTCCTTACATCAGGGTCCCCAGAGAGCCCCACTTACATCAGTGTCCTCAGAGAGCCCATCCTTACATCAGGGTCCCCAGAGAGCCTCCCTACTTACATCAGGGTCCCCAGAGAGTCTCCTGTTACACCAGGGTCCCCAGAGAGCCTCCACTTACACCAGGGTCCCCAGAGAGCCTCCCTACTTATATCAAGGTCCCCAAAGAGCCTCCCCTTACACCAGGGACCCCCAGAGAGCCCCCTCTTACACCAGTGTCCCCAGAAAGCACCCTTTACATCAGTGTCCTCAGAGAGCCCCTCCTTACCTCAGAGTCCCCAGAGAGCCCCTACTTACATCAGGGTCCCCAGAGAGCCTCCCCCTACAGCATGGTTCCCAGAGAGCATCCCCTTACATCAGGGTCCCCAGAGAGCTTCCACTTACACCAGGGTCCCCAGAGAGCCTCCCTACTTACACCAGGGTCCTTAGAGAGCCTCCCTTTACACCAGGGTCCCCAGAGAGCCCCCTCCTTACACCAGGGTCTCCAGAGAGCCCCCCCCTACAGCATGGTTCCCAGAGAGCCTCCCCTTACATCAGGGTCCCCAGAAAGCTTCCACTTACACCAGGGTCCCCAGAGAGCCTCCCTACTTACACCAGGGTCCTTAGAGAGCCTCCCTTTACATCACGGTCCCCAGAGAGCCCCTACTTACATCAGGGTCCCCAGAGAGCCTCCCCTTACAGCATGGTTCCCAAAGAGCCTCCCCTTACATCAGGGTCCCCAGAGAGCTTCCACTTACACCAGGGACCCCAGAGAGCCTCCCTACTTACACCAGGGTCCTTAGAGAGCCTCCCTTTACACCAGGGTCCCCAGAGAGCCCCTCCTTACATCAGGGTCCTCAGAGAGCCTCCCCTTACACCAGGGTCTCCAGAGAGCCCCTCCTTACATCAGGGTCCTCAGAGAGCCCCCCTTACACCAAGGTCCCCAGAGAACCTCCCCTTACACCAGGGTCCCCAGGGAGCTTTCCTTACACCAGGGTCCCCAGAGAGCCCCCCTTACACCAGGGTCCCCAGAGAGCCCTTCCTTACATCAGGGTCCCCAGAGAGCTTCCCTACTTACATCAGGGTCCCCAGAGAGTCTCCCCCTACATCAAGGTCCCCAGAGAGCCTCCCCTTACACCAGGGTCCCCAGACAGCCCCCCTTACATTAGTGTCCACAGAGAGCCCCTCCTTACACAGGGTCCCCAGAGAGCTCCCCTCTTACATTAGGGTCCCGAGAGGGCCCCCTCTTATATCAGTATCCCCAGAGGGCCCTGTAATTACATTAGTGTCCCCAGAGGGCCCCATCCTTACATTAGTGTCCCCAGAGAGCCTCTCCTTCCACAGGGTCCCCAGAGAGCCCCCCTCTTACATCAGTGTCCCCAGAGGGCCCCGTCCTTACATTAGTGTCCCCAGAGAGCCCCCCTCTTACATTAGTGTCCCCAGAGGTCCCCCTCTTACATCAGTGTCCCCAGTGGGCCCCTTCCTTACATTAGTGTCCCCAGAAAGCACCCCTCTTACATCAGGGTCCCCAAACAGCTGACTCCCCCCTTTGCAGAGGTTCCCCGTGTACCTGGCTGGTGGAGGTGGGAGGCAGCGATTGGCAGCGCTAAGGTGTCCACAGGCAGGGGGATCTCCCTGGGGCTAGTAGTTCTATCTCCGAATGTATACAGCGGAGAGGGGAGGTGCCTCTAACCCGGGCATCAGCAACAGTGTTCAAGAAGAGTGAAAGGGAAACTGATACCTGCCCGGGTCAGAGGCCCCTCCCTTCTCCTCTCCACTGTATACACTGACACTCGAGAGAGTAGTACAAGCCCCAGGGAGATCCCGCACCCACACAGGCACCATAGAGCTGCCGATCGCTGCCTTCCACCTCCTCGAACCTCTCCCCACTGCACTCTAAACAGCCAGCCAGAGGTCCAGGGGGGGTGCTGGGTCTTGGAGCCCCCCCACAGTAGTATAACAGAAGGGCCCAGTCACAAATACAACTGCAGCGACCCCTAAAGTTCCGCCACTAGCTAGCATCAATAGACCCTCCAGCACACCCCGGCACCCCTTGCTATTACATATAGTACATTTCAGTACTTAAGGTCCTGGAACTAAGTTCCTGTGCATGCCCGTTGAAAAGAAAGTCCTGGTCCTGATTATTGCTCTGCCGCCACTGAGTAACACTGACAGACTGAGCCCCTTCTCCGGTCTGTAACTAGACAGTAAGCACAGCACACTGAAAGGCTTATCTCTCACTCCTGCTCTCTCCTATCGCCAGCAGTAGTAAGCACATGAGCACTGCAGTTAAACTGATTGCCTACTTGTGCTGTTTCTCCCACTCCTATTCTGAGCATTGCTGTACAATGGTTTGCAAGAAACATGATGTCAAGACAAATAAAAGTGGTGGGGTGGAAGCTGGAAATGGAGTGTTAGGCTGTCTTGGTCTTTGAAGGCGCTTCTCAGGCCACGTACACACGGGGGGACTGTTCGCTCAACTTTGTCCGCTGAACAGTGTTTCGGCGGACAGTCCGCTCGTGTGTGGGCTTTTAGCGGACAGTTTCAGCGGACAGTCTGACGAACAAAGTTTTTCGGAAATTCCGAAAAACTGTCCGCTGAAACTTGGTTTGAGCGGACAGTCCGCCCGTGTGTAGGCTTGTTCGTCTCGCTGGTGTTCGTCTCGCGCATGCTCAGAAAGAATTTACACGCCGAAGGTTGCATTGCAGTGTATAGGACGTCGTTTTCTAGTCCCGTCGTACGTGCCGTTCACGTCATCGCGCACGGTTTCAGCAGACTGTTCGTTCGTCGTGTGTGGGCAAGTCCGTCCATGCTAATTTTGAGCGGACTGTCCGCTGAAACTGTTTGACGGACAAAGTTGAGCGAACAGTCCCCGCGTGTGTACGCGGCCTCAGGCTTTGGGGGGGGGGGGGTGACCTTGGGCCTGGGCTCGTGTGTGGACAGAACCCTCTCAAGACACATGGAGGTGTCCTGGACAAGAGGCACTGGGAGCAAGGAGAGAACACCAGGAAAACACTACCAGACAAGTCTCCAGGAGCAACAGGAACAGCCAGAAGAGGTGAGTGACATGAAGTCAGAAGGACTGGGATGCACGCCTGAAAGGGCTGGGATGGAGCAGTCTGGGATAGGTGAAGAGCCAGTCAGGACTGTGGTGGCACAGGCAGTGGAAAGAGGCAGCTGCAGCCAGGAGGGCTGGCAGTGCCTGAAGTGGTGGTACTGGGATCAGTAGCCACATGTAGGACAGGTAGCACTCAGGACTACCATATTTTTGCTACACCATAGGGGCCCACGGTCCCTGCTTACACAGGGCACAGCAGTGCTAGCTGGTCCTGGGAGTGATAGGAGTGATAGTCTGCAAGCAAGTGTATGTGCTAAAGGTGAATGAGAAGAGGTTGTATATACCGGAGTGTATATAGCTTTGGTCCCTGTTTATTTTTTATTTTTCTTTAATCAAGTGGGCATCCCATACGTACACCATCCAAGTTTAATTCCCCTAATAAAACAAAAAAAAAACAAAGTGCAAGGACTACTTCTTGACTCGGTTTGTTTGGAAATTCGTGTGACTGGCTGTGCAGAGTGGGAGACGAACCACAATCACCAGAGGCCCCTACGGGGGTAGCGCAACATTTGCAGTCCTCCAATCCTGTGGTCTCCTCTGCACTGCTAGACAAGGTCCAGCAGCCTCCTCCTTCCTTCCTGTGGTCAGATTTCCTTTGGTGTCATCCAGACCAATGCATTGCATGTAAGGATGTTGGGGGGGAGTCCACTGTTGGAGCATGGTGGAGGGCCATCTGCTGAGGAGCAGAAGAGCAAATAAGTAAAACTGATTTTACCATCCTTTAGACATAAACAGGTAACCCTTGCAGTATGGGTAAAGCCCCACTGCACGGGAGGAGTTTTACTTTTATTGGAGTTGAGCTTTAAGTTGCTTAAGCAGATCAAGTTTGTTCCCCTAGGTACAATGGTTCAGTCAGCAAAAAGCTTGTCCAATCAAACTGGTGGGTACCAACATGCCATTTTGAAGGACAATGGGAATGATCCTATGAGTCTTACATACAGTCACCAATGCAGCCAGCATACAATCACATCTTCTAATATCCATCCAGGTACCTACTTGTAGAAAAGTCAGGGGAATCCATATGAAGCAAGCTTTCCTTGCAGATAATCTGTACATCTACATAGTTTAAAGCCTATCCCTATGTACAAGATAGTGGTCTAGGAAACCAACAATTTCAAAATGAATCATCTACCTAAGAAATACTCTTGTTAATTACATAATGTTACTCATACAGTTCAGATTAGTGGAAGCTGAATTCATGTTGGTTCACACATGAATAAATTACAAGGGAAATCACACTATTTTCAATGGTGCCCGATCACATCAATGTTGTGTGATTTTGGAAAAGTTTCCTGTACTACCCTGGTTTCAGTGCGATTTGGCTCCATAGAATATGCTAACCACATCCAAGATCGCACTACATACTTGCACTGAATATGGCATCAAATGCGTATTGCAATAGTGTGAACCTAGCCTCAAAAAGTATTATAAGCAATTGTATTACTATGTGTAAAAATCTTATTTGTAACATTTTATTACTTTCAGGTTTAAAAGAGAAGTATGAGAATGTTTTTTTTTTTGGAATCATACCTACCGAGGATGTCGCATCTGTCCCCCGCCGGCTGTAAGACTGATGCCCCGTACACACGAGAGGAATTAAGTCTGACAGACCTCCAAAGGAGTTCCGCCGGAGTTCCGCTGGAGTTCCGACGGAGTTCTGGCGGACTTTTCGACCGAACGGACTTGACCACACACCATCACACCAAACTCCGACGGAGTCGAACGTGATGACGTACGACTGGATTCGACGTAGGAAGTTCATAGACAGTAGCCAATAGCTGCCCTAGCGTCGGTTTTAGTCCGTCGGAGTAGCACACACACGAGCGGATTTTTCAAAGGGGACCGGGTCCGGCGGAGTTCCGTCGGGAAAATTTAAAGCATGCTTCATTTCTAAAGTCCGTCAGACTTTAGCTTCGCTAAAGTCCGTTGCAGCCCACACACGATCGGATAGTCCGCCGGACTCAGTCCGTCGGAGTTTGGATGTCGAAAAGTCCGCTCGTGTGTACGGGGCATAAGAACTGAGTGATCAAACATGCTTGTATCGCAGAGCTTCCTGAGCAGCACTGGCTCTCTGCTCTGCCCCCCCCCTCCACGCTACAGGAGCGCTGGGCTGTGGAGGGGGTGGGAGTGGCCGCTAAGAGGCTGAGCCGGGTGCCAGTGCAGGCATGTGGGCGTATCCCGACCATATTATCTTTCCTGAGCATTGTGATGTCAGCCAACAGTTAGCTTCAGAATGAACTGCACTCCTGTGATCCACAGGAGAAGTACAGCCAAACAAGTTTTGGCTGTACTTCTCCTTTAAAGGCATAGTCCATTTTTAGGCTGTGTTTAATATTACACCCATAATTAGGGTGTGACATGAAGAATGATAGCATGTACCATCCCAAAACAACACACCATCCATTCCTTTCTAGAATTATGGGGCATTTCTTGTTCCTTAATTCTGCTTTTTAACTCAAAGCTGCTGAATGTAGCTCCGCCCATACAACCACATCATCCACATCATCCACTCACCTGGATGAATGTACTGCAGGTCCCTTATTCCACCACAAGAGAGGAACTAAGCAGAATGTATCAGCAACAGGTCAGTCTTGTCTACACAATTGAAGTTAGACCAACACAAAATAGAAGGTATGTACAGTGGCAGCTGGGTTTTTTTTTTTTTTTGAGGGAGGGAGGCAAACAATCCATCCACCCACAGGTCGGATCACGGATGGCATCCACCCCCCCAGTTGGTCTGTGGACACGCCCCTCCAGGTCAATCAGTCAGTAGTGGTGGCCCCTGCACTTACCCTAACTCATGGGCAGTTCTCTGGGTGGTGTTGGCTTCTCTCCGGCTCCGTCCTCGCTTCCCCTGCGTCTCCTCCTCCTTCCTCCTGGCAGCCAATCTAATTGCATCTCCTTTCGACCAATCTCGCTTCCTGAATGGCCAGAAGGAGAATCAGTGTTAAAATAGCAAATATTCATTCACTAGTGTCACACAACTGGGTGGGCTTCAGGTGCAGTGCTCTGGCTTTAATTATGTGCTTCAAATAAATAAAAAAACACCTGATTGGAATCCATACGACTGGCTCCCTGCTTGTAGATCAGGGGATCAGATGCATGGATAGGGGGATCAGCGCCTGTGCTCCTCTAATGGACGGGCTGCCACTGGGTATGTACCTCCAAACATACCTGAGGTTAAGGGTAAACAATGCAGTGGCCTATGCATTGCATCTACGATACAGCAAGGGGGCTTATTTACTAAAGGAAAATCCACTTTGCGCTGAAAGTGCACTTGGAAGTAAAGTCGCGGTAGATCCGAAAGGGATATGCATGGAAAATAAAAAAACAGCATTTTAGCTTGCACATGATTGGATGATAAAATCAGAAGAGCTTCCACTCATTTCAGATCTACCCCTTAGATTTAGAGCGACTGCACTTCAAAGTGCACTTTCAGTGCAAAGTGGATTTGTCTTTCGTAAATAACCCACAATGTCTGTTGCAATGCTCTGCGGGCCTCAATACAAACGGTTAGTAAATGCACATTTTTTTCATTTATCAATGCTGCCACATTTACTAAATACTTGCAAAAGATGGACAATGGATGAGTTTTAACAGGATTTCAAGACACATCCGACCCCCCACCCCACTACTTTATCACCAGAATGAATCCATTTCTTTTGCGCTATTAAATGAAAATACTGAATGCATAGCTGTAATAAAGCACAGGATGGTTAATGAATTCATTAGTTCACTCAATGACTGATCCTGCAAGCTCATGGCCCAATATTATTATATTATTTCTTTCAAGGTTTTTCTGATTTCTTGCAATGCGTCACTGAATGTATAATTGATGCTAATAAAGGTAGCAAATATATGTATATTATTGATATCAGGCCAGGTTTCTGTATACATGCACACATAAAGAAGGAAGTATGACACATTTAACAGCTTGATGTTGCTCTATTTGTAGGCATCTATCAATAGGCTTATCAAGTAAATACAGGTCATTTCTTGGAACTGCTGTGCTTTGCCTTTGTTTTAAGTCAATGATGGATCATTTAGGAAACAATGCAATACAAATTTCAAGGCTGGATTAACTGAAGTGAAGGTTACAGGCACACAACCTGAAATGTTTAGGCAACTGAAAACGCTAGCGAGTGCAAATAGCTAACCAATGATGGGCCTGTGGCTGTGTGAGCCCCTGTACACACGGTCGGAGATTTTGCCAACCAAATCCGTCGGATTTTGTCCGTTGGATTTAGTCCGACGCATTGTGTCCAAAACTGTTGCATACACACGGTCGGGCCAAGTTGGCGAAAAATCCGATCTTTCAGAACGTGATGACGTAATTTCGTTACGATGGGACTACATTCAGGCTAGTAGCCAATAGCTTTGATGTAGGAATTTGATCTGAGCATGCGTGGCACTTGGTCCGATCAAAATGCTATACACATGATCGGATTAGGTCCGACCGGCCCAGTTGGTCGGGAAATATTTCCAACATGTTGGAAAATTGGGTAGGACCGAGATTCGGACAGAATCAGTCCGATGCATACCACACACAGTCGGATTATCTGACGACACGGTCCGATAAGACGCATTCCGACAGATTCTCCGACCGTGTGTACAGGGGCTAAGTGTTTCTATGTGGTGCAAGGTAGCAGTGTATATACAACCAGGACTACACAGAAGTATAGTGTTAAATCCAGGACTCATTGAGTTTTTGAATGAACAATACACATGGCACAATATAAGCTAAGTGCTCCACCATTGGAAGGTTTCTGCATGATATAGAATATGCCTTGATAAACCATCTGCATCTATTGAATGGATGTACTTGCAAGAATACCCTAATGCATTGATTCTCAACTAGGGTTCCTCCAGAGGTTGCTAGGGGCTCCTTCAGCATTGGGCAATTTTTGCCTCTCAGATAAGTTCCCACTGACACCATTGATCTTTTTAACTATCTGTAAGGCGCTAATTCTTCCCAATAACCACAAGTGTAAGGACCATTCTTCCCACTGACCATCACACTAATATATCATGAGTTGTAGATTACTCATTTTTAGCAGGTGTTCCCTGAGACCGGAGAAATATTTCAAGGGTTCCTCTGTGTTGAAAAGGTTGATAAAGGCTGCCCTAATGTGAAACCCAAACTTTTATATATGTGACCTCCTCTGGATTAGAAGCAACATAAATTAAAATCAAGATTGCCCAACATGCTTATCTGTGTGAGGGAGGTTATGTGCTATATACCCCAATGGGGGTGACTCTCATATCTTCAGGACACAGCTCACCTCCTCTGTGGGTAATTCTACCACTGTGGATAATACCACCTTCTGTTTTCAACTTTGCTGTCAAATTCCCTGGTGTCTTGAGTCCAAAAGCCACCGGTCCATTCCACAATAAATTTGTTCTTGGATGTCATGCGTTTATATATGCTGGACTGACACATTTCCTCATGGTGTATTAACATTAGTTGGGTGGCCACCCATTACTAACATATCTGATACATATCTAGGGGGTTTAAACATTGTTACAATATAGCTCTGTATTAAATCAAATTAGGATGTCAATTTAAGAGCATGAGCAGGTTAGCTGGATTATATTTTTAAACATGTCTTGTGTTACACGTTACATGTGATCAGTTTTAAAGTGGATGTATACCCAAAAATGTTTTTTTATTTATTTTTTTATTTTTTTTATGTCATAATGTAGAGTAGAATATTTCCTATCATTTGAGCCCAGTCTTGCCACAAAGAGTTAATCCAGCTTTGAGCAATCCTCTTTTATTTATTTTTTGGGATGTGGTGTCTATCTTTATGGGTGCTTATTCTGCTTAGTTGAACCAAATGTATTTTCTATTAATCCTCTTTTATTGTTCAGTGAGATAAATCTTGACAAACAGAGAAAAACTTTGTCAAATCCTCCCCCTTGCTGTGAGTGACAGGCGATTTACATATCTTGTGCACTAGCCTAAGAGACATGCATTATTTTTTAATTCCCTCCCACTCCTTTCTTCTGCTGCTCTGCAAAATTTGGCTGTTCCACACCTCAGCATGATTTGGCATGCTGAAGTCATGTGGGGACTTTTCTGGGTTTTGACTGGATGTTAGTGATCATAGCAGAAGTTCAGTGTAAGAAATACACAGGAGAAAATGCATATTGATAAGGGGAGTGTAGAGGTGGGCGGGGAGTCTACTGACATCACGACTCCACCCACCGAGCTCCAGACAACAGACCCACCCACAGAATCTGCAGTTTTTCTGGTCTCATAACAGACAGAGGGGAGACGTTTGACAGGTAAAGATACATGCAGGAGGCATGTATATCCTTATAGATAACCCCTATGGCAGTAGTTTAGAAAGGATGACATTGGGTTTACATCCATTTTAACATTTATAATAAAGACTTAGCTTTGTATGTGAATGAAAATGGTCGCACATTTCCATACCTCCCAACCTTTTGAGATGGGAATGAGGGACACCTATTAACAAAAGTATGCAGGCTTAGGACACACCCCCTGCCACACCCCATTAAAGGGGAAATTTACAAAAATGTATTAGTTAACCACTTAAAGACCAGAAGATTTACCCCCTTAATGACCAGGACATTTTTTGCGATATAGCACTGCGTCGCTTTAACTGACAAGATGCGAAGATGTACCCAAACAAAATTGATGCCCTTTTTTTCCCCACAAATAGAGCTTTCTTTTGGTGGTATTTTATCACCTCTGCGGTTTTCATTTTTTGTGCTATAAACCAAAAAAGGCCGACAATTTATATAAATTTTACTTTTTGCTGTAATAAATATCCCTCAAAAAATTAAAAAAAAAGAATTTCTTCCTCAGTTTAGGTATTCTTCTACATTTTTTTGGTAATAAAAATCCCAATTAGCATATATTAATTGGTTTGCGCAAAATTATCACATCTACAACATAGGGGATAGATTTATGGCATTTTTATAACTTTTTTTTTTTTTTTTTACTTGTAATGGTAGTGATCTGCGATTTTTAGCAGGACTGCAACATTGTGGTAGACAAATCGGACACTTTTGACACTTTTTTGGGACCATTGACATTTATACAGCGATTAGTGCTATAAAAATGCACTAATTACTGTATAAATGACACTGGCAGGGAAGGTGTTAACACAAGTGACGATCAAAGGGTTAAATGTTCCCTAAGGAGGTACTTTCTAGCGGTGGGGGGAGGGGACTGACAGGGAGTAGAGAGAGATCGCTGTTCCTGATCACTAGGAACAGACAATCTCCCTGATGGAACGGGAATCTGTTTGTTTACACTGGTAGATCCCCCTTCTGCCTCTCTGTGGAGCGACCGCGGGTGGCCAACAGACATTGAGTCCGTCGGACCCGCTAATTGGCTCCAGTGTATGTGCCCGGCGTACATTGATAGCAATTCGTCCTGTAGATTGGTGAAACATGTTGATGTTTTTCCGGTGGCACTGACGTCCTTTTCTGCTCCTTGGAACGCACTTTATGGTTTTTGGAATGCACGCCGTAAGCGTCTGGATGCATCCCCAATCCCTTTACATGCCTGTTTTTATTATTATTATTATTATTATACAGGTTTTATATAGCGCCAACAGTTTGTTCAGCGCTTTAAAACATGAGGGCAGACATTACATTTACATTACAATTTGGTACAAGAGGAATCAGAGGGCCCTGCTCGTTCGAGATTACAATCTAAAAAGGAAGGGGCAATTGATTCAAAAGGTAATATCTGTGGGGGATGAGCTGATGAAGGAAGTAAAACAGTGTTAGTTAGAAGTAGGATAGGCTTCTTTGAAGAGAAGGGTTTTCAGGGATCGTCTAAAGATGGATAGATTAGGGGACAGTTGGACAGATTGGGGTAGGGAGTTCCAAAGGATGGGAGAAGCTCTGGAGAAATCCTGGAGCCGAGCATGGGAGGAGGTGACAAGGGACTTTATCAACTATTTTGTAAGTACCCAATTGTATATGAAATCAATCCCTTTTCAAACGGTACTTTTCACTATTAGTTCAATTTTTTATCCTTTTTTGGTGCCTGATGATTCTGCTGAGAAATTCCAACAAGAAATCCTTTGATCTGATGTGCACAACACCACTCCTGAGCTTCTCTGGATAACATCACATAAGCCTGAAGTGACCCCCAGGCCGCAAAGCCGAAGTCATCGCCATTTGGTGAGTTTGGGGGTGGCATTTCTGCACCTGAAAAGTCCTGGTTTCTGTGGTCCATTGCACTTCATATGTTTTTTTTCCCCATTGCAGATCAGAACATTCAGCACATTTATTTGGACTTTATTTACATGTTTTTTGCTTTGTATATTCACATCTGCACTCATCCACACTTGGTTACACATGTTTTTTAACATTTGCGAGCTCCACATTTTCATAATTTTATATTTCTAGTGAGTAGCACTTTGTGTGTGGTAGCTGCTTTAGTTTTTTTTTCACAGTTTTTTCACCATTACATTTTTCGAGTTTAAATTTTATATTATTCACCATTTTCTTTGATGGCCAAAAAGTAAATTTTTTGTCTCATAAGACCAGAGCACCTTCCTCCATACATTTTGGGAGTTTCTCACATGCCTTTTCGCAAACTCAAAACATGCCATTTTGTTTTTTGCTAAAAGTAATGGCTTTCTTCTGGACACTCTGCCATAATGCCCAACTCTATGGAGCGTACGGCTTATTGTCGTCCTATGTACAGATATTCCAGTCTCTGCTTTGGAACTCTGCAGCTCCTCCAGGGTTACCTTAGGTCTCTGTGCTGCCTCTCTGATTAATGCCCTTCTTGCCCGGTCTGTGAGTTTTGGTGTGCGGCCGTCTCTTGGCAGGTTTGCTGTTGTGCCATGTTCTTTCCATTTGGTTATGATAGATTTGATGGTGCTCCTAGGGAGTATCAAAGATTTGGATATTTTTTTGTAACCTAACCCCGACTTGTACTTCTCATCAACATTGTCCCTCACTTGTTTGGAGAGTTGCTTGGTCTTCATGGTAGTGTTTGGTTAGTGGTGCCTCTTGCTTAGGTGTTGCAGCCTCTGGGGCCTTTCAAAAAGGTGTGTATATGTAATGACAGATCATGTGACACTTAGATTGCACACAGGTGGACATCAATTCACTAATTATGTGACTTCTGAAGATAATTGGTTACACCAGAGCTTTTTATGGGCTTCATAACAAAGGGGGTGAATACATATACATGTGCCAACTATCATTTCATTAAAAATTGTTTTATGTAAATATTTTTTTAATTTTATTTCACCAATTTAGACTATTGTGTTCTAATCCATCACATATAATTCAGATTAAAAAAAACTTTGCTGTAATGTAACAAAATAGGTAAAAAAAACAAGGGGGGTGAATACTTTTGTAAGACACTGTATCAGTTCTTTTCTCTGCAGCCTCAGCAGCACAGATGAATGAGTAGGAAATTATCTGAGGCCCCCTGCTCATTTACAAACTGAAGCATAGTAAACACATACAGTTTACTGTGCTTCAGTAATGAATGAACACTAGAGTGATTGGTACCGATCGCTCACTGTGTTCATTCGGCAAAGGAAGGGGACAGAAAATTACATTTACTGGCCCCTGCTCTCTAACCTGAAACATCCCCCTGTGTGCTTGAAGCAGTTACCGGCAGGAGAGGAGAGGAGGGAAGCTGGAAGCACTGCAGGGGGAAAGGGGCACACAGGGGGGGCCAGACAACAGATTAAAGGGGTGCATGTGCTAGGACCAATCCCCCTGCAGTGCAACCAGAGCAAGAAAGAGGAGGAGAAACTGTCAGCACTGCAGGGGGAAGCAGAAGAGGATCAGTGTCTGCAATCAGACAGTAAAGCTAAAAGGATGGTGCCCAGGCCCAGTGCAGGAGGGCTGGCTGTACTGTATTAATAAATTAAAAGTCCATCCAAAAGAATATGTCCAACTTGAAATGCCAACACTGAGTTCCACCACTATTGCCCCACACAGCCTCTTATGAAATCATAAAACCCCAAATTATAGGTAGTCTATAAGCGCTTAGAGGTGCGTGGATCTTGTCTCAGTGAATAATCCGACCAATAGAGAGCCACAGGGCACACCAGCAGGGGGAGTTTTAACATCACATCTTTCACTTCATTTATGGAGTGGGTAGCTCCTTGAGAATGACCTTTTAGAGGAAAAGAGCCTGCGCTGACGTCATCACGCACGCTGGAGCCGGAAACAGTGATGCTGAAAATTTGCTTGACACGCTTGTCTCATTGGAAAGAGTGTGAGTATATTATATATACAGTATTTTAACAATAAATCCAGCGGTTTTACACTATGGGAGGCTGCCATCTTCTTTTGTTTTGTCGGATTAACATATATGGAGAGAAAGATGTTATAACGCTCCCTGCTGGTGGTTCCCTATTGGTCAGATTATTCACTCAACAATATCCAGGCACCTCTAAACGCCGATAGACCACCTATAATTTGGGGGCTTAAGATGTTATGTGTGGCATGGTGGTGGAACTCACTGGTGGCTTTTCAAGTTGGACATATTCTTTTGGATGGACTTTTTTTTCATTTATTATTCGATTGTGGTATGAAAAGATTTTGATGTTGATTTTTTCATTTTGAATCTTTATGCATTATTCACAATTGGTGTTTTATGGTGATTTATACACTCACTTATAATTGCACTTACATTGATGTGGATTTAAAGGGGCTGAGCAACTATATTTATTAATTTGATTCACAATAACATGTGTTTTTTGGTGCTTTTGAGTGCAGCTGTCAAGTTATTGTATTTATTTATTTATTGTACTCAGAACCATAAAAGTGTGGGGATTTTGTCAGAGAAAAATAAATAAAGTGGCATTTGGCAAAATTACATTTAATCTTAAAGTGGTATTAAACACAAAACCAAAAATATTAAATATTACTGTTTACCAATCAGTAGATGTGGTGGATGCTTTATTTTTTGTTATAATATTTCACCTCGTGATCTGGCCAGTAATACACCTCCTGTATTGGATAGACACAGCTCTGGATGAAGGAGCAACTGCTTTCGACAGCAACATTGTCAGTTGAAGGGAGTGTTGGATATGCTAGCAGATTTGGATACACTAACAAATTGTAGCCAAATTCCAGCTATTACTGCAGTTACACAAGAATTTAGAGGAACAGTTTTTTCTTTTTGGGATAAACGTTTTGCAGGAATAAATAAAACACCCTTAACTGATCTATTTGTAAGAGAGCTTGTTCTGTTGAAAAGCAACATACTTATTGGCAGGATCCCCAGATGAACATAAAAGAAAGAAAGCCTGGAAAAGAAAACGGATGCAGCCTTTGCATCTAAGAACTGGAAAGCAGCAATATAATAAATGTTTACTTTTGGGTTTAACCCCTTCCTGCCGAGCGTACGCAGATGTGCATACTCGACTTCCGGGGGGTATACCGGGATGATGCCCGCACCTGCAGGCATCATCCCGGTACCGTTTTTTTCAGCAGGCGATTGGCTATCCAGCCATAACAACCGATGCGGCTAAAAGCCGCTCGGCTGTTATGCCGGAGGAGCGGGACGGGACATCCCCCCTCCTTCCGCCTCCCGCCGCTGTTACCGGTGCTCCCGCTCGATCGGGAGCACCGATTCCTGCTGCAATGCCTCCGGCCGCTGGGGAGGAGCTGGAACGAAGCTGTAATCGGCTTCGTTCCAGTCTCCTCATAGTAAACACGGAAGCGACGTCATGACGTCACTTCCCGTTTACTCAGCTGCCAATGGTGCCGGTTTTAAAAAAAATATCCGGTATTCAGAATCGCCGTTTACGGCGATCTGAATACATTGAAGTGGAAAGGAGTGGTGGGGGGTCTAAAAGACCCCCGATCCCTCCATAAAGAGTACCTGTCACCGCCTATTACTGTCACAAGGGATGTTTACATTCCTTGTGACAGCAATAAAAGTGATCAAATTTTTATTTATTTTTTTAAAACAATTTAGTCATTTTAAAATAAAAAAAAAAATAAATAAAAAAATTTTTTTAAAGCGCCCGCCGTCCCCGCGAGCTCGTGAAGCAAAGAAAATGCATACGGAAGTCGCGCCCGTGTATGTAAACGGTGTTCAAATCACACATGTGAGGTATCGCCGCGATCGTCAGAGTGAGAGCAATAATTCTAGCACTAGACCTCCTCTGTAACGCTAACCTGGTAACCGTAAAAAATGTTTAAAGCGTCGCCTATTGAGATTTTTAGGTTAGTTTGTCGTCAATCCACAAGTGCGTGCAATTATAAAGTGTGACATGTTTGGTATCTATTTACTCGGTGTAACATTATCTTTCACATTATGCAAAAAAAATGGGATAATTTTTGTTTTTTTTTGTTTTTTTTTTAATTCATGAAAGTGTCCCTTTTCCCAAAAGTTGCATTTAAAACACCGCTGCGCAAATACCGCGTGACATAAAATATTGCAACAATCGCCGTTTTATTCTCTAGAGTCTCTGTTAAAAAAATATATATAATGTTTGGGGGTTCCAAGTAATTTTCTAGCAAAAAATATGGATTTTAACTTGTAAACACCAAATGCCAAAAATAGGCTTAGTCATGAAAGGGTTAATACCACTTTAAATAGCAGCTCGATCCTTTTAATCCTACCAGTATTACTGTTTTCGGCAAAGGCCAGATTGTATATAGGTGCATAATATAATAATCTCTTTTTAGCAAAATCCTTGATCTTCCCCCAAAAAATCCTATGGATATTGGGATACAAAAAGTGATTGTCTGAAAAAACTCTGAAAGAGGGTCTAGACATAGTCCAATACACAAAGGAATGTCCTGCATTGCAAACAGCAGAAGAAGAATCTAAAATGAATAAAGCTAGTAAATTAGGTATACATGAGATCCAAGTGATGATCGTGTCTATGAATCCTTTTGATATCATTATTAGGTGGACAATGCCAAACACCTGGCCTTATCGACTGCCCCAATTAGGAAAGAATGAGAAATGAAACAGAATTCTTGCAAATTTATTTGACCTAAAGATCAGGATTTAGGCTTGGTTCACACCTATGCATTTTTTAGTGCATTTTCAGTTTTGCAGAAACACACTACAGTCCATTTAACATGGTTTCCTATGGATGTAGCTCACATCTGTGCATTTTATGGAAAGGGCCAGGGTTTTTTATCAGTTTTTTGGACTTCAATGGTTTAAAGATGTGTATTGCAATATGCAAACTTCAACCTGCACAAGTGTGAATCAGTACTAAGGCCTGATTCACACCTATGCATTTTTAGTGCGTTTTGCATTTTGCAGATTTGCACTACCATCCATTTAACATGAATTCCTATGGAACACGTTCTGTGATGCAAATCTGCAAAAAGCACTAAAAATGCATAGGTGTGAATCAAACCTAAAATCAGAATATCTTCCAGCATCAAACCAAAAGCAGAAGATTTAGGCTTGATGCACACTAAGGCTCAATTCACATCTATGCATGTTGCTTTTGAGCGTTTTTGCTTTTGAGCGTTTTTGCAGTGCTTTTTGTGGAGCGTTTTTGGACACGCGTTTTTACCGCGATTTTGCTGCGTTTTGCGTTTTATTTTTATTTTCTTTTTTTTTTTACACTGTGGTTGATGAAAAATGAAAAAAAAATAAAATAAAAATAAACGCAAATCGCGTCAAAAACGCCATAAACAAGTAAAAAGGTAAAAAAGCAGTACTTGCGTTTTTGATGCAGGTCCATTGACTTCTATTACATGCAAAACGCTGCATTTTGAATGAAAAAAGTCCCTGACCTTTTCCAAAAACGCAGAGGCACAAAAATGCATTGATGTGAACATGTTCCATAGGAACCCATGTTAAAAAATTTCCTTGCATTTCTGCAAAATGCAAAATGCATCAAAAAACACGCTAGTGTGAATCGAGCCTAAGGCTGGATTCACACCTATGTATTTTTAGTGCTTTTTGAATTTTGCAGATTTGTACTATAGTCCATTCACCATGGTTTCCTATGGAACACG
Organism: Lithobates pipiens; assembly: GCF_037356315.1. Classification (NCBI taxonomy): domain Eukaryota; kingdom Metazoa; phylum Chordata; class Amphibia; order Anura; family Ranidae; genus Lithobates; species Lithobates pipiens. The sequence continues at coordinate 633,440,890 of NW_027507748.1, read as the reverse complement.
TTCTGTTGTGCAAATCTGAAAAATGCAAAAAGCACTAAAAATGTATAGGTGTGAATCCAGCCTAACGCGCTTTTTGATGCATTTTGCATTTTTCAGAAATGCAGGGAAATTTTTTAACATGTGTTCCTATGGAACATGTTCACATCAATGCATTTTTGTGCCTCTGCGTTTTTGGAAAGGGTCGGGGACTTTTTTTCATGCAAAATGCATTTTACATGTAATAGAAGTCAATGGACCCGCATCAAAAACGCAAATACCGCATTTTTACCGGGATTTTGCTGCAATTAGCATTTCGCGGTTTTTTGTTTTAATTCATTTTGTTCACTGTATATAGCTGGTTGCTAAGCAATCCCAGTGTAAAAAAAAAAAACGCAAAACACGGTAAAATCGTGGCAAAATCGCAGCAAAATCGTGGTAAAAACGCGTGTCCAAAAACGTGACAAGCACCACAAAAAGCACTGCAAAAAGCTGAAAAGCAACATGCACAGATGTGAATCGAGCCTTATTCATTCCAATAATATCACTCAAACAGAGAACTCCAAAAATATACAGCGTGAAGTCAACTTGAAAGAAAAACATAGTTTAGTATTAGTACTGACAACCAAATGAAACCAAATGAAACCAAAACAACAAAGTAATGGGCCTATATAAGTCAGGTACAATATAACCTTTTATTGTCTGATAAACTAGAAAAACTGAGGACCGAGAAAGACAGCCATTAAATTTAAGGAAAAATTGCACCCCCTGACAAAATCTTATGGATAGAAGCAAAACCTAAAATTGATGTCCGTTGTTTGTTCCTTGAGGCTTGATTCACACTAACGTGTTTTTTGATGCATTTTGCATCTTGCAGAAATGCAGGGAAATTTTTGAACATGGGTTCCTATGGAACATGTTCACATCAATGCATTTTTGTGCCTCTGTGTTTTTGGAAAGGGTCAGGGATTTTTTTTCATGCAAAATGCAGCGTTTTGCATGTAATAGAAGTCAATGGACCTGCATCCAAAACGCAATTTACTGCGATTTGCGTTTTTTTTTCATGTTTTTACACTGTATATAGCTGGTTGCTAAGCAATCACACTGTAAAAAAGAAATAAAATTAAAAAAAAACGCAAAATGCAAAACACGGAAAAAACATGGTAAAAACACGTGTCCAAAAACACGGCAAGCACCGCAAAAAGCACTGCAGAAATGCTCAAAAGCAACATGCATAGATGTGAATCGAGCCTGAGGCTGGATTCACACCTATGCATTTTTAGTACTTTTTGCATTTTGCAGATTTGCGCTACAGAACGCGTTCCATAGGAAACCATGTTAAATGGACTGCAGTGCAAATCTGCAAAATGCAAAAAGCACTAAAAATGCATAGGTGTGAATTCAGCCTTATATTGTCATTATACAATAAAAAGTTTGTAAACAGAAAAAAACAAAAATTGATCTGCAAGATGAAAGGAAGGAAAGAGTTACACTCTCAATGTTAACATATATAATCAAATTTATATAGAACAAAACTGACACATCTGTACTAAGCACTTCTGTAGTCTTTTTCAAGTCTTTGAGGGATAATGAATTTCGTAAACATTGGTTAATCAAAATCATATCAATTTTAAGAGGCACTCTAGATTGGGAGAACCTACTCTACATCTGGGGCCACATTACAAAATCATGTTCATTGCAATTGAGGCAAAGAATCAGCAATGTCATTAAAAGCATTCAAAACATAAGCCCCCTAAGCCAAATAGTTAATCATATAAAGTGTAAAACAAAAAAATCAAAGAAACTTGCAAACCAAATTTGACTTAGAGGACAGACACTTGATACAATAAAGGACCCCGTTATAGTCTGTATGAAGTAGTATTCGTTTTTTATGTAAAATTCATCCCACCTAACTAAAACACTTCTAGGAACAATACAGAGCAAATCATATTATTTTTAATTTCAGGAATCTGACAGGATGGGTGCCATTCTTAAGTAAGCCAGTGGCCCTCCAAGAATGCAGTAAAGTTGATAGAATGTTGGGCTTCTGTAAACAAAACAGTCAACAAAATCATATTTCTATAACAAACCACCACTAAGGTTTAAAAGAAGGACTCTATTGTCATAATGTTCCTCAACAAACAGATATGACAGATGATTTCAAACCTCTAGTAGCCAACGGCAGTGCTCTACAAAAAAACTCTACCCATAGAGATATCCCTGGAGGAAAACATAATAAGCCCAGCGAAGGCTGAAAATTAAAATAATTGTATTTTTTAGGGAGGGAAGAAATCAATGCTTTACCCTTGAGCAAAGTCATTTTAAACTCTTTGTCTAAAAAAATAACTGTAATGCCACGTGCACACGATCGGAATTTCGGCCAGTAAAAGACCGATGAGAGCTTTTTATCGGAAAATGCGACCGTGTGTATGCTCCATCGGAATTTAGCTGGTCGAATTCTCTCCAGCAAAAATTTGAGAGCATGTTTTCAAAACTTTCTATTGGAAATTCCGATCGTGTGTATGCAATTCCGATGCGCAAAAATTCACGCATGCTCAGATTCAACTAGTTGATGGAAGCTATTGGCTACTGGGTATTGAACTTTCTTTTTTTTAGTCCCGTCGTACGTGTTGTACATCACCGCGTTCTTGACGGTCGGAATTTTGTGTGAACGTGTGTAGGCAAAACAGCTTAAGTGAAATCCCATCGGAATTCCGTCTGGAAAACCATCAGACCAAAATTCTGATCGTGTGTACGTGGCATAAGTCTTACAAATTGCAAAGTTATTGGAAAGGTTTTTTTACAGCCCAAATAATACCAAATAGGTTGTATGTACTAGTGAACACTTCATTCTAACCAAAAAAAAACTGCTAGTAATAACCACCCTTACATTTCTGTTAGACTACCTGTTCAATAAAATAATAAAAATATATAAAATAAAAACACAAAGGGGAAAGCACCATGGGTAAACATTTATCAAAGAAAAATACATTGTCAAATTGAAAGCCCAATGAGCTACAATCCTAAGGACATAGAAAAGGAATATGGAAAGCAGATTTAATATCTGCCCTAGATGGGAGTGGACCACAACCAAGCTTCCTTAGAAACACCAAAGCATCATCAAAGGAGGAATATGAAACAGATGCCAGATTTATACAGATTTATATCAGTCTCTTCATTAGGCAAATGACCTGAGGGAAAAAAAGAACCGGGTTGCTTTTTGTGAAAAAATTCCAGTGGAGAAAATCTTAAATTAGTCAATGGAGGGGAGACAACGAGAGGAGCTTGTCACCCAGCCTTTACCAAATTGTCTTTTAATTTTGTTTCTGTCAACCGTAGACAACCTGATCAAATTTAACCAAAATAGCCACCATTTACATACTGTACAGTACCAGAAAATAGTGGAATCTCAAAGCCGACTGAATTCCTTCGAGCAGGAGAAACATCTTTTGAAATACAATCTCTTACAGAGAACAGTGTACCTGATTTACTAAAACATCTGGATTATCAATGGATTATCAATGATTACCCCATTTGAAATTGTATATGTGTTTGTATTTCCACTGAAATTTACAACAGGATTTTTTGATTGCAAGACACAAGCCAATATGAAGGGGAAGGTGGGCTTGGGGAACTTTAAGGGAGTTTGAATGTAAAAGATGACTCTGCGCTAACAATAAGCTCAGCTGAAAGCCCACATCATTTGCTATAGTTTATATTTCAGCAGAGGAAGGAGATGAATTTTCTTTCTTGGGAGCGATCACTTGACCTTACATCTGATCACTCTAAAGCTGGCCGTACACCAATAGTTTTCTTTACAAAAACAGATTCCTCCATGCACTTTACCAGCACAGATGGGCGAATGCCCCCTGTCGGGCTATGTTATTTGTTGCAGTCACTGATTGGCCAAAATTTTTTCAAAAGGGTCCTTCGACCAAAGTCGATTGATGGATCTTTTTTGTCAGTGGGAGTGGTGCCTGCAGAACCATTCGCTGCTTACCCAGCAGAGAATCATCTTCAGAGAACAAAGGATAACTAAATGCAGTCAATGTAAAGTTTTTTTGTAGGAGGCATGTCTGCCCTCTTGTGACAGCACAAAGTGTAAAAGAAGAAGGACACACACACACGTACACACACACACACATGCAAAACATACACACACTCTACAGCCATGGATGGACACAGAAGAAGCTATATTCATCTTTAAGCATTAGGTACCTCTGTAGTAATTAGATTTTTTTATTTTACATTTTAAAAGCTGTAATGTATTTTTTTGGTATTTCTAAAAACTGGCTTATACATGGTTACAGCTGTCTAATGGATCTGTTACATATGGAGGAGTACTACCAACTTTTCAGATAGGTGTTATTTACATTCAGATCAATGCTAAATAATGATAAAATGAGCGTCACACTAGACACTGCTCAAAATGGGTCTTTAAATGTGACTTAAAGGGCACCATTAAAACTACATAACAAAAAAAAAGCATGCTTGGGGATGACATAAACTTGCATGTGAAATTGCCCACCTGCATGATGTACCCCAGCAAAATTATATTTAGAAAATAAAAACTTGCCCACTAAATGACAGTTACCAGCCAGCTTTATTCTTTATGTTACAAACGGACACTTATTTTCACAGGTAGCCTAACTGGCCAGGAAATGCCCTCGACGTTAGAATAGTACCTTATGGTGGAGGGGAAGAGGTGCACGAAGTCGCCCTCCAAGGCACCTTGCCCCCATGTGCTGGTCGTTATCATTATAGTCTGGTATAGCTTTCTAAATAAGAACAGTGTAGACTGATCTCTCATTAACTTTCTGTAGCTCTTACTTTATGCAGTTTTACACTTGCACAATTTAATCATCATTTATGCTTAAGCCAGGTAAACACTATTGGGGGTTACTTACAAAAGGCAAATCCACTTTGCACTGCAAGTGCACTTGGAAGTGCAGTCACTCTAAATCTAAGGGGTAGATCTGAAATGAGTGGAAGCTCTGCTGATTTTATCATCCATTCATGAGCAAGCTAAAATGCTGTTTTTTTTTTTTTCTCACATGTCCCCCTCGGATCTACAGTGACTTCACTTCCAAGTGCACTTTCAGTGCAAAGTGGATTTTCCTTTAGTAAATAACCCCCTATATTTTTTTTTTCATGCAATGGTGGGTTAGTTGAGGTTAGTTCACTTCCCCACTGAACTGTTGTGATATAACAGGGGGACGCCCCAACCAGAACACTCTGATCAGCGTTCTCTGCCATTGTGCTGATCAGGAGTCGGTCGGCTGCTTGCATGGACTGACCGACATACACACACAAGCTGAATGTGAGCTATTTTTAACCGGTCATGGTCTCCCCGACATTCGGCCCGTGTGTCCAGGGTTTTAGGGATATTGGGGGTTATTTATGAAAGGCAAATCCACTTTGCACTACAAGTGCAAACTACAAGTGCAAAGTGCACTTAAAGTTGCACTGAAAGTGCACTTGGAAGTGCAGTCGCTGTAAATCTGAGGGGTAGATCTGAAATGAAGAGAAGCTCTGCTGATTTTATTATCCAATCATGTGCAAGCTAAAATGCATTTTATATTTTCTTGCATGTCCCCATTGGATCTAAAACAACTGAACTTCCAAGTGCCCTTTCAGTGCAATTTCAAGTGCACTCTCCACCTGTAGTTTGCACTTGTAGTGCAAAGTGGATTTGCCTTTAGTAAATAACCCCCCTTGCACCTTGGGCTTTTTTATTGTGCTCTGTACACTCATTTGTAGGTTAATTTCATCTGGATCTGTGTATGTATTTATTATTATACAGGATTTATATAGTGCCAACAGTTTACGCAGTGCTTTACAACATGAGGGCAGACAGTACACTTACAATACAAATCAATACAGGAGGGATCAGAGGGCCCTGCTCATTATAGCTTACAATCTAGAAGGGAGGGTCAAGTTGAAACAAAAGGTAATAACTGTGGGGGATGAGCTGATGGAGAAAATGAAAATACAGGTGTGGGTAGGGTAGGCTTCTCTGAAGAGAAGGGTTTTCAGGGATCGTCTTGTACGTAATTGTTAGTATTTTGAATTTAAATCTTTGGCCGAAGCCAGTGGAGGGATTGACAGAGAGGAGTAGCAGACACAGAGCGATTGGTAAGGTGGATGAGTCTGGCAGCAGCATTCATGATGGAATGAAGAGGTGAAAGACTATGTAGAGGTAAGCCAAGGGAGTTGCAGTAGTCGAGGCAAGAGATGACCAGCGAGTGAATTAAGAGCTTTGTTGTGTCATTGGTTAGAAAGGGGCGTATTTTAGAGATGTTGTGGAGGTTGAGGCGGCAGGATTTGGACAGTGACTGGATGTGTCGCTTGAAGGAGAGTTCAGAGTCAAGGACTACACCTAGAACCTTGGCATGTGGGGGTGGGCATATGGTTGTGCCATTGATTTTGACAGTGAGATCAGGGGATATTTATATATATATTTCCATGTGCGCATTCTTATCAGCAACATCTTCATTTTCAATTTACAGAACTGGTAGTTTTGATTTGTCAGATTAGCAATTTAGCAATGTTTTATAGATTGTCTTGTTGTAATTCTGAGCTGTAGCTGTCATTTTTTTTTACAAATAAATATCCTGAAAAGTGTGGCATGCATTTGTATTCAGCCCTCTTTACTCTGATACCTGTAACTAAAATCTAGTGGAACCGATTGCCTTCAGAAATTACCTAATTAGTAAATAGAATCCACCTGTGTGTAATTTAATCTCATTATAAATACAGTTGTTCTGTGAAGCCCTCAGAGATTTGTTAGAGAACATTAGTGAGCAAACGGCATCATGAAGGCCAAGGAACACACCAGACAGGTCAGGGATAAAGTTGTGGAGAAGTTTAAACAGGGTTAGCTTATAAAAAAAAACATCCCAAGCTTTGAACATCTCATGGAGCACTGTTCAATCCATCATCCAAAAATGAAAAGAGTATGGCACAACTGCAAACCTACCGAGACACGGCCATCCACCTAAACTGACAGGCCGGGCAAGGAGAGCATTAATCAGAGAAGCAGCCAAGAGGACAAAGGTAACTCAGCTCAGTCGGGAGAATCTGTCCACAGGACAACTATTAGCCATGCACTCCACGAATCTGGCCTTTATGGAAGAGTGGCAAGAAGAAAGCCATTGTTGAAAGAAAACCATAAGAAGTCCCATTTGCTGTTTGTGAGAAGTCATGTGGGGGACAGAGAAAACATGTGAAAGAAGGTGCTCTGGTCAGATGATACCAAAACGTAACTTTTTGTCCTAAAAGCAAAACACTATGTGTGGTGGAAAACTAACACTGCACATCACCCTGAACACACCACCCCATCCCATCCCATGAAACATGATGGTGACAGCATTAATTTGTGGGGATGCTTTTCTTCAGCAGGAACAGGGAAGCTGGTCAGAGTTGATGGGAAGATGGATGGAGCCAAATACAGAGCAACTTAGAAGAAAACCTGTTATGCCGTGTACACATGGTTGCATTTTCCAACGGGAAATGTTCGATGGGAGCTTGTTGTCGGAAATTCCAACTGTGTGTAGGCTCCATTGGACATTTTCCATTGGAATTTCCGACAAACAAAATTTGAGATTTGTTTCACCAGCCACAGACAGGGCAGCACCCTGTACTTGTCTATGAATAGGGGGAGGAAGTTGTGATCATTGAAGCCATCCATTTTTCTCTGCAAGACACAACACAGGACAAACCCTAATGTCAGGCTAAACTCTCCTAATCTTGTCCCAATATAGGGCTCAATCTATAAGCAGTATAGGTCACTGATGCACCAAGTTAAAATTGTATCTTTGTTCTAACGATCGGCACTTCCGATACTCCTTCCTCCACTCACAGATAGTACGTACGATGCACGCGTGTTACACTTTATATACACTGGGCATTCGTGAAACTCTGCCTGCCCCTAACATTCTTTCTAGTCTATTCCCCACCCCCTTGTCTTTTGATGCAGTGGGAGAGCACATGGCAGAGAAAGACCAAGTGCATGCAGACAGCAGCAACGACGAGGAAAGGCCAGAGGCATGAACGTCCCGATCCTGGAGGAGATTTAGGGCCTCAAATATGTACTTTATAGAGATGGTGGAGATGGTGGACATCTTGATGAGGGCCAACTATGATGGGAAGCATGGACTTTACTCAAACCCAAATGTCAGAAAGGCAAAGATCCAACACATACTTGAGAGGTTTAACTATATTGGTAAGCACGTTATGCTTGGTATACATATTTACAATACCACCATATCACTAGCACACATATTCATTCTTATACGTGCACCTTATGGTATTTCTTTCACATTTCACATACATGCATAGTCCTTCTTTTTCTTCCCTTTTTTTCTTCACATCAGCTTCCTCCTATGGTTCACAGGACACCTTTGAACATCTTGTACTGTATACATAACTTTATACATGTAGGATATCCCTATTTTAGATATACATACATTTTATACAGTAAGTACGCCCTTATATATTGTTATTTTAGATACTCATACCTACATTAATATACATTTTATACAGTGAGTACGCCCTACAAGTCTATGGGAGAAGTATGGGTTCACATCTTCTTTTTCACATCTTTGCCGTGTCTGCCCTGTGTCCAGCCTCGGTCCTCCATGCTGTGGTCTCCGTCCATTCAGCTCCCGTGGGAGATGTCTCTCGCTGACCCTTCTTTGGGATTGGCCATCGAGGCCAATTGTCTGACAAGTATGGGATTATCAGTTCAGGCCTCATGCGTGTGTCCAAATTATAAGTTATACTTCAATATATATACTATTTGTTGTTACAGATATTAGATATGCACATCAGCCCCTGAAGATGCGAGAAAAGCTCGCGAAACGCGTCGGGTTAGAGATGTACTATGCATGTCTGTACTACTAATAATCTGTGATGTTATACTACTATGATCATGCCTAGAGGACAATTATGTTATGTTGCTGATTTATCTGCCACCCATGCTCATGTTCTATGTTGGATACTTTTGGTACCATTTAAATAAACTTGGTTAATTTTTTACTCATATTTGTTTACTCTCTGATCAGCATGAACACTTCATTTAAAGTCCCATGGGTAGGGATGAGCTTCGTGTTCGAGTCGAACATACGTTCGACTCAAACATTGGCTGTTCGCCCGTTCGGCGAATTCCGAACGTTATGGGCCGTTCGCGCCAAATTCGTGTGGCGCTCACGGCCCACAATGCACTGCGTCATCGCAGTGCATTGCTGGCTCATGATTGGCCAAGCATGCACTGTGACCCCGCATGCTTGGCCAATCACAGCGCCAGCAGCGAGGAGAGCCATGATTGGCCACAGGCAGGATGCCTGTGGCCAATCATAGCTCAGGCTGTGTAGTACACGCCCCACACTATATAAGGCCGACTGCACGGCGGCCTAGTGTAGTGTGTTGGCGTCTGAAGCAGTTAGTGGGTGTTCTGTGTACCTTCAACACAGTACACACGATCGTTTTCGGCCGATTTTCGATCTTGCTGTTGTGTAGTGGTTGTTGTCTGTGTGCCCTGACCGCAGTATACACCGCTATATTCACCTCACCTATATAGCTAGTGATCTATCATTTATAATAGAGCTTGCAGTCAGTAGTGTTAGGAGCTTGTGCGTGCTGTCTGCATGCTCTGTACCCAGTACACACCGCTATATCCACCTACATAGCTCTTCTCTATTTGAGCCCACTTGCCATCTGCAGGAGTTATTGGAAGTTGTGTGTGCCTCCAGCACAGCACAGTATACATCTGTATATACCCCTTTTATCTCTGGTGTTCTATAAAAAAGGCATCTGCAGGAGTTAGTGGGTTTTTTGTGCCTCCAGCACAATATACACCTGTATCTACCCTTTAATGCTGTCCTCTAAAAGAGGCATCTGCAGGGCTTAGTGGGTGTTGTGTGACTCAATTACAGTATACCCCTTTATCTCTGGTGTTCTATAATAAAGGCATCTGCAGGAGTTAGTGGGTGTTGTGTGACTCCAGCACAATATACACCTGTATCTACCGTTTATTGCTGTTCTCTAATAGAGCCATCTGCAGGGCTTAGTGGGTGTTGTGTGACTCCATTACACTGCTGTTTTACCCAACTCCCTTCAGGCCATTACCATGTCTGGAAGGCCAGCAAGGAGAGGCAGACAGGCACGAGCCGATAAAAGAGGGCAAGCAGGCTCTGTGTCTAGAGACAACAGTGTTGGTCGTGGACGCGGTGCATTGTCATCAGCACGTGGCCATGGGACACGCTTGTCCTTCTTTTCGGCAGCTGAACATGTTGAACCGCAACATGCCAATGACTTGGTAGAGTGGATGACCAAGCCCTCTTCATCATCCTTATCCTCTCTCACCCAGTCTCAGGGTACTAGCAAAGCAGCTGCCAACGCATCATCTTCCCTCCTCTCAATGTCATCATCAGTGACTCCTTCCCTAGACCCACCACGTCTTCCTGAGAAGTCTCCTGAACTCTTTGAGCACAGTGTTGGGTACATGCTCCAGGAGGATGCCCAGTGTTTTGTGGGCTCTGATGATGACACTCAGCTAGAGGAAGGCAGTAGCATGAACGCAGAGAGAGGGGATCCTCAAGAAGGACAGCAATCTGGCAGTCATGTTCCACAAGCTGCAGCATACTGCCAGGTTTGCTACAGCGATGAAGAGGGAGGGGATGATGAGGGCACTGACTCCATGTGGGTGCCTGGTAGGAGAGAGGAGGAGGAGGAGGCACATGTCCAACAAGGCAGGATGCCCTCCGGGCGCCAGCTTAGGGGCAGCACACCGACTGAATCACACCGCAGAGCTCCGCCTGTGCAGGGCGCTGCCTCTGCGCGTTATTCTAAAAGTTCTTTGGTGTGGGCCCTTTTTGAGACGAGTGCATCAGATCGCACTGCTGCTATTTGCAACATATGTCTCAAGCGTATCTCGCGTGGCCAAAACATCAGCCGCTTGGGCACCACATGCTTGACCAGACATACGTTGACCTGCCATGCAGCTCGTTGGCAAGCGTACCTCAAAGACCCACACCAAAGAACAAAGCAGACCTCTCTTGCTCCTCATCAGCTGGCATCTCCAACCCCACTAGACCTTCAGTCCTCTCTGAAACCTGCTCTGAGAGGAATGAAGGTGTAGAATTAGGTGTGTCACAGCCAAGTGCTTCCGGGAACTCTGCTAGCGGTACACCCACGTCCGATTATAGCAGGCAAATGTCCCTGCCCCAGCTGCTGGACCGGCGGAAGAAGTTCACTCCCAGCCATCCACATGCCCAGCGGTTGAATGCTAGCTTGGCTAAATTGCTAGCACTTCAACTGCTGCCTTTTCAGTTGGTAGACTCGGCCCCCTTCCGTGAGTTTGTACAATGTGCGGTTCCTCAGTGGCAGGTCCCCAAACGCCACTTTTTCTCACGGAAGGCGATTCCGGCTCTCTACCGGCATGTGGAAGGCAATGTCCTTGCCTCGCTGGACAGGGCGGTCAGCGGTAAGGTGCATATTACCGCTGACTCATGGTCCAGCAGGCATGGACAGGGATGTTACCTGTCTTTCACGGCAAATTGGGTCACTCTTCTGGCAGCTGGGAAGGATGCAGGACAAGGTGCAGTAGTGTTGGAGGTTGTTCCGCCACCACGCCTCCAAAATGCTACTATTGGTTGTCACACACCTCTCGCCTCCACCCCCTCCTCTTCTTCTTCCTCCATGGCCTCTTCCAGTGCTCTGTCCTCAGAACCAGCGGTGCTCCGTAGGCGTTCCAGGGGCTACGCAAGTACGCAGGCAAAGCGATGCCATGCCGTGCTTGCGCTGGCTTGTTTGGGGGACAGGAGCCACACTGGGGCGGATGTTTTGTCAGCTCTGCAGGGGCAGGCCGAGAGGTGGTTAACGCCCGCCAGCTTAAGCCAGGAATGGTGGTTTGTGACAATGGCACCAACCGCCTCTCCGCCCTCCGACAGGGACAACTGACCCATGTGCCCTGTGTAGCTCACGTCCTTAACCTGGTGGTGCACTGGTTCTTGGGCAGGTACCCCGGCTTACAGGATGTCCTGAAGCAGGCCAGGAAAGTCTGTGTGCATTTCCGCCGATCATTTAATGCCTGTGCTCGGCTGGCTGAGCTCCAAAAGGAGTTGAAACTGCCCAAGAACCGCCTTATATGTGACATGCCCACCAGGTGGAACTCAACGTTGGCCATGCTGCAGCGGCTGCACACGCAGCAGAGGGCCATCAATGAGTACCTGTGCGACTACGGCACCAGGACAGGGTCAGGGGAGCTCGGTTTTTTCTCACCACGCCAGTGGGGCATGATCAGGGATACATGCACTGTCCTGTCACCGTTTGAGGAGGCCACAAGGATGGTGAGCAGTGACAGTGCATGCATCAGTGACACTGTACCTCTTGTCCACCTCTTGGAGCATACGCTGCGTGGAATAATGGACAGGGCACTTGAGGCAGAACAGAGGCAGGAAGAGGAGGACTTCCTTGCCTCTCAAGGACCCCTTTATCCAGACAGTGTTTCTGCTGTGCCACCCATCACACAGGAAGAGGATGAGGAGGAGGATGATTGTGTCAGCATGGAGGTGGAGGCTGGCACTCAGCATCAGCAGCAGCAGCAGTCTTGTAGGGATGATTTACAGTCCCAAGAAACACGTGGACTTGTACGTGGCTGGGAGGAGGTAGCTGCGGATCATGTTGTCCTTAGTGACCCAGAGGACTCCGGACCGAATGCCTCAGCTAACCTACGCTGCATGGCCTCCCTGATCCTGCAAAGCCTGCGGAAGGATCCTCGTATTCTTCGGATCAAGGAGAGGGACCATTACTGGCTGGCCACTCTCCTTGATCCACGGTACAAGGGTAAGGTTGCCGACCTTATCTTGCCATCGCAGAGGGAGCAGAGGATGAGACATCTCCGGGAGGCCTTGCAGAAAGGTCTGTGCAATGCGTTCCCAGAGACTGGGAGGTTACAAACTCCTGGTCCTGGACAACGTGTTGCTGAGGCATCGGTCAGAAGGAGCGGTGGAGAAGGTGGCCGTCTGACTGATGCTTTCAGACAATTTTTTAGTCCGCAGCCCCAAGGTATGATCGGTTCCAGCACCCATCGCCAGCGTCTGATTTACAGGAATGTGCAGGGATACCTAGGGGCAAGGTCAGACTTGGACACCTTTCCCACCGAAAATCCTCTGGCTTACTGGGTCTTGAGGATGGATCACTGGCCAGAGCTTGCACAGTATGCAATTGAGCTACTGGCCTGTCCTGCATCCAGCGTTCTTTCGGAACGCACCTTCAGTGCTGCTGGTGGCTTTGTTACCGATCACAGGGTGCGCCTGTCCACCGAATCAGTTGATTGACTGACCTTCATCAAGATGAATCAGTCTTGGATCACCCACAGCTACCAAGCACCTGAAGCTGATGCAACCAAATAATTTTTTTTGAAATATCACATCCCTTCAAGACTGCCTATGCTGATGCTGAGTGACTGTCCTGTTATGTTGATTGTCTATCCTCTTCCTCCTCCGCTGATATGTTGGAAGAACATTTCTGGTTCTGGGTGATGCCATTAGCCCAATTTTTCTGCCCCTGTTTAACAGGGGCGTTTAAGTACAATTTTTGATGCAATGCTTTGCAGCAGGGCTAATTCCTGCAATAAAACTAGAGTATATGGCAGAGGTTGCAGTGTGGTGGCACCAGCACCAGTGCCTAAGGCCCAATTTTTCTGCCCCTGTTTAACAGGGGCGTTTAAGTACAATTTTTGATGCAATGCTTTGCAGCAGGGCTAATTCCTACAATAAAACTAGAGTATATGGGAGAGGTTGCAGTGTTGTGGCACCAGCACCAGTGCCTAAGGCCCAATTTTTCTGCCCCTGTTTAACAGGGACATGTAATTACAATTCTTGATATAATATTTCACAGGAGGGCCCGTTCCTGTGCCCACCCAGAGTAACTGTGAGGACTTATAGTGTTGTGGCACCAGCACCACAACCACCAAAGGCCAATTTTTCTACCACTGTTCAACAATGGCATGTAATTACAATTCTTGATATAATCGTTCACAGCAAGGTGCTCCAGCGCCCACCAAGAGTCACTTTGAGGGCTTACAATGTTGTGGCAAAACCAACACCTTGTTCCGCCATTTCTGCAGAGCATATAGGGCAGGCCCCTACTTTCAAACATCCAACTTACAAACATCTCCTACTTGCAAACGGAAGGAGACAACAGCAAGTGAGATGAAAAAAGATGGACGACAAAACAAATTATACAGGGGTGATAACCCTTCCCTATGTTTTCCAAAAAGCTTAAAAATATTTTTTTTGACTGGAGCTACACTTTAAAAATGTACCAGTTGAAAATTACAAACAGATTCAACTTAAAGCGGGAGTCCACCGGGACTCCGCGTTTTTTTTTTTTTAAAAGCCAGCAGCTACAAATACTGCAGCTGCTGACTTTTAAAATAGTGACACTTACCTGTCCAGCGCGACCGCGATGTCGGCACCCGAAGCCGATCTGTAGATCGTTTCTCGGGTCCTGCCGCCGCCATCTTGGGTATGGGAATCAGGAAATGGAGCCTTTCGGCTTCATTTCCCGGTTCCCTACTGCGCATGCGCCAATCCCGCTGCGCAATAAGGACGCTCCCCGCTGCCTCTGGGATCTGTGTGTTTCCCAGCAGGCAGCGGGGCACTTGCGGGAAGGGGCGGGCACTTGCGGAAAGGGGCGTAAGTTACGCCCCTTTCCACAGAGAGCTATCCCGGAAGTGGGTGCAGTTACCTGGATTATCCAGGTAACTGCACCCCCTCCCCCCTGAAAGGTGCCGATTGTGGCACCGGAGGGGGGGAGGGTTCCGATGAGCGGAAGGTCCACTTTAGGGTGGACCTCCGCTTTAACACAACAAACCTACACAGTCCCTGTCTTGTTTGCACCGCCTGTATACTGCTGTTCTGAGTATATAGGGCCTGGGGGCCACACGCATTTCCTTTTTTTAATATGGGTACAGGGTTCCCCTTGATATGCGTACAAGACCCAAAGGGGCTGGTAATGGGCAGGGAGGGCTACCCATGCCATTTTTCTTAATGGTTTTCAACCATATTGCAGGAACCAGATATAACATTAAAACCGCAAGCAGTTTTCAATGATGTTATTTCTGTTTAATGTCATTTTGTGCAGGGACTGTTCTAAACACGGGAAACACGTGGCACTTCACAGGCATACTACAGACACCCCCCAGGCACCATATTTAAGGGAATATTTAACTTTTTTTTTCACTTTAATCATCATTAAAATCAGTGCTCCCGCCAAAACGGCCATTTTTAAAAACATTTTAGGCATTGACCCATGTCCCCTGGGGCAAGAGCCAGGTCCCCAAACCCTTTTTAGGACAGTATCTTGCATATTAGCCGTTAAAATTAGCACTTTTAATTTCGAATGTTCGAGTCCCATAGACGTCAATGGGGTTCTAAAGTTCGTTCGAATTTGGGGTCCGTTCGAAAGTTCTGGTGCGAACCGAACCGGGGGGTGTTCGGCTCATCCCTACCCATGGGTGACCGTTTCTGTTTTTGTATGTAATTTAGGGATGGAAGTGTTTCATGTCCAGGGGTCAGTATTCAGACTTTTTTCTTTTAGAAAGGTAAAGATCATGACTAAAGTTGTGAAAAGTCTGCAGAATAAATTTGGGGTACAACAATCCAAGGATCAACTGGGGAAACGATGGTCAGACCTCAAATTGAGGGAACAGGATCAGTATAGAAAGATCAAGAGAGTTCTTCAAAAAAGTAAGTAGTTGCCGTGTGTTCCTATTATTATTATTATTATTATTATTATTATTACCTGCATGCTTTTCCATGTGCTTTTCTTTACTGTACACATCGTTCATTCGCCCACTAATACAATCTTTTTGTCAGATGCAGTTTAACTACATTTGTTCAGGCCTATTTCTATTAAAATAAGTTTGTTGTCTAGATGGGTTTGTAACTAGAATGACATGCAAACTTGATTCAGTGTAAGGAGAGGACACTCAGCAGCTGTTTACACATCTGGACGCAGGAGCACTAGCGTAGGACACCAGAACAAACTTTTTAGGGTGTCCCACACAGGTGCTCCAGTGGATACTAGGGATGTCTCCATGTGTGAAAATTGTACAAAACAGGTAAGTATTCCAGCTTTATAAATGGAAAAAAATAATGTATTCAACTTTGAACTCTGCCAAAAAAGACAATTGTACGACACTTCCAAGCAATATTTCATATTACTATTCCTCGCATCAAATATCTGTGTGCTTAGTATACCTTTATTTTATTTACATAGGGGAGAAAAGACTCTGGACATCTGAGGTCACCAGGGACCCACAGCCTCCTAAAGAAGGGGAACTCACAACACCACAACCTCAGGATGTGGAGGAAGGAGAGATTTATGAATTGGGGCAAAATAGTGACCACAACAGGTGAGTGTCCGATACCACAGCTTCAGGTAATATATGTATGCCTGCATATTTATAATACATGGTGTGTTTTTTTATTTTAGGTGATGTGGATGTTGTGGAAGAAGAATCTCATTTCCCAAGTGCACACGTCCTCATCGGGGAGATCATGGTGTGCAATTGGGATCTACAGAAGATCACGGAAGACATCAATGATGTGGAAAAAAGACTCAAAAACATCATTGATATTTTAGGCAAAATCTAAAACACACCAAAAGTATTCTAGTTTGTTTCTATTTTGATTATTTTCACACATTTTAAATTTTTTATAGAAAGACAAATTTTGAAGATGCACACAGTGTGTAAACACGTGCTATCTGCCAATCTTGGGATATCAAGGTATGCGTTTTTGGGGTGCGACCCATTCCTCGCAACTAAAGTAGATGAGAGCAAGGGGTTCCACCCCCGAAACACGTCCATTGATCACCCATGATGTGAGCTAGCACATGTTGACTTTAGGCATGGAATCAGGAGGGAAATCCCCATTTTGTCTCTCAATTTGTGTGCATCTTCAAAATTTGGCTTTCACAGGGGTGACATCACCCCATCTGATGAAGGCAATATCAACACAGTTTGAACACACTAATGTCTGATATTGCCTTCTCTTTGTCAAAATTGAACTTTGTAAGTTCCTGAATTGTGCATAGGTTTATGGTTTTAAACATGCCTGTTTACCACAAAAAGGCTATTTGTACTGTCAAAACCAAAAATGTTATTACTAAAATATGTTGGTTTGTTCAAAAACCCTTTTCTAATCTTAACCCACATGTGAATGTGCACAGAGTAAAAAGTTTTCTACTCAACAATGTGTGGCTTCTTCTTTCAAAGCTCTTTCAATGCTCAATATCATTTTTTGTACTGTTGGTCTTTACACTGAAATTTGCCACAATCGTGTCATTTTCGTGACTCACCAAAATTCATTCATGGTGCTGAAAATTATGTATATTTTTTGATCAGTAATGCATTACATACATTAACAACAAAAGCAAGGTGTGTGTGTGTAGCAGACCCACACCATAATAATTGTTCACTGAAGAACAGATTGTCACCTCACGTATGAAATAAATAACGTTTGCACTATTGAAGAAAATAAAAGCCCATTGGAGAACCTAGGAGACAGCTAAAAGTAACACAAGCAGTAAATCCAAGGAAATATTATTTCAGTTTAAATACATTTTTTTTTTAAATGTGTATTAAACATTTACTGGCCTCCCTACCCGCAAAGTACTCCATGTATTTTATACGGACCTCGCAGGTGCTTTGGGGGGCAAGCCAGGACGGCCAGCTTCATGCCAGCCCAAACGCTTCCAAGTTCTTCTTTAGCAGGTGGCAATCCCAAGCCACCATTCTGGAGCCATCTGTAAAACTCCATGGCGCCACCATCTGACATCTGGCCATTCTTCCCCATGTCCACATAGAGAAACTCATATGTCGCCGACACCACTGCCAACATCACAATACTAGTAAACCCCTTATAGTTGCAATGGTATGACCCTGAGTTGGGGGTGGGACTATGTGGATGTGTTTGCCATCAATTGCCCCACTGCAGTTGGGAAAGTCCCACCGTTGGGCAAATTGGGAAGCCACAGTCTGTTATTCCTGTGGCACTGAAGGAAACTGTGGACTCAAACAAGAAACAAAAAATGAGTAATTTTACACATAAACATTGCAAGCAGATTAGACACAAACATTCTTGGCCAACATCAGTATAAAATGTATTTTAAGGAGTATTTAAAGACAAAAATCTAAGATCCACTTATCAGATTCCTCACCCTCTCCGATGGCCCATTGTAAAAAATTGGTGGGGGGGGGGGGGATGTTATGTTTTGGACAGGTAACCCTCTCCACTTCATTCAGAGCTGAATGCATAAATAATGTGTATTACTTTGGCAAGCTCCTCCTTACTTACACTATTGGCAGCCCACTGGACAGGTAAGTGTCATAATACAAAAATATAAATACACACTGTACTGAAGCACTTTTTTTACATTCTGCAATTACCTATCAAGATAATAGGAGAACAAAACTTGAAACAGTACCATTTGAAAGTATTCTGGCAGGCCCTTTCACTACATGCTTTGGTGAATTCATCCATAAATCTGACCACAAAAGAGGTAGATATAGTGTGTACGGGTTTGGCAAAGTCAGCAGATAGAGGATTGCTATCGGTTAACTTAGCGGTTGGGGGGATGGAGGGTTCTAAATGATTTTGAGATCCAGAAAAAAGTCTCTGGCACTCATGAATAAGGACACAAATAACATTTGTACACATTTTAGGGGATGTTTAGGGAAAAGCACTACAATGGAACTGACAAAGTACATTGTTAAATCACGAGGCTAGGTGTGTATGGGCCCAGGATAGCATGCTGGGGAGGTTATGAAGGCAAATATGCATGAAGGACAAAAAGAAAGTTTAAAATATTCAAGCATGCATGAGGACAAGGGGGACATTCACAGCATATTACAATCATGGTTTTGGGAATGATGAAAGAAAAACAATACATTAGCAAACATTAAATACATAGAATATGATGTTAAAGGATAAAACTTACCCTAATATAGTCCTTCTGCAGGACCCGAATGATGGCAAAAGAGGTCTCTGGAATAATGATACCCAGAGCCTGGGGGGAGATGCCTGTTATGAACTTGATGCCCGTTATGAACTTGATGCCCTGCAGACTTCTCCCTGTCGGCAAGCACCGCAGTGTGGGGACTAGCATCTGCTCAGGAGTGATGGCTTGCCGCATGCAAGTGTCCTGCTTGGTAATATAAGGGGACAGCAAAGCCAACAAATGGGGTCCGTCATCTGGAGATAATTCATGAAATTGTCAGGATTATTCTCACGGTTCTCTCGCAACAAAGGCATATGAGAGAATTGATCCACTTGTTGGTACTAACAACTTGGCATCTCTCTGGTCGTAGACTGACCTAAGTCCCAGGTTCATGTTACTATATTGGGTGTCTGATATTTTTTTGAAGAGTAATGCTCATTATTCACAGGTGATATACTTGCTTGGCAATACACCACCCTAAGGCTGGGTTCAGACTGGAGCACGAGTGTCTCACAGCAGGGGTCCGGTGCGTCTCCATTCACCATTTCAGGTCCGATTTCAGCCCAGATTTTTGGCTGAATTCATACCTGAAACGAACCAGAAGCCACTCCGGAGATGTGTGAACCAGCTCCATAAAGAGCCGGTCCCAATCTCCTGCTATGAAAATTGGATGCGGGGAAACCCACATCCAATTCGCAATAGTGTGAACCCAGCCTTAAGAAAATTCTGCAGTGTTGTTCCCTGTTCCCTGATAAGTTTACCCAAGACCACTAATTACATGCAAAGAAACAAGCAATACACGGACATCTACCGTGGTTTAAAGGTGAAAGTTCATCCAAACATTTTATCCCCAATTGAATGACTTATTTATATCCAGTAATATCTGCAGTGGGGTTCCTTTGATATTGCTAATTATTAGTGAACAGACCAATAGCATAAAAGATAAATATTGGATAATCTTACTTTTATGCTACTTTTATTTTGGCTTAATATGAAAGAGGTCAGAACTGCAAATAAAAACGTTCTATGTCTTCAATATCAGACAAAAGCAATGTGACTCATTATTATGGGCTTAGGAAACTGGTGCCTGTTACTGCCTGAAGCCAGTCGGCAACTTGAAAAGAACTGTGCAAGGCAGCTGGTTTGGTCAGCAGCACGGAGGATATAATGTGTAGTGTGTAAACTGAGCTTTTTTTATTTCTGAAGCAAAGTAGCTTAGTTTGTTCAAAGACATATTATGAAACAGCAGACCATTTAAATCTGTATTGGCGTACATACTGTGTGTGCATTGCTTGCATACCTGGAAATGTATTAACCTAGGCAACCTACATTCTTTTTATTAGCTATACAGTACCCACAAATGCTGAGCTTTGAAGAAATACATTAAGTTATTCACTTTAGTTCTGTTGCCAATGTTATAACAGAACAGAGTAGCATTACCTCTCCCAGAATGTTGTTTGACTTTACCTGTGTTCTCTACCTATCATATCACAAGTGTCAGCCTGATAGTTGGCCTGTTAGACCATTGTGCATCCTGTCTGAGCTCAGTGATAATAACAAATACTCAAAAAACTGTTAGCATGCCCCTGGCCGATGACATCACAAGGAGGCGGGGCCACCCAGTGACGTCAGCAGGTGAACCCACATCTTTGTTATTTAAGAACTGCCAGACGGCGGAAGAAGCAAACAGCGGGAGTGGAAGCCTTGTCAAAAATTGCCTACTGTAATTCTTTTACACTACACTTTTTTCTTTGGTGAATGAGTAGGGGTATGTACCCCTACTCATTCCCATGGGAAGGGGCCCTTTTCCGCATCAACATGGGGACAAGGTGCTTTGGGGGATGCCGTAGCCCCCCTGCCCCAAAGCTCCCCTCCCCCATGTTGAGGGTATGTAGCCTGGTATAAGTGAGGAAGGGGGGTGCTCGCTCCCTTTTCTGACCTTTCAGGCTGCATGCTCAGATAAGGGTCTGGTATGGATTTTGAGGGGGATCCCATGCCATTTTTACATTAAAAAAAATGCTGTGGGGTTCACCTCAAAATCCATACCAGACCTGATGGGCCAGATTTTTTTTTTAATGCAATTCTTGTTTTTATAGCTGATGACATCATCGGTTGTTAAGGGCGTGACAGCCGGCTTCCTGGCCCACTCCTTAAAAACCAGCTATATACAGTTTGATAAAAGGAAATGAAAAAAAAAACACAAAACGCATGAAAAACACATGCAAACGCATTGTTAAAAAAATGTGAAATGCATCTCAAAATGTGCCTGAAAACCACTGCAACCGCATACATATAAACCTAGGGTTATACTCTGACAGTTAGGGAATACAAGTGAATAACAGCACATACACCCATCCATGAAAGGTAAAGCTGTTGATATTCAGGTTTCTTCAAATGTCCAACTTTTATTGTTTCTGTATAAGATCTGTCTGAATTTTATTAGCCATAGCAGCCTTTTATATTATTAAACTTATGAAAAACATGGCAAAAAGCTACAAAACACTATCTACATTGTTAATATTAATACCAGCTCTAACACAGAGATAAAGGTTTCTGTAGGACTACATAGTATGAAAACAATACCTGTGCTTGTCCTTCATAATAAAAGCCTCCCAACCAGGCCACATTGTCTTGGGAACATACTCTGAAAGTACCTGCAGACACAGCAAACCATCAACATTTTTTTCAAAGAAATATGGAGGGTGTATTTGCTTAATCCTTCTAAAAAAACAAATTACTTTGCATTCATATTGACCTAATAGTTTCAGTGCTTTCTGTGTAGTGATGAGGACACTGGGCAAAATTCTGTTTGAACTACATTTTTAAAGTGCAACAAAAATACAAAAAACAATAAACAAAGTAAAATTGTGTTAAACTCAATGGGTGACCATTTTTGATGTTTACTGTTGGCCCTTTGAAGGACTGCTGGAAAAGCTGTTTTAATCTAAATGGCATGGAAAGTCCCCACAGTCATGGGGACCTTTGCTAACTCAACAAAAAAATAATGAAAATAGATGTATACAGTGGGGGTGGGGCAGGGGTTTTCATACAGTTTTCAGGGCAACATGGAAAATTTACAAATCCTTCCATTTATAGATTTTGGAGGTGCTTTAAAGCTCCATGTGGCAGACATAATTAAACTAACACAAGCACAGAAGACCCTATTCAATATGATCCAAGATGAAAAGTAAAATAACTTCCATTAATAGGCAAGGTTCATACATGAAGTTGGATATGATCTTGTTGCTCCTTGCACTTTATTCAGGGTGAACAGAACTAATGCAGAATATAAATAGACAAGGGCACAGGATCCGGATGAAAAGCATGTATCTACTGTATTTCCATAGCATCAATAACACACTTACAGTTTAGGCTGTGTACATCAAGCAGGAGTATATAGGAAGGTAAAGCGTAAAAATCAGTATTTCCTATGTGTATCAGCAGCTGATAAGCCCTGGTGCCAATGCCAGCGGCAAGGGACCCACTCAGTAAAATGGAAAGGAGCATTGTCTTCCTTTCCATATATCCTCATGGAGTGACTACATGTCAAAACTAGAGGTGGGAATGCATTTCGAAGGTCCTCCTTCTTTATTAATATGACTTCTTGAGATAGATCTTTTGAGGATGGCAGTGATTCGGTAGGTTTTTCTTTAGCTGGTTTAGTGATTATGTATTTTTTGGGGTTGCTGTTGACTTATTTTGTGGTGAGGGTTTTTTTCTCTATTAATTTTGGGTGATTCTTGTACAGGAGTCACTTTTTGCTGACCATCCGTTCTTAAACTGCATCCTTGTAGCATGCACCAAAAGTGAGTCCTTTTGACACACTGACTAGGAAGTCATTTAACCCTACTACTGCTCGTAAATTAAGTTTTTCTATTTTTTTTTACCAAGCTGAACTAGGCATTAATGTCATTAGAACTAGAATATTTTAATGCAGACTCTGGTAGGCTTGCAGCAAGATATGGATCAGCTAGGCGCAATTAGGGATCAAAGCCTATGTATGCAATTAGTAAATACAGCTGTCTCCCTAAATATATCATTACAAATTGTGTGGAGATTTTTAGAATGCTAGCACACGCTGATAAGATCATTTCCTTTAACAAAATGTCTTTCACATGCACATTTAAAAAAGCATTTAAGGACAACTACTTTTTATGAAGTCTTTTTATGTATTCTGCATTTAAAGGGTAGCCAGTAAACCATTGATCATTGTGGATAGTCTTTCAAAGCACATTTTAGCATACATAAGCTATTATTTCCTTGCTGTTGTGTCAGGTACTGAAGTAGTGACAATGAAAAAGATAGGGCATGGGCAATATTCAGTGGCTTTATTATAGTGATTTCATGGAGACTAGCTGAGTGACCTAATAGAAGTGTTTTTTGCCCTACTTTTTGACAGATTTTTTGAGTGATTAAACTTGCAGTCTCTTCCAAATGAAAACCTAAGAAATCTTATAGCTCTAGAAAGATATAAAATACACAAATGGATGCAGCTCTGTAATCATTAATACAGAATTCATAT
This sequence comes from Lithobates pipiens, assembly GCF_037356315.1. Taxonomy (NCBI): domain Eukaryota; kingdom Metazoa; phylum Chordata; class Amphibia; order Anura; family Ranidae; genus Lithobates; species Lithobates pipiens. Next base: position 633,417,381 of record NW_027507748.1, on the reverse strand, counting down.
GTAAGTACCTGAATTTTATCTTGCATCTGCCTTTTGTAATCCCAGTACAGCAGAGCTTTAGTGTGTGAGAAGGAAGCAGTACCAATAGCTAATCATTTTATGCGCTTAAAAGAAACATGCTTATAGAGTGAGCTCATCACTGTGCTGCCTGTATAGCCAAAGTATTGCCGCTCTAGGTGAGTGAGCAACTCTCACATGTTGTGAACTGGAATCAAGGGTGCTGCACAGCTCGCTGAGATTCAGTAACATGCAAATATCTGCAATTTTGCCAGGTTTGAATAAGTGCTGAATATGAAAGCAACACGTTTCACCTTTTAATGTTCCTGTCATACCTGTGATGCAATTTTAATGCTTCAATAAAGATACCAAGGAGGGCAGCAATATTACGGATTTGTGCATGTTACTGTGTGTCAGGAAATCCCTCTGAGACGTCTGGTGCGTAGATATAGGCATGCACACTGTATTTCCCACAGAATGGTTACCAGGCACGTGTGTGTATGCAAGAATGCGTACTTGCTCAATTACTTTTGGCACCAGACAGTCTATTTAACCACTGGCTGACCGGGTTGTAGCTGTCATTTTCTGTATTAGTGTGGGGAAAGGAGGGAGAAACACCATAGCAGCGGGAGTTGGCATGATCCTGAGTGCCATCAGTCCCTTACAGTGCTATCAGTGCCCCTACACTACTACCACAGTGCCCCTATAGCGCCATCAGTGCCACTACAGGGGCCCTAAAATGGCAATAGTGCCCCTACAGTGCCATCAGTGCCACTACAGTGCTCATTAATGCCCTGTGGTGCCACCACAATGCTCATCAGTGCCACTACAGACTTCATTAATGCCACTACACTGCTCATCATTGCACTACGGTGCCACTACAGTGCTCATCAGTGCCCTAAGGTGCCACTACAGTGCTCATCAGTGCCCTACTGTGCCACTACAGTGCTTAGCCGTGCCACTACAGTGCTCATCAGAGCACATTAGTGCCATCAGTGAGTGCTTATCAGTGCTCATCAGTGACCTACAGCGCCATCAGTACTCTACAGTGCCATCAGTGAGTGCTCTCATCAGTGCCACTAAAGTGCTCATCAGTGCCACTACAGTGCCCTATTAGTGCTCATCAGTGCCCAATAGTGCACCTCAGTGTCCATCAGTGAGTGCCCATCAGTACCACCCTATCAGTGGAGCCTCATCAGTGCCCGTCAGTGCTGTAAAAATATGTAAAAAATGTGTAAAAATATACGTTTTCATTTTCTTTCTACATTTTCCAAAAACTTGTGGAAAAAAAATGGCATGTTCAAAACACTCATTATGCCTCATAGAATATACGCTGTGGTGTATGCATTCCAAAATGAGGTAATTTTGTGGGTGTTTCCATTGTCCTGGTGCTCCAGGGCCTTCAAAATTATAATAGGTAGTCAAGAAATTAGATGTGTAATTTATGTCCCTAGAACACCTGATGGTGCTCCTTGAATGTTGGGCCTCTCTATGTGGCTAGGTTGTGAAAAAGTCTCACACATGTGGTATCGCCATACTCAGGAGGAGTAGCAAAATGTATTTTGGGGTAACTTTTGGTATGCAGATGCTATGTGTTAGAAATATCTCATAAATGGACAACTTTGTGTAAAAAAAATGTGGTTTCATTTTCTTTCCATATTTTACAAAAACGTGTGAAAAAAAAAAGACATGTTCAAAAGACTCATTTTGCCTCATAGAATATACGAGCTGACGGTGCTCCTTGCATTTTGGGCTTCTCTATGTGGCTAGGCCATGAAAAAGTCTCACATATGGTATCGTCATACTCAGTAGGAGTTGAGGAATTTGTTTTGGGGTGTAGTTGAAAGTATGTATTTGCCATGTGAGAGAAATAACCTGTTAATATGACAATTTTGTGAAGAAAAATCTTCATTTTACAAAGAATTGTGGGAAAAAAATACAACTTCAAAAAACTCACCATGCCTCTTACTAAATACCTTGGAATGTCTACTTTCCAAAAAGGGGTCATTTGGGAGTATTTGTAGTGTCCTCGCTTGTTAGCTTCTCAAGAAGGCCCTTCAGTACATCAGGTGTAAACAATTTTCAATGATTGGCACCATAGTTTGTAGACTCTATAACCTTCACAAAAACCCAATAATATACACTGATTTGGATTATTTGTATCAAAGAAATGTAGCAGTAAAAATTTTGGTCAAAATTTATGAGGAAAAATTACTAATTTGCTACATTTTATAACAAAAAAAGAAAAATGCATTTTGTAAATAAATTTTCAGTCTTTTTTTATTTATAGGGCAAAAAATAAAAAACCCAGTGGTGATTAAATACCACAAAAGGACAACAATTTCATGTGGGTACAGTGTTGCCTGACTGAGTAATTGTTGTTCAAAATGTGAGAGCACTGAAAGCTGAAAATTGGCCTGGTTAGGAAGGGGGTATAAGTTCCCAGTAGGCAAATGGTTAAAGGATTCTCATGCTCATGTTCTGTGCTGACTGATCGTCAGCTGTTCCCTGTATGACTCCCTTGGTGCTGGCCCAGCTTGCTCCTGACCTGGTCTTGGATTCTGTTTCCGACCTATCACTAATTCCTGACCCACCTCTGTTCCTGACTTTGGCTTAGCTCATGATTTGGTACATCAATGCCCGCCTGTTGATGACCCTGGCTATTCCTGTGGTTACACTTCTGTCTCTGATCCTGGCTTTCTGTCCTGTTCAAGTGCTTGCCTGGCTGTCCACTGTAAAAACTCTGTGCAATGCTGAGTATTCCTGCCTCAAGGCTGCTGACAGCTCTGACAAGCCATATGTCCCAAACCATTAGCGCCTTTACCCTGGGCTAGACTACTGAACATTGCTATTGTTCCTGTCCTATTGGTTCACCAGTCTCCTTGGGTTCGCATCTTCTGCTGTAAGTTCCCCCATCAACATCTGCTGGCACTCATGATCCTCCTGTCCCTCTGTTTCACCCCCAGTGGAGTCTGGGCTGGAGATACAAGAGAGGCTGACCTTGTCATTTCAGTCTCCTCTCAGGTATGTGACACAGGGGGAATTGAGCTTGTTTGAAAAGTCATTGAACAAATAGCATTTTTATGAAGCCAGATTTGATCCACCTAACACTCTCAAGTGATCTTAGCCCTTGTACACACGGTCGGACATTCCGACAACCAAATCCGTTGGATAAACTGTTGCATACACACAGTCAAACAAAGTTGTCAGAAAATCTGATCGTACTTAACGTGAGAACGTTATTTCGTTAGGACGGGACTACGTTCAGGCTAGTAGCATATAGCTTTGGTCTAGGAATTTGATCTGAGCATGGGTGGCACTTTGTCCGAACGGAATTCTCTACATATGATTGGACAAAGTCCGATCGTATCATGTTGTCGGAAAATTTTATAGCCCAGCTGGAAAACTTGGTCTGTCGGATACTCCGACGGAAACAGTCCGATGGAGCCCACACACTGTCGGATTATCCGACAACACGGTCCTATCGGACATTGTCCATCGGAATGTCCGACCGTGTGTACAAGGGCTTATTGTAGTCAGAAGTGGCTACTGTACTATAATTTTCCAGGAATAAAGCAGTCAAGAGTTCAGTCTAGTTATTCAAGCTTAATAACACACTAAAGTGTCTACTACTTTTAACCTCCCTGGCGGTATGATTAGTTCTGATTTTAGGTGCTGAAAGTGGTACAATTATTTTGCATGGAAATTTGGCGTTTTATATTGTAGGCCTGCAATTCTTAGGAATAACTCTCTTAAATCTGTTCAAACCAGAGTCTAGCAGACATCCCAGGTATAATAAAATGTATAATATAATAAATAACGATAATAAATAATAATAAAAATGATTCAATAATGTAATCAAATCCAAAAACACTGACATTTTCTCATTTGCAGAATTGTCGCTGTCATTAGATTTAGTGTTTGATGATGGATTTCGCCACAAATCGCTATCGCTCAATTCTGCAAGTGATTCTAATTTATTATCACTGTTTTCTAGTTGGTCTAAAATCACTTTTGACATAAAGGGACAGTTTTTGGTTGCTATGGACAATCTCCAAATTCCAGGCAGAAAAAACTGTATTTATAATATAAAAGTGCATGCAGGTCACTGGACAGACCACTAGGGACAAAGGGGGTGTGTATTTTTTTTATACAGTACTGTAATCTGTAAGATTACAGTTCTGTATGTGTATTGTGTGTTTTTACTTTTTTGAATTTGGCGCCCATCTCCGCTCCCGTGTGTCGTAAGGTCGCTCGGCGGCACTTGGGCACTGTGTGAATCGAGCGGAGGACAGCTCGATCACACAGCATGGAGGACATCGCTGGATCCAGGGGACAAGGTAAGTAACTCTCCCTGTATCCTCTCTGTATCCAGCGATGCGATCCCGAGTCTGGCTCGGGGTTACCGCCCGTGGTACTGAAATCCCAGCCCGAGCCAGACTCGGGATCACCGCTAGGGAGGTTAAAGCGGGGTTCCACCCTAAAGTGGAACTTCCGCTGATCGGAACCCTCCCCCCCTCCGGTGTCACAATTGGCACCTTTCAGGGGGGAGGGGGGTGGAGATACCTGTCAAAGACAGGTATTTACACCCACTTCCGGGCATAGACTCCCGTGGGAGTCTATGCCTCTTCCTGTCCTGCCGCTCTGTCTGCTGGGACACACACGCGTCCCAGAGACAGCGCGGACAATTCCTATTGCGCTGCGCGACTCGCGCATGCGCAGTAGGGAACCGGGAAGTGAAGCCGATTTGCTTCACTTCCTGATTCCCTCACTTAGAATGGCGGCGGCAGCAGCCGAGAGCCATGTGATCGATTGGCCTCGGCTGCCGGCATCGCTGGAACCCGGGACAGGTGAGTGTCCATTTAGTCAAGTCAAGTCAGCAGCTGTAGTATTTATAGCTGCTGGCTTTTAATATTTTTTTTGTAGGTGGAATCCCTCTTTAAGCTGGCTATACACTAGTAAAATTTTGTTTGACATTTTTCGTTGTCAGAACATTTGTTTGTTTTTTGTATCATTAGTGGGGTCAAATCGACATTCATTTTCAACGGCAGAGATGAAAAATTCTAAGGAGCAGGATGTAAAATTGTTCTCAAATGTGTGAATTGATAACAATGTATGTGGTTTTAATTCAGTAAAGTCTATCGATTCCAAAATCAAATATTAAAATCAAATTAAATCTTCTGAATGACATTCGAATGCTCTGAGAATTTTTGTACAAATTTTCCATGGAATTTTTATACAAGTTTTCATTTTAAACTCTGCTAATCTATACCCAGCTTAAAGAGGAGGTCCAGCCTGGG